>NC_034598.1:9864988-9869680 GCF_900095145.1 Mus pahari
CTCCCCTCCCCTCCTGTCTCCTCTCCTCTGCTTCCTCTGGCCCCCACCCCCTGGAGCTGTCATCACTATGACAGACTCTGGAGGGAGAAAATGAAAAATCTGGTAAGGTTTTGTTGCCAGGAAACCACACTATGAATAACCATCAGTCTCTGGGTCTTTCCTCCCTCTTCTTGTCACCAGAAGACTCTGTTTTATTTTTTAAGCAGGTAACACATTCACATGGCTCAAGATTATAGAGTTTCTAAAGTTTTAAAACCAAACCTCGATCTCTGCCTCTGCAGCACTCAGTTCCTACTCCAGACAAATAATCAGGGCTAGTTTTTTCTTATTCTTCTGAGTATTTTGGAGTATGCGTGTCATTCAGATATACTTTATGTCCTATCTTCTTTCTTTACACACCTGACAACCACTTTACACACGTGTGGGTTATATGTCTCTATCTTTATGAATGGTCTTCTCACAATGATTTGTTGAATCATCCAAATAATTTTAAAACAAATTAAAAATTTATTTATTTTTATTAACTGTGTATGAGTATTTGCCTGCATATACATGTCTGTGTACTAAACGTGTGCCTGGTGTGCTGAGAGGCCAGAAGAGGGCAATGGATTCTTAGGAGCTGGAGTTACAGATAATTATGGGCTACCATTCAGGTTCTGGGAATTGAATCCTAGTCCTCTGCCAGAGCTGCTATGTTCTTAAGCATGGAGCCAACTTTCCTGCCTCTCATTTTAATAGATAAAGACTACTGTTGTACCAATTTACAATCATTAATTAAGTCAATTCCCTTTTAAAACATTTTTTACACATATGTATGTACACATGTGCATAGGGGTGTGTATTAGGGTTCTCTAGAGTAAAAGAACACACACACAGACACACAGACACACACACACACACACACACACATTATAAGATAAAATCCCATCTCTAAAATCTAGTAGTTGCTCAGTTCACAAGGCTAGATGTCTCAGCTGGTCTTCAGTGAATGCCAAAATCTTGAAGAAATAGGCTCTTATGCAGACAAAGGAATGGGCTTTCTCGGGAGCAAAACCAAGCAGGCAAAGAGCTAAACTTTCTTCTTCCATGGGCTTCTATAGACTGCCAACAGAAGGTGTGGCCCAGGTCAGAGGCAGGTCTTTCCATCTCAAAAGATCTTGATTAAAGGGGTGTCTTCCCACCTCAAAGATCCGGATTAGAAGTGGATCTACGCACTTTAAATTAAGCAGAAATTCCTCACAAGTGTGCCAGGCCATTTTTTAGGCTGTTGTTGATTTTAGATGTAGTTAAGTTGACAGCCAAGAATAGCCATCACAGAGTGTCTTGCCTGCATACATGTCTGTATATTATATGCATGCTTGGTTTCCACAGAAGCTAAAAGAGGGTGTTAGATCCCATGGAGCAGGAGTTACAGATGGTTGTGAGCTGCCGTGTGGGTGCTGGGAATTGAACTTGGTTGATCTGAAGGAGCAGCCAGTGCTCTTAACTTCCGAGCTCATCTCTTCAGCCACTCCATTCCCCTTGGATACATTGAGGTAGTAAGCCTTTAGCTACCATGGACAGTGTTTCGCATATAACTCTGGTAGGGTGTATGTTTTTCATGTGTGTGTATACTTGAATGACACATTTCTAGGCTCAAACACTTGATGATGCCGAGGTCAATGGATCACATCTATTACAGTGGCTGCATAGCATCCTATCACCTTGTGATGTCATAGTTATCTTAGTTCATCTAAAGATCCTTGAACTCACCCAGCTGAATTTCTCAATACTATCTCCAGCATTTAAACAATGCATGCCTTTACTTGTATTCCTGTGAATTTATTCATTGTATAAATCAAACTAATTTATACTCCTATCAACAACGAGAGATTGGCTTCTTGCTATTCGGATGAGGGAAAAAATAGCATAGTTTTGATTTTCTTTCTTTTTTTTTTTTCAGAAGTCTTTAGAAATCTTTAAGCCAAGGCTGGTGGCACATATACACAGTTCCAGCTGCACAGGAGGCTGAAGTGGGAATATATCAAATTCAAGGTTAACCTTGGAAATGTATGGAGACCTTGTCTCAAAAAATGTGTGTGTGTGTGGGGAGGGGGGGAGTATAGTCAGTGGTACCAGCATTTGTGGAGTCCTAGGTTCAAAAATACACTTTTAAAAAGAGTTAGCCACTGTCTGGGGACACGGTTCAGTAGATAAAGCATTTGTCACACAAGCATGAAGACCAGAATTTAAGTCTTCAAATGATGTAAAAGTCAGACAGGAGTGGCTACCGATTGCAATCTCTGCCATCAGGAGGTAGAGACTGGGGATTCCTGAGGCAAGCTGGCTAGCTAGTGTGTATAATATGTATGCAACCTATACCTACGTGTGCGTGCACACGCGCGCGCGCTCACACACACACACACACACACACACACTATGTACATGCAAAAAGTTGTTATACTTACTCTTTTTTCTTTATTAGATTCTCTGCACACACACACACACACACACACACACAAACACACAAACACACGCACACACACACCTCTTTTCTATCATGGTCCTGATATTTCTGATATTTCTTATTTATTTGCTTTATTCCAGCCTGTCATTTATCTTCTGACTTTATTTATTTCGGTGTGTGTGTGTGGGGGGAGGAATGTTTATTTCTAAATATTTAATATCAAATTTATTTTCCTTTAATACCTGAACCCGGGAGGCAGATGCAGGCTCATCTCTGAGTTCGAGGCCATCCTGGTCTTCAAGGTGAGTTCCAGAACAACTAGGGATATACAGAGAAACCCTGTCGCTAAAAACTAAATATATATATGTCACATATATATGACAGGTTGTTGCTATGTACTTTTGGCTGGCCTAGAACTTGCTAAGCAGACCAAGTTTGAATTGAATAGCAGAGATCCACCTGCCTCTGCCTCTCAAGTGGTATGATCAGAAGTGCACATCATCACAGCTGAACAAATGTTTGGATTTTTGTGTCATACTTAACAGGACTAGATCTATGGGAGGGCCAAAAAGAAATCTTAAGATCTTTCTGTGGTCTACCTTAACATTTTATACATTTATTTTCATAGAGATACTTTTGATTTCTATATAATTTATTCTGTGTAAATGTGCTTCCAGTTGCTGACAGCAAGACTTGACTGGATTTTTCTTCCTTCAGTGTGACCCCCGTGGGGGACATGTGTGTTTTCTGTGGCAGGCTCCTTTCTGAACAATATTAAAACTTAACAGTGCAAAGCCCCAGGGCCACACTGTTGTTTCTGTGACAATGGTGGGAGAGGCGTCTTCTCTACTTACCCCACAGAGCTTCAGAGACAGTCTCCCTCTCGTGGAACTGTTCCCACAGGACCTCGGCTGCTGCCTGCCCAGCCCCCACTGTGCCTGGCTCCAGAGTCACAAATGTGGAGTGCAGCAGCTCAGAACCACCCCACTCCAGGGTGGAATTGGGCTTTGGGCCTGAATAAATAATTAGAAATCGGCTGCTGAGCAAATGTCCCTGATGATTGCTTGCTCTGGAATTTTTCTGGGTGCCACACAGAGTTTTATTACCCAATTAAAATACAGCAGATTAAGTAGTGCAAAAGGAAGATGGAGTGTGCAATAAATTTGCTGTGGAATGGGCTGCGGAGGGCCCAACCTGAGAGGCACGAATTTATGGTTCAGAGAGAATTGAGAAAGAGAATAATCGAGTTTTGCCAGAAGAAATCACAGACCAAGCATGTTCTTCAAAGGAGACAAAATGTCTGCCTTAGAGAGTAGGGATTGGAGCCCGGACAACGGGAGGGTGAGGTGTGCCTCTGAGTGTGTGGCCTGCATGAAAGGGAAGTGGGGGCGAGGAAAGCAGGCCACGGTATCCTGGACAAGGCTCCTGCCCAACTGTAGCTTTCTGTGACACAGCAGCACTGAAAGATATACTGGAGGTTTGGTGGTGCCCAGCCTTGTTCATTGCACATGGAACCACAAGATCAAGGCAAGCCTGGGCTACATGATATGATCCTGACTCAAGATATGAAAGTACATTACAACACACACACACACACACACACCACAACGCATGCACACATACACACTCACACACACAGACATACACAGGCACATACACACATAGACACACACATACCACATGCACACAGACACATATACAGACACACAGACACAGACACAGACACACACAGAGACACACACATATACCACATGCACACAGACACATACACACACACACATACATAGACACACACACAGACACACATACACACACATACTACATGCACAGACACACAGACACACACATAGACACACATGCACACACAGACACACACACAGACACACACACACACACACAGACACACACACAGACACACACACACACACAGACACACACAGACACACACACACACACACACACTACTACTACCACCATCACCACCACCACCAATGGGGAAAGAAAAAGACAAACAAATCAAAGAGAGGAGGGCCAGTTGCCTTGGGTTTGGACCCAAGACCATATCTCTAAATAGAATCCATTCTGGAGTACTGGGTGTCTTAGTAGGGAAGAGTCACCGTGGCCACAGGATTGGGGCTGGCTTACAGGTTCAGAGGTGTAGTCCATTATCGCCATGACAGGAAACATGGAGGCATGCAGGCAGGCATGGTGCTGGAGAGTTCTACATCTTGATCTGCAGGCAGCAG
>NC_034598.1:9869785-9875392 GCF_900095145.1 Mus pahari
GGGGGGGGGGGGGGGGGGCACGTACTCCACCCTGGGCTTAGGTTCTCATGAATTTCGTAGGACAGCACTGACGGTCTTAGAGAGCAATTTCTTACTATGCACTCATTATCTCCTTCCTCCCAGAGCTTATTCCTAATTCCTAGTCTTTCCATAGTTCCATTGTGGTTACCACAGTTTGCTATGAGCTGTGGGAACTGCGTTCTTCAGGGCATTCAGCCCTGATCCTCAGCGAGTGAGTTGGCAAGCTTGGTCTTCTCTGGAAGATAGGACGGTGAATGTTTCTCCTCAGAGGTGAGAAGACCCCGTATGCATGCCTCAGGCTTCACTTCTTACCTTGCCGTAGGTAGCTGGATATTATGTCTGAGATAGCCAGTTTGACGCACATACCTTCTGAGGAGGATCTGAGTGTGTCTACACTTGGGCTCATTACATTTATCCAAGCTTTTGGCTGAAACCACCCCCCAATTGTTCTTAGGTATCCTAGAACTTTGCCAGACTCTGAGCAAAATGAAGCTCAGATTCTAAAGCTCTCGTCTTTGAATTGTGACCCCTTAGTGACCCTACACAGCAGATTAATAATGAAGGTGGAGGCCTGTGTGTCAGGTATCTGAACATCCCAGAGCTTGACTCCGAACCCTAGCCTGCCCTGTTAACAGGGATAAGACTTGCTCCTCACAGGCCTGCTCAGGATTGATGTTCCTCACACAGGCAGATCCCAGAGGTTAGGAGACATTCTTGATTGCTGGTTGGTATAAATCGGTTCATTCACCCACCCACTCTTCATTCATTCATTCATTCATTCATTCATTCAGCAAGTAGTACCTGAACGGCTGCTTCTCAAAAACCAGTTAATCTTCCAAGAGATACAGATGTAGCTATGAGGCTGCCTCAGTGCCTGGCTGTCTCAGGTAACCCCACGCCACACTTGTAAAGTTATTAAATATGAACTATTTACAAGTAAGTTTTAAGCTCCTCTATCTCTACTTTTTGTCAGCAGTTCATTTTCATGAACTCGCTATTCCTTAAAGTCATCAAGTTCCAGACAGTCTTGTAGAAGTCAGGGCCCTGTGATCCATTTCCTGTCAGCAATGCATCACGAGAAAGTTATAAACGGGTGTGCCAAGCCTGTGCCAGGCATAAAGAGTAGTAGATAAAAGGGACATAATGTAGGGTTCCAGCCTTCCGGGAAAGTGGTATTGGGTAGTTTCAATATTCAAGGCTCTGAGGAAAGGGCCTGTTCACCCAGATGAGGAGTGGACCAATGAGGCTTAACTGGGGATCTGTGGCTAAAGGCATCTGAGAAACTAGGAAACTACCTAAATCTGTCTGGACATCATCATCCGAAGAGGCCATCCACTGCTCCGAGGACAGCGTGAACGGCCCCCACTGCTCCGAGGACAGCGTGAACGGCCCCCACTGCTCCGAGGACAGCGTGAACGGCCCCCACTGCTCCGAGGACTGCGTGAACGGCCCCCACTGCTCCGAGGACAGCGTGAACGGCCCCCACTGCTCCGAGGACGGCGTGAACGGCTTCCCACTTCTGCGCTGACTTGGGGCAGCTGATTTGGATGTGGAGCTTTGGGGGGTTGCTTTGTTTTGAGAGGAGTTAGAGCTGCCATATCAGGGACATTTCTTGTTGGTGTGATCAAAGACCTGAGAAAAGCGGCATAAGGAAGTTTATTTTGTCTTAGTGTTTGCAGCGACTGAGACAGGGGAGGCGTGGTGGCCAGAGTGGATCTTACTGTACTAGCCGGAGTGTGAGGTGGCTGCTCTAAATCAGTGGCCAGGAGCTGAGAGGTGAATGCTGAAACTTGTCTTCTCCGCCCTTTTCTTCCATTTTTACTCACACTCCAGCTCCTGGCATGAAGCCTCGCTCATTCATGGCGTTTCTCCCGCCTCCCCTAGACCTGCCAGGGAGAGACTTCACAGACATCCCTTGGAGAACATCTCTTAGGAGATCCAAGCCCAATGGTGTTGACAAGGAAGATTTACCATCAGTGTCCTTATAAAAGGGGCTCCATAGAGAGTCCAGGTCCCTCCCAGTGACTATAGTGAACACTCATTTGTCTATGGGGAAGGGGTTCTCGGGTCCACCAGCATTTGGCATTGTTTTTTCCAGTCTCTAGAACTGTGAGAAATATGTCTGAGGTCAACTAGCCACCTTGTTTGTGGTAGTTTATCTCCTCAGCTGGAACAGGCTTAGATAACATCTGTCTAACTGTGGATTTCCCACCAGTCTGCTTCTTCCAAGTGTCTAGGCTAGCCCGTCCTGTTTATCACTGTTTCCCTAGGACTCCAGTGGGACCAGGAGTCAGATGAACCAATGAACAAATGAAAGGAGGAGCCCTTTATAAGTATTAAATAGTAAAATAAGGCTGTGGTGGTTTGAATATGCTTGACCCATGGGAGGTGGCACTCTTAGGAGGTATGGCCTGTGGAGTAGAGGTGGCCTTGTTAGAGAAAGAGTCATGCTGGGGGTGGGCATTGAGGTCCTATGCTCAAGCTCAGCCCAGTGTGGAAGAGAGAGCCTCCGTCCTGGCTGCCATCCTATCAAGATGTAGAACTCATGGCTCCTCAGCACCATGCCTGACTGCACGCTGCCATGCTTCCCAGCCTGATGATAATGGACTAAACCTCTGAAACTATAATCCATCACAGACTGAATGTGCTCCTTTATAAGAGTTGCCTTAGCCATGATGTCTCTTCACAGCAATTAAAACCCAAAGTAAGACAAAGGCTGCTCTACCTTGTTCCAGTCATGTGTAAGCATTTTTTAAAAAGGAAAGATAGTTTTTGTTTGTTTTATTAAGCAAAGCAATCATATTTTCCCATTTTGAATATTGTATAGATTCATGTAGAAAATCTAAAGGTAAACAGTTGGAGTCTTTTCTTCTAACCAATTTTCAGTGTCTTGATTTTTGTTTTGTTTACATCCGTGTTCATTTTTAAGTAAATGTCTTCTGTCTTAAGGGTAAAGCCTGGGACCACACTGGTGGCTCTCTGAAATGGTTTCTAAGTCTTTTTAAGGATTTATCCAAATAAGAAAGCTAGGCAATATAATTAAGTGAACACAATAATTGGGTCAACTCATGGCAATAAAATCCCCCATATATTGAAAATAAAGCCGGAAGTCCTAGCCAACAAGTAGAGCAGGCACTTGGGTGTTTCTGTCTGATCCTGAGGGTGGAGAACCAACGAGACCCCACTGGGCTTTCCAAGTGCATCAAAATGAAGAGTGACCCTCGCTAATGCATGGACTTCAGCAAGATTCCCAGGCAGGGAAGGGATCATTCCAGGGAATGATGGAACGAAGGCTGGAGGAGCTAACAATTCTCTGTGTATCACATTAATATGTGAAATTGAATTCAAATAAATCCCCAAGACCGGTAGCATTTATCTCAATGTCAGCAGGGGACCAGAAAGCCAAGAATGTAAATTGTTTCTCAAATTAAGCAATTTGTCATGGAAAATGGACGGTTACAGATTTGTTCAATTCTTCATTTGTCTCTGTCAGATGCGATTGAGAGAAACCCGGGTAAGTAGCTGGTAGCAGACCTTCTGAGGAGGAAAAGAAAACTGTGATTTGGTGGCAGTAATCACCGGAGCTCCTCAGATGAACTTTATCAGAGTCTATTGACAATCTACCCAAAATTTTAAAAAGATATCTGTTTGGTAGGTGCCAAAATGACATTCAATCCTTGTGCGACTTCTGAGCAAGAACTGCAAACAGCATCTTAATGCACCTTCTCTCATTTGGACGAAGATCTTGTCTTCCCCCTTTCCAGAGAGCCGAGACAGAAGTACAAGGTTCCATCCGTGCCACTGAAAGGATGATGAAGTTCAGGTTGTCAAATGACGCCACGAAGGCCTGCAGATTGGCAAAGCATGCCGAGTGTCCAGGAAGAAGCACGTCATCTCCACTGAACAAGTGCAGCCGAGAACAGGCTAAAGTCACAAATGTCCACGTGGGCATCTGACCCAGCAAGGTGGCAATCACCAGGCTAAAGCTGGACCACAAAATGATCCTGGAGTGAGAAGTCAAGTCTCAACAATAGGGAAGGAGAAGGGCAGAACCAGGGAACAAACAATTAAGAAGATGCAGTAGAGGCATCTCATCCACAACTTGAATTAAAAACTGCTTAAGTAAAAACAAATTATTTTATGTGTATGAGTGATTGGCATGTATGTATATGTATGTATGTATGTGTATGTATGTATGTATGTATGTGTACCATGTGCCTGTAGTGCCCAAGGGTGACAGAAAAAGGGACTAGATTCCTTGGACCTGGAATTACAAATGGTTTTGAGTTGCCATGTGGGTGCTGAGAAAGGAGCCAGTTCTCTGGGAGAGCAGCTCCTACTCCTATCTCTGAACCAGCTCTCCAGCTCATAGACCTTTTGATTTCTGTTTGTTTTGAGACAGGGTGTAGGCTGTGTGGTCCAGGTGGGATTTGAATTTGAGCTCATTCTGTTTCTGACTCACAGATGCTGGGATTACAGGCAAGCACCACCCATCACCATGGCAGGATGCTGATTCACACACAATTCCTACCTTCTATCTGGGGAACACAAGAAGATAATGTTAATGACCCACATAGAGATGTGAGGAAATCCTCTCAAAATTCTACCCCAGCTTTTCTCATGACTCACCATGTCAGCATGGCCGCTCAAGTCCCTGATCTTTAAGACATCAGCCTAGAGGAGATTCACTCTGCTGACAACAAGGTCACTCTTTCTATTTTCCCATCTTTCCATCATTTTTCCATCTTTCCATGGCCAGGTAAGGATTTCCTTTGGTGAGTGTGTTTTCTTTATTAATCTCCATGGCAAGAGTGTTCATAGATGACAACATTCCTCCTGACAAATTAGCCCTACAATATAAGCACGGCACAACAATTATAACCATCAAGATCAGGAGATCGATACCGATAGGTTGGTCAGGAGGAAAAATTTTCCTCTATTTTGTTAGGTTCCCATGGTGAAGAACATTTAACAGTGTGCAGATTGGCAAGGGGAAAGATTGTGTGAAATTCCTAAATATATGAAGATAGGCGTTTATATAGTAAGTGGTAAGGAAGCACTGTGTAGTGTTTCCAAGGGTGGAGGGTTTGGGTCATGGGTCGATGAGGATTTTGTCAGCTTGAAGCAAGCTAGAGTCATTTGGGAAGAGGGATTTGCACTGAGAAACTGCCTCCATCACACTGACCTGTGGGCAAAGCCTGAGAGCATTTGCTTTTTTTCTTTTTTCTTTTTTTATTAGATATTTTCTTTATTTACATTTCGATTGTTATCCCCTGTCCTAGTCCCTCCTCTGAAAATCCCCTATCTGAGAGCATTTTCTTAGTTAATGATTGATGTGGGAGGGCCAGGCCTCCCTGTGGAAGGTTCCACCCCTGGGCAGGTGGTCCTGCCAAGCTAAGTGAGGTACAGAAGGAAAGCCAGTAAGTCAAGCTTCTCCACAGTGGCTGCTTAGGTTTTGCTTTGAGTTCCTACCCTGGAATAGCTTAGTGGAGTATAATCTCGAGTTGTTTTGGGTCATTGTTTTATTACAGCAACAGACAAGTTCTCTCTCTCTCTCTCTCTCTCTCTCTCTCTCTCTCTCTCTCT
>NC_034598.1:9875517-9881602 GCF_900095145.1 Mus pahari
GAGAGAGAGAGAGAGAGAGAGAGAGAGAGAGAGAGAGAGAGAGAGAGAGAGAGAGAGAGTTTATTTCTACAGTCCTTTGGGAAAGATTCCCACTGAGCCACAGGGGTAAGACTCGCCAGACATAGGTAAGAGGATTACAGCCCGGAGCAAGCCCCAGCCATGTAGTGAATTTGGGTTTCAAGGAGGATAGGGGAAGAAGAGGAGGAGTGGGAGGGAGAGGAGGATGAGGAAGATGAGGAATAAGAAGAGATGATAGAGGAAGAGGAGGAGGAAGAGGAAGAAAAGAAAGAAAGGATCCAGTTGGGAGCCACTTGGTGCATATGTCTTTGAATCTGGTCACTCTTTAGTTTTGTTCAATCTACACCAGTTTCTCAGTCTTTGATTTCAAGACTTTGGTGTTTTTGAAGAGCAGAAGTCAGTTATCATCACAAGATTTAATTAGTGAGTTTTTATCCACCTTCCAGCACTGCCCCGAGGATGGATATGAAGTGAGCTGTTCTCTACAGCATCACTGAAATACAGTGAGCCTCCTGAGGGGCCTCCTGAGGGGCCTCCTGGTGTGCTACTGTCATATACACCACTTTCTATGAACATTGCTTTGAGCTGGAGGCATTTCATGTCCTATGATGCCTTCTGTATCTAAGAGCAGAGGGTTTCCCCACAGAAATCCACTTCACACCCTTTCCCACCATCAGGATCTCATCTTCTGAGACACGAGGTCTGTGACACACCTGGATGCACGGTGTCAGTATTTTAGACACGAGGTCTGTAACACACCTGGATGCACGGTGTCAGTATTTTAGACACGAGATCTGTAACCACACCTGGATGCACGGTGTCAGTATTTTAGACACGAGGTCTGTAACACACCTGGATGCATGGTGTCAGTATTTTTCCCCAGGTTGCTATGTCTTTCAAAAAGTCATTTGTATTTCTATACCTGTCACTTGTAAGAAAGCTGCATGCTCTCCCCTTTACTGTCTTCATCCCATGAGGATGCGGCTCAGCTGTTGAGCACAAGTAAGGCTTGGTATTAGCAATGGAACGAAACAGAAGAGAAAGGTGTCTGCAGGCCTCACTTAACTGTGAACTTCCACAGACTTACGTAAATATTTTCCTTCATTTTGTCTTTTGTGAGTTTTGTTCGCTGATGCTAAGCAGTCAATTTGCAAGGGTAAGAACCCTTTACCCCCTGTACCTCTGTCTTAAAGCATGATCACATCAGGGTACCACGTGTGGGAAGTGCCGGAGGCTGGAGGGTTGAAGCAGTTGTTTGGGGTGTGTGGTCAGTGGTCCTATTGTAACGCCTGCTCACCCCTGTTCACCCAATGCTCTCCTGGAAACGCTGTTCTGGTTTAGCATCAGGCAAAAGCAAGGGCTGGGCATGGAAAGTCCTAGGAACGGGCACTCAGGACAAATGCAACCACAGACCATGACTCATCTGATCCAGAGGCTACGAGGTCACCCTTAGCATCGGCAGCAGTGGAAGGTCACATGTTCTCTGGGGAGCCTCACTGCACATCAAAATGTCTATGGCTGGCATCACGCAGGACAGAACTTCTCTGCCAGCTCCCTGTTTTACAGACACGTGGCCATTTATAAGTAAAGTCACCTTTCAAAGTCACAGGGAATATCATTCTCAGTTGATATGCTGCGGCTGTGTTCTGTCTTTGAACTTTCGAGGTAACTGGAAAAATTTCCACCATGTTGTTCTGCTACATCATATGAGGCTTTGGGAGGTTTAACTAGAAAAATTTCCACATGTCTAAAACAAACAAAAGAACTTTGTGGAGCACTGCATACGTTCTGGGGAGTGTGGTTATGAGGAAACCAAAGGTGGTATTTCCAGGAGACGCTGGACACTTTGCACTCACATACATAAAACCCCCAGGCTGGGTCTATCACAGAGAAAGTCTTCGCTTGTATTTTACCTTGTGCACACAGCTGCTCTGTTGGAGAAGGCGGGCCAGTGAATGCAGAACAGATAAGAGTGTCACAAAGCCAGGGGTGGCAGGTGGTGGCAGCGCACGTCTTTAATCCCTGCACCTGGGAAGCAGAGGCAGAAGGATTTCTGAGTTCAAGGCCAACCTGGTCTACAAAGTGAGTTCCAGGCAGCCAGGACTACACAGAGAAACCCTGTCTCAAAAACAAAACAAAACAAAAAACAATAAATAAATAAATAAATAAATAAAAGTGTCACAAAGGTTTCCACAGAGACTAATTACCATGACAGAGGTTAAGAAGGGAGGGACTTTAAGTAGAGGCTCAGGGTGCCCTTCTGGGGGACTTGAGGGCTAAATACAAACTTAAGGGGAAGGAAGAAGAGGAGGAGGAGAGAAGGAAGAGGAGGAGGAAGAAGAGGAGGAAGGGAAGGAGGAGGGGGGAAGAGGAGGAGAAGAGGAAGAGGCAGAGGAGGAGGAGGAGAATTCTGAGAGCAGGCCAGAGAGACAGGCAGGGCCAGGAGGAATCCTACAGGCCATGGTGCAGTTTGGACAGTAAGTGAAATAAGAAACTGCAGATCGAGAACAGTACACGTGACAGGGAACCCAGGGAACCTGATTAATCAGCAGAAACTGGGTGGCATTGAAGATGGAGAGGAGATGTCAAAAGTGGAAAAATGTTGGTGGGGAGGGATGAGAGTAACTGGACATGATGTTGAATTAAGGAAGAGGGAGAGCCAGGGACAATTCTCAGATTGCTGGATTTGGTGATCTGACAGAGAGTGCTGTCAAACATAGAGAGAAGAAACGATTACATGAGGAAATTGTGAGGGGGATTGTGAACACACATACACACACACACACACACACACACACACACACACACACACACACACACCATGCACTGGACCAGAAAATGGAGTTTCTATATGTTTAGTAAGAGAAAAGTGAAACAGAAATTGGCTAAATAATGGTACTGTCTCTATCACGTGTAGGCAGATGTACTTTTGTTTGGTTTTTAGACAGTCTCACTGTGGAGTGCTGGCTGGCCTGGATTTAGCAATGTAGACAAAGGCCCTTAACTCACAGAGATATGTCTGGTTTTGCCTTCCATAGACTTGGATTTAAGATGTGTGCCATCAAGCCTTGCAAGATAAATTTATTTGCTAAACCATTACCTTTAACTTCTCTGGCAGTAATCAAAATAGAAACGGAAGCTAATGGTAGGTAAATGGTATAAATGAGCTACCAGACGGAGACCCACTCTGAGTAACTGGAAGATAATTGCTTTTTAGGAGATACATAAGAGAGGTCTAAGGAAGGACGGGGATTGAAAGACTGGAGATTTGAACAACATAAAATATTGCAGGGGAAATTATATGCCCAAAGCTGGCCAAAGACAGAATAACAGAAGAAAAAGTACAGAGCTTGTTGTTAGGATTTTCCCCTGGGGCTGGGGAGTCTAACCCAGTTGGTAGAGTGCCTGCCTAACACAGTCAGGGACTGGGTTCGATCCCTAGCCCCAAATGATTTGGGCCCAGTGGTATATATGAGGAGGTAAAGGCAAGATGATCAAGAGTTCAAGGTTACTCTCTACTACAAAAAGTGAGTTCAAAGCCAGCCTGCGTTACAAAAGACCCTGTCTTAATAATATTATTAATAATAAATGTCAAATTTATTAAAAATAAAAAAATTTACTTGACACAGAGAACTTTGACAAAGAAATGAAAACTTCAAAGAGGTTACTAGGATAAAGCATTTACATATATTTTCAGCAATGGATGACTCATAGAAATAGCCAGACAAGAGGAGGGGGCTTGTGTCTCTGGCGCATCAGGACATGGGAGTATGAGTGGGAAATATACAGAAGCTGATGGGACATAAGTTTTGTTTGCCTAGATTCCTCTTGGCATGCACTGCGCATCTCTCCAGATAAGAATGTTTTCATCCTGGATCCAGGCGGGCATCTTTCTCATGGAGATTTTATGCCTCCCCCAAAGGGGAAGAAAGAGGGACTCCTCTGTGTCTGCTTCTTCTCAGGCACCTTCAGCCCAGAATGATCAAGACGCCAGAGTGCTAGGTTTTAGGGTGGCAGGCTGTGCTCCCCTCCAGTGGACTGACGGAAGTGAAGTGATCACCCGGGATAGTCTTGTTTCAATTAAAAGCAGATACGTTCCCCCCTGCACCCCCCGCGAGTGAACAAATTTCTCTCCCCTTGGTCTTTTTGAAGCAGGGTATCACTATGTAGCCCAGGTTGCTCTGTAGTCCAGGCTAGCCTTAAACTCCTGATCCTCCTGCTTCTGCTGACTGACGTCTGACATTACAGCTGCATGCCATCATGCTTAGCAAGAGCTGAGAGATTTGAGGGCTGGAGGATTTCAGTTGCCCAAAGCTCTGGGTTTGAGTCCTACCATGGAAACAACACACAGGCAAGTTGGGAACTGGAGGGGCGGTTGTACCCAGCAGATAGTTAAAGTTTTCTGCATTCTCCTGAAAGCAGAAATCTAGGAAGAAAGACTTATTTACGATGTGCTGGGAAAATGCTCTGCGGTCTTGTTGAGCTATATACCCAGCTCCTGGCGGTCTTGTTGAGCCATATGCCCAGCTCCTGGCTTTTGAAGACACAGTCAAGACAGTTCAGGCTAAAGTTGAAATTCCTGTGTAGCTTGGACTGGCCTCAAATTTATGACTTCAAGATTCTAGTTATGGGCTAATATGTGCTTAATGAAGTTCTTTCACATGAACAAAACAAAAGATGTATTTCTGGAGAGCATTTCCCAGTTAAACATTAAGGAGGGGACATGGCAACCTTTGCGCTGTGACTTTTGTACATTAGGAAAATTAGATGAGCTCTCATGGGCAAATGGGGCCTGTGTTCTGCATTCAAGGCTGTTTCTCCAGATGTGACATTTTCCACAACAAAACCCATTGTGACAAGCAATAGGAAGGAAAAATTAGGGTCCTTACAGTGTCCCTCTCCACTATGGGAACTTCTGTCTTTCCACCAACCTACTAACTTCATTCCACACATGTTGGGGCCTTTGCCAGTGCTTGGAAATTCTCCATACACTTTGAAGCAGGCTAGACAGGCAAGAGGAGAACGTAAAGAGGCCGACTGGTTAACTAGAGGACTAGTGGTTAAAATCTGCTCTTGCAGAGGCCAGAGCTACAGAGCCGAGTTCAGTACCCAGTACCTGTGCTGGGGGGCTCACAACCACCGGACTAGCACTTTCAGGGGTGTCTAACACCTTCGGTCTCCTCAAGGACACACACACACACACACACACACACACACGTAAACTCACATGCATGCACACACTTGAAAAGGGGCATACTGAATAATTAAAAAGAGGCAGACATGACCACAGAGCTGCTTTTCGGCAGAACATTCTATGAATACTCCAAACTGTAGAAAGCAAGACCACTCCCAACACGCTGAGACCAACACGCTGAGACCACTGCTAACTGACCTTTGCTTCATGCTAGAGGCACCTTCAAATCATTTGCCTTGCAAAACGTCAGTTCCCACCACATATCTGATGCCGTGACACAACGAGGGCAGAAAGATAGAGTAAACCCTGTTCTGGGAAAATCCTCATCTGGAATGCTTCACCTCCACCCTGCCTTAACTCCCAAATACTCCGCACCTTCAATTAACCCCACACTCACCCCTTGGGTATGTACTTTTTTCCTCGGTAGAAAAGTTACTAAACCAGCATAATACTGAACAATAATTTATAAACATTTCTCCTCATACCCACCTACATATGAGTTTAGTCTTCACCCTTCATCCAGGAGACCTCTCTTTGCAAAAGATGGAGACCGCCATAGAAAATCACAATCTATCACAACACAGAGGTGTGAATACCTCTACAAAATATTCCCACATCTAAGGCTCAGGGAATATTGAAGAAGGAGAGGGAGTGGAGAGATTGTAAGAGCCAGAGGTCAAGGAGTTTGCTGTGAGATTAGAACATTAAGAAACAAGCCGGGCCTGGTGGCGCAGGCCTTTAATCCCAGCACTCGGGAGGCAGAGGCAGGCGGATTTCTGAGTTCGAGGCTAGCCTGGTCTACCAAGTGAGTTCCAGGACAGCCAGAGCTATACAGAGAAACCCTGTCTCGAAAAACCAAAAAAAAAAAAAAAA
>NC_034598.1:9881708-9885992 GCF_900095145.1 Mus pahari
AACATTAAGAAACTATGCCTTCAAAACCTCACCAACATGATCATCCAAATGTGAGCTGAACAGACTGGATGCCAGACTGGATGGCGTGAAGCCCAGGAGGCCTTAGCCCTACACAAAAGCCTGCAGGAAACCGAGTAAAGCTGGCCAGGAGAGGTGGTCAGGAGGGACCAGCTCGCCAATCGGTCATCCAGGGCTAAGTGGTCAAGCCTGAAGACATACGTACAAGTAACATTATACGGACTGAGCAGGTTATATTTATGAATATATATGTGTTTATACACATGTGCATGTAACAATAATATTAAAACAAATAATATAAATAAGTAAAACAATCATCAATAAAAATAAATAATAAAAATATAAAATGTAAATAAAATACATAAATAAAAGAATTAATAATAATAATAATAATAATGATAATAATAAAAGAGGTCATAAAATTGAAGGAGATCATGGGGGGTCTACGGGAAGGTTTGGAGGGAGGAAAGGGAAGGAAGAAATAATATAATTAAATTTTAATCTCAAAAAATGCTTTCATCAAAATTACACAATTTACTCCTGATTCCTTACTTGTCTCATTGGTGAATTTTTTTCTGATGCTAAAAGGAACCTGAAAACGCTGGGGAGAGGGCTCTGTCTCTGGGGAGAGGGCTCTAGTTTCTGTACTGTAGCAATCTACCTCTCTCAGCGTCCCTATCAGCTGCACACTGTGGTTTCACTAATGTTCCAGCAGTGTGGACCGCTGCCCTGTGACGGAGCCTCCCTGCCACCTCTCAGCTTTTCAAGGGCACCTGTTTCTGAATACTTCTGCCTTCTAGCCTGGCTGTTCTCATCCTGTGGGTCATGACCCCTGTGGGGGTCGAATGATCCTTTTGCAGGGGTCACCCAAGGCCATTGGAAAACACATATATGACTTATAGCAGTAGCAAATTTACAGTTATGAAGTAGCAGCAACCATAATTTTATGAGTGTGTGTGCGTGTGAGTGTGTGTGTGGGGGGGTCACCACAACATGAAGGACTGTATTGAAGGGTTACAGCTTTAGCAAAGTTGAGAACAGTGTTCTAGCACCTTCTTGTCGACTCCTCACAGTGTTCATTGTTCACCATCGAGTTCTCCAGGAAGTCCTTCATTGATACATTGTAAATACCCGTAGACAGACCAAGTATTTGTCAAGTTGAATCCATCACTCAAAGTCTAACTAGCTCCTAATAGGTTCCATAACACAAAGGTTTGCTTTCTCCTAAAACCACTGCCAAGTTCCGAGAGGAGAGGACCCAGCAGTAACATTTGAAGGGTATTTATCTCTGTGTGGTTGATACTGTATTTTAGATAGTCACTAACGGTATTGATGCTATTTAGGTCACAATTCATAGCTTTATTTTATTTTTATTTTGAGGTTTTATGTGTACAGGGGTCTTGTCTACATGTGTGTCTGTGTAGCATGTGTGTGCCTGGTGCCCACAGAAGTGGAAGACCCCAGAGCCCCTAACGCTGGGGTTACAGATGGTTGTGAGCCTCTAAGTAGGTTCTGGGAATTGAACTCAGGTCTTCTGGGAGAGTAGCCAGTGGTTTGTCTTCTTTTTTCTTTCTTCTTTTTCTTTTTTCATTGAGTCAACTCTCTAGCCCCAGTTTTTAGCTTTCAAAATAGTTTCTGGGCTGAGGTAGTGGCTCAGTGGTACAACAGTCGCTTTGTGTGTGAGGTCCCGGGTTCAATTCCCAGGGTCTTTTTCTTTTTCTCCTTTTTTTTTTTTAAAATTTTATAAAGGAAGTTCTTTAGGTTGTTTCTCTTTCTTTCCTATTGTTGAAACAAATTAACTCTGTCAAGAACACAAACTTAGGCTTAAGAGAAAAACCTTTGGGTGGAGATAACATAGACACTGGAACCTCTCTCTATTCCATCCTTCACTACCTGCCCTGTTTGGAGAGGTCTGTGTTTGGGCAGCCAGTGCTTAGTGGGGCCACAGATCATTACCCCCTTTGGGGCTTAGGAACTTGGACATTTAAAAATACTTTTTCAAAACGGAAAGCAGAGTTTCGGTTGCTTTGATGGGGGCAGGAAAACAGCACAAAGCTTCCTGGAGTAAATTTAGAGCTGTAATTGACTTAGCTACCGCAGGAAAACACAAATCTATATGAAGAAAGAATGCTTCGTACATGTCTCCAAACTTGTGGGACAGTGGTGGTGGTGGGGTTAGGGTTCCTTAGAGATAATACCTTTGCCCTAGAAACACTGACCCCTCCTTTTAAATGAATATGCAAATTCTCAGGTGGAGTGGTGAGCATCATGTAGCACATTCAGCTCAGTTAGATGATGTGTGCTGTTTCCCAGACACAGAGTTCTCAGCCAGCAGCCTGCTCGCTTGTCTCATTGTTTTTTTTTTTTAAAGAAAATTTACATATTTTCCTCTTTCTATATTATGTATAGAGTGTATAGCATGTATGTATGTGGACCACACGTGTGCCTGTGAGCTTGTGGAGGTTAGAAGAGGGTGTCAGATTATATGGAACTGGAGTTATGAGTAGATGTGAGGTATCACATGGGTGCTAGGAACTGAATCCTGGTTCTCCATAAGAGCTCTTAACTGCTGAGCTATCTCCCCAGGCCCCTCACTTAGATTTTATGTAGAATTTTCTTATCAACCTGCTTGCCAGGCTGGAGGGAAACAGAGCCTGGTAACAGGCTGAGCCCTGCTCTAAGGCTCACCACACATCTAGAGCAGTAGCTTCCTGGCCCAGCTCAGTATGGGCAACTCTACTTTATAAAGCAACAGTTTGCTCTGTTCCGAATGTCAACATGAAGCCCGAATAACTGTATCCTTTTTGTGGAAGTAAATGCTCACCATCTGTCTAGTGCAAACTGTGACGCCCAGACTAATAAACAACCCATTTGTGCAAGACTACCAACTATGACTTATCAAATTAAACACGTGGGTATAATTCAGAGAAAAACCAGGACTGTAGGATTGGTAAGCACATCAGACCAATCAACTGGGCAGGTCCACATCTGGATCATGTCATGGGAATGACCCACGCTTGTTTGACTGTTCATGAACCTTGTTCAGGAAAATTGTCACAGACAAGGATTTACATCTCTGTTCCTAGATGCCAGCTCAAGAATGACTTCTCCGGCCTGTTACATCAGCCTTCTTCAAACTGATACTTGAAACGGCCTGTTTTTAAGACCTGCATTTGACAACTCTGTGTCCTGCTCAGCTCTAAGCCTCTGGCTCCTAAAGCCTCTTACCTGGTTCCTTCTAGAGAGTTGCCTGCCTCCTGTCTGTCTGTACCTGCTCTCCGCAGGCACCTTTAGTATAATCCCTTAGGACTGTGCAACCTCTTTAACCCTTTCTCAGTATATATTACAAGATCTGACATTTGTCTACGTAGCTGACATAGCTTACTCATGATCCTGCCCCTGTTTCTTTGCATAACTTACTTCAGGATAAGTGTAGACTGCATTTTATATTTGCCTCCTTAGCAGTAAAAGGAAGCACTGGCTTGGTCTTACCGGGGCTCAGAAAGTGATGTGTAAAGTATGTCTCTTTTACACGTTGCACATTTTAGACTAAAGGACATCGGAAGGCCTCAGAGTCAACGTCTCTCTAACCTCACACTCCTCTACTTGCTCTGTATATTCCTTGGAAGGGAGACATAGATATTATAATTTCTCTTCCCCAAGGCAGATCACAGAAACCAGATGCCTCCAAAGAAGCCGGAAAGCCTACACTATTACTTTCTGTGTAAGAGCATGAGGAAATCCCTGACTTGCCTTTGCCTAGTAGTAAGACGTAGGCTCTCTTTCCAGAGGATGTTTCTCCTGCAGGGAAGAATTGCTAACAGAAAGTCTAGATAGCCTTAGCCAGGTTTCTAGGTTCAGTGTACTACTGTGAGACCACATACCCTGGTCCACCGCCTTTCTCTATGGCCGTCCCTGCTCTGGTCCACCGCATTTCTCTACGGCTGTCCCTGCTTTATCAAGCCTAGCTTGAAACATTCCTTGCCCACTGAACTATTGGGTCTTCCCGTGGGGTCTCCCCAGCCATGCCAGACTGCAGGGGAGAAGCCACCCTTTCCTCCTGATAACTTGTCTTTTATTAGATATTTTCTTTATTTACATTTCAAATGCTATCCTGAAAGTTCCCTATACCCTCCCCCTGCCCCTGCTCCCCTACCCACCCACTCCCACTTCTCGGCCCTGGCATTCCCCTGTGCTGGGTCATATAAAGTTTATAAGACCAAGGGGCCTCTCTTCCCAATGATGGCTGATTAGGCCATCTTCTGC
>NC_034598.1:9886594-9890503 GCF_900095145.1 Mus pahari
CTCACTAAGGATGATATCCTCCAGATACATCCATTTGCCCAAGAATTTCATAAATTCATTGTTTTTAATAGCTGAGTAGTACTCCATTGTGTAAAGGTACCACAGTCTCTGTATCCATTTCTCTGTTGAGGGACATCATGGTTCTTTCCAGCTTCTGGCTATTATAAATAAGGCTGCTATGAACATAGTGGAGCATGTGACCTTATTACCAGTTGGAACATCTTCTGGATATATGCCCAGGAGAGGTATTGCTGGGTCCTCCGGTAGTACTATGTCCAATTTTCTGAGGAACCGCCAGACTGATTTCCAGAGTGGTTGTACCAGCTTGCAGTCCCACCAGCAGTGGAGGAGTGTTCCTCTTTCTCTACATCCTCGCCAGCATCTGCTCTCACTAACTTGTCTTTTTGATTGGCATCTTGGCTGTGCCCCATCATTACAGGAAGGAATGTGCCACTCCCTTCTCTATGTACAGTTAAGGCACCCAATGTGGGACAGCTGAGACACCTGGCTCATTCTGGAGCTTGCAGAGGAGACCCTGGGACAGCTGACAAAACAAGCTGACAAGTAGGATGTTTTACGAAACTCTTTCTGGTCCCACTGTAGTGCCTGGCTACAAATGGAAGCTACTTGTCCCTGCCCCTGGCCCCTGCCCCAAAGTCTTTTCCTTTCCAATTTCACATTAATAGAAGATTAGAGACCTCCGATGCTAAGGCTGTTTCTGAGATGATCTCCTGCCCATTAGTTCAAAGTATTTTGTGTACACATCTGTAAGCCTAGACCTCAAGAGGTTACAGCAAGAGGACCACAAGTTCAAGGTCAGCCTGGGATACAAAACAAAACCAACATATCTAAACCTGAAGTACTTACTATGTCATGCCATTATCTCTCCATCTCCCCGTGTGTTCTTGTCCATCTCTGTGTACTGTGAACAGAACAGAGATGGAGGAAGAAAGCAAAAGAAAATTTTCTTTTCTTTTTAAAGATTTATTTATTTATTATATGTAAGTACACTGTAGCTGTCCTCAGAAGAGGGAGTCAGATCTTGTTAAGGATGGTTGTCAGCCACCATGTGGTTGCTGGGATTTGAACTCTGCACCTTTGGAAGAACAGTCGGGTGCTCTTACCCACTGAGCCACCTCACCAGCCTGAAAATTTTCTTTTCTAAAGCAACTTATAGAAAGTAATTACAATTTCAAAGCTTAGTGGAATTACCTTTCTGGTTCTTCATTCATATTCATATATATATATATATATATATATATATATATATATATATATATGAAATATTAAAACTTTGTATTTTACAAATCAATGGCCTCAGAAGCCATATTTCATAACAATAATAATTATAGAGGAAGAAAGCTATGAATCTAAGACGGAGAGGCAGGGGAGGAATCGGAGGGACGAGAGGGAGGCATAGATATGATATAAGTTGATTAAATAAGAATGAGGTTAAATGCCTTACCCTTCTGCTTTCCTGTGCCTTCTGGAGAGAGCCACAGTAAGGCAGGAGTGAAGACACCATTGCTGGTTGTCTGACAGTGGTAAGCCGTGAGCAGCCCTCCAGTAAAACCTACCCAGCAAGTCCAGCTGCTTCCATAGAGCATTCCCGGCAGGTGTGAGATGACAAAATTTGGAACACTAACTTCAGGTCACGTCATGGCCTCTGTATTGGGTCACACTTTCTTGGCCTCTGAACCCTCTGTGTGTGCACTGTGATTGTGGTTGCTCACACACACATGATCTTCTGGTCATCTGGGCTGTGTTAGATGGCTCTACCAGTTCCCTGAATATAGTTCAGAGATGAAGCAGTGTGGGAGATAATTTATTATTATCTAATTTATTTGCACGACGTTCCCATACCCTTTAAGCCACTGTAGATTAGATTTATTAATCCTTCCCGTGTAGTGTCCGTGGGCTGATGAGGACTGGCTGCTCCACCAGCTTCCAGCCACAGTTTTCTCTGACTCTGCCAAGAGGGAGTTAAGCCACTGCACAGTCATCGGTCTGACGACAGCCTGTACTCTGAGAGTTTAGTATTTGATTACAGCTTCCAGGGTGTATACGAGGCTCCGTTCTAGACAGTGGAGGCAGAAGCCCTGTGTTTTTCCTGGTTGCTGTTCGTAATTGATTTCCTCTGGACTGGGACTGTCACGTTGTTTCAGGACACTTGTGTCTTTGGCTCCCTTCCCGAGGCCCCTGAGAATTTCGTCACAGACGCTTCCTTTGCTTCAGGCTTCAGACCAATAGAGAAGGCCTTCTGCAAGGAGATCGGTTTAAAAGGGGAAAAGAACATTTTACTTAGGAAAAAAAATAGGCCTTTAAGAGAATGAAAAGATAGATCACTGCTGGGGGGAAGGAAATTATTTGTAAAACATTATCTGAAAAGGATTGACATCTGAACATATGAAGGACCCTCCTCATTCATATTTATTAAGAGCTGATAAAACCTGTAGAACAATCTAACCAAATAGTTATGCATTTCAGTTCATGATTTCAGAGTTTTCAGCCCATAGTCCCTGGCTCTACTGAACCTCGGCCTGTGGTGAGGCAGAACTTCACAGTGGTAGGAACATGTGGTGGACACAATTTATCTCGTGCTAGGTAGGAACTGGAGAGAGAGGAAAGAATTAGGGGCAGGTACAGCCTTCAGAAACACTTTAGTGGTATCTTTTTTCCAGTTAGACTCTACCTTCTAAAGTTTCTACCATTTCCCAAATTGGAGTTACCAGCCAGAGACCAAGTCTTCAGTGTGTGGGCATCCTGAGGGCTCACTTCACATCAAAATCACAAAAAGGAGGCTCTACATTATTTTGGAAAGAAGAGAGCCTGGATCAAGACCGCCCCCATAAGCATCCTTACTCAAAACACCCGGAGCTGGGGGAGAGTTTCCGCGGCTCAGCTTTTAGGATGCTCAGAGGCATTAGAGCTTTGGTTGAGGGTTCAGGACTCTATGTTGAGCTAGTAGCAGAATTGGTCAGTCCCATCCACATTTTTATGTCTTTGAAGAAAAGCAAAAGCCTTAGAGTGACAGGGCAGCGGAGGCATGCACTAAAGTTCCAGAGAGTCATCAAGGTCAGAAAACACTGGTGGGGTTGGTTTCTCCGAAAAGAGCCTCAGGACGTCACCATGCAAAACTGCCAAGGTAAAGCCTAAGAAGAACCACAAGACACTGGAGTGGAGATGCCAGGGCCAGAATATTTGCTGAGGAAGCCCACAGTTTAGAGTGGAGTCAGCAGAACTTCAGGGATGGGGCTGTTCATGCCTGTTGGAGCCTGATGATGCCATCAATTGCCCCAGATACCAGACACGGGACTGTAGGGCTTGGTGTTCTCCCTGCTGGGACTTGCTTTGGTTTGGGCTTTCCTTGCTGTCTACCCATTCCTCTCTTTTGGCATGGGGATATTCAAGGTGTGCCATTACATACTGGAAATACAGTCAAAATAATTCCCTCACAGTGGCTCGCAGTTAAATGATTGCCTTGAGTTGCAGAAAAAAAACCTTGTGGTTTTAAAACTTAGAACCATTAAGATTTGGGGACTGTCTTAGTCAGAGTTTGTATTCCTGCACAAACATCAGGACCAAGAAGCAAGTTGGGGAGGAAAGGATTTATTCAGCTTACACTTCCACATTGCTGTTCATCACCAAAGGAAGTCAGGACAGGAACTCACTTGGAGGCAGGAGATGATGCAGAGGCCATGGAGGGATGCTGCTTACTGGCTTGCTTCTCCTGGTTAGCTCAGCTTGCCTTTTTTTTATTATTATTTTCTTTATTTACATTTCAAATGCTATCCCGAAAGTTTCCTATACCCCTCCCCCCACCTCTGCTCTCCTACCCACCCACTCCCACTACTTGGCCCAGGCCTTGCCTTGTGCTGGGTCATATAAAGTTTGCAAGACCAAGGGGCC
>NC_034598.1:9890738-9893329 GCF_900095145.1 Mus pahari
ATGTACCACAGTTTCTGTATCCATTCCTCTATTGAGGGACATCTGGGTTCTTTCCATCAGCTTGCCTTTTTATAGAACCCAGGACCACCAGCCCAGAGATGGCACCACCCACAAGGGGACCTCCCCCCTTGATCACTAATTGAGAAAATACCTTACAGCTGGATCTCATGGAGGCATTTCCTCAAGAGAGGCTCCTCTCTCTGTGATAACTCCAGCTGTGTCAAGTTGACACACAAAACCAGCCAGTACAATTGACCCCTTGTCAACTTGATACACAAGCACATCACTATAAAGCCTCAAGCCTGACTTTCTTATTTATCCCCAAGATCTAAATAACTTTAAAAGACCCACAGTCTTTACAAATTCTTACATATTAAAATTTCAATACCTTTAAAATATCCAATCTCTTTTGAAATTCAAAGCCTTTTTACAATTCAAAGTTTCTTAACTGTGGGCTCCATTAAAATACTTCCTTAATTCAAGAGGGGAAAATATCAGAGCACAGTCATAATCAAAATCAAAATAATCAAACTCCAACCGTCCAATGTCTGGGATCTTCTGGGCTCCTCCAAGGGCTTGGGTCACTTCTCCAGCTCTGCCCTTTGTAGCACACACCTTGTCTTCTAGGCTCCAGCTGCCTGTGTGACTACACTGCTGCTGTTGTTCTTGGTGGTCATCTCGTGGTACTAGCATCTCTAAAACACTGCTGTCTTCTGCTGCAACTGGACTGCACTTTCACAAATAGCCTCTGGAGTTTGGAGTTATAGTTGAAGCTGCCCAACTCAAGCAACCTTGAGATTTATGATTGTGATTGTGTAGAAATATGTGCTGTCTAGACATATATAATGTTCACCATGCACGTGGTGTTCACACGCACCCATGACAAGAGAGCATGTGCCTGCTTGAGAGCCAGAGAGACCAAAAGGAAGGAAGGGAGATTCCCATCTCCGATTCCTTGAAGGGGCAGTCTTCCTGGACCTGGGTTTTCCTAGCTGTCCTGGAACCTACTCTGTAGATCAGACTGGCCTCGAACTCAGAAATCCGCCTGCCTCTGCCTCCCGAGTGCTGAGATCAAAGGCGTGCCCCACCACTGCCTGGCTTTGTGCTTGCTTTCTTGGAGGCTGAGAGAGCGTCCTGCTTCTCCTTCTGTTTTTTGGGTTTTGTTTTTTTGTTTTTGTTTTTGTTTTGTTTCGTTTTTTAGAATACTTTTAGCTCATTCAAAATCTTTCTGTGGTTGTTACACGCCCTTTTCTTCTTTCCTTCCTAATGGGATGTTTGTGTGTCTCAGTGTGAGTGGAATCCACTTGAGTGGAATCCACTTTGCTCATTGCCTAGCTTGTCGAGGGTTTGGAGACAGAGCTGCATGGTTTAAGCAGCTTGTGTTCTCGTGGACACAAATTCCTTGAGGCAAATCAAAACAACGGATCGATTGCTTTTCCCAACTCTGAATTGAACAACGTCCAAAGGCAGGTGGTACTTTCTGAAGAACACCGTGTTACGGAGAGCCTCAGGCTAGGGAAAGATCTGGTTCACACTTCCTCCAAGTGTGTGCCCTTGAGAGAATTATTCTGCCAGAGCAACCCTCAGGGGAGCAGGGCACAGCTTCTGCTGCCTGTGAGGAAAGGCAGAGGACTCGACCTGTGATCTCCAGAGGTCTCATTTTACTGAAGGTCTGTGAGTGCCGGAACGTAGGAAACACTATCTGCTGGGTTCTCCTGAGCCATGGTTCCCTGAGTTCCTGGAAGCCTGAAGTCCTCAATTAGTAACCTACACAGCATCCTTTACTGAACAATGTTGGGGCCCCTCCTCAGTGTGAGTGCGCAGACTTGGGGAGCAGTGGCTATGGAAGAGATGGGCATGAGGGGGCTTCAATGAGAAGCCAAGAACCCCAATTTCTGAGACCAGATACTTTCTGGGGGTCAGCACACTCTCCAGGGAACTAAATGGGATAGCTAGGCAAAGGCTGTGAGATCTTAATCTTTGCACTTGCTGGCTTCCCAAGGGGCAGCCAGAGCTTCTGGGCAAAAGCAGCTGGAAGCTACAGTGTCACTGGGGGAAAAAAATTAAGCATCCGAATTTCCTTTAATGCATCTTCAAAGCTGAGCTGTGGGCTGCTTTGAACTGGTTAGCTGCAGTAGAGGGAAGTGTCAGCTGGGGAGCCACAGGAGGAAAAGCTGAGGGAAAGGAGGAGAGGGCGGGAGTCAGAGTGTGGGGGAAGATGAAAGGGATGTGGGGCACCAGACTTCATGACAGGCCTCTGGGAGAGGGCTGACTAAAGACGATTTGAGGGATGAATATCCCCTGTGTGTCGATGGCTGCACCCTGGAACTGAAACATCTGGGAAATCTGAACCGAGTCTACAACTCTTACATGTCAAGGCTACTCAGTGCGGAGATGCACAGGGAGGAGACCCGCCCAGGCTTTGGCTAGACAGCGAGGAGATGCTTTTTAACCACTATGATATTGGTGTGTGTGTGTGTGTGTGTGTGTGTGTGTGTGTGTATCTGTGTGTGTCTGTGTGTATATGTGTGTCTGTGTGTGTATCTCTGTGTGTGTGTCTCTCTGTGTGTGTGTGTGTGTGTGTGTATGTG
>NC_034598.1:9893374-9907131 GCF_900095145.1 Mus pahari
GTGTGTGTCTCTCTGTGTGTCTCTGTGTGTGTGTGTGTGTCCCACAGCTTATGTGGAGGTCAGAGGGCAATTTTTGTCAGTTGATTGACTTCTTCTACCATATGTTCTGAGAATTTAACTCAAGTCATCATCAGTCTTGGGGTTCAAATGTTTTCACATGCTGTGGTGGTTTAAATATGTTGGCTCATGGGAAGTGGCATCATTAGGAGGTGTGACCTTGTTAGGGAAGTATGTCACTGTGGGGGTGGCCTTTGAGATCCCATGCTCAAGTTCCATCCAGTGCAGAAGGAAGTCTCTTCCTGGCTGCCTGCAGAAGAGAGTCTCTTGGTTGCCTTTGGATCAAGATGTAGAACTCTCAGCTCCTTCTCCAGCACCATGCCTGCCTGGATGCTGCCATGCTTCCCACCATGATGATAATGGACTGAACCTCTGAACCTGTAAGCCAGCCCCAATGAAATGTTGTCCTTTATAAGAGTTGCCTTGGTCACGGTGTCTCCTCACAGCAGTAAAACCCTAAGACACAGGCTGAACCATCCTGCCTGCACATCAGCTGTGGTTTCTAGTTCATCACCCTCCCACTAACCCAGGCCACTGAAATAATGAGGATTTCTATTTCCCAAGGCTGGTCATAGAAACGCAAATTTCTCAGTCTTACGTTTTTCAGTGATAACTCACATGAAATCCACTTCCTAAGGGAGACATGAAGGGAGACTGTCTTGCAGTTTGGAGGGAGGGATGCTCCATAGAGAGGTTAAGGAGAGTCTGGACAGGCTCCACTGGGTTCCCCCACTCTGTTAACTTTGGGTCATACTCATGTTGTATGCAACTATATGGTGTATATGGTGTCCATGCTCATTTACACTGGAGAGATGCAGGTGATGGAGCACTTCCAGACAGCAGAAAGTATGGAGACTCCTAGAGGGCCATGCAGCGTGGAGGGCGGGAGCTCAGCAACTGTCCTCACACCTCGCTCCATCAATTCTCATCTGCACATCTTGTAATGAACTTGTCAATGTGTTTCTCTCAATTCCTTAAGCCAGACTCTAGCAAATTAAGCAAGCTCAATAAAGGATCTGTGGGGCTGGAAAGATGGCTCAGTGGCTAAGAACAGTAGCTGTTCCTACTATCTGAGACCTGGGTTCGGTTCCCAGCACCAACATGGCAGCTCATGATCATCTCTGTAACTCCAGTTCCAGTTTTCTGGCCTCTGTGGGCACCACACACACACATACACACACACACACACACACACGCACATGTACACGCACACGCACACACACACACAGAGTAAACATATATATGTACAGCCCAAACATGCACACACATAAAATAATAAAATGAGGAGATTAAGAAATTAATAAATACTTGATAATAAAAGTGTATTTGGGGTGCTCTAAGCCTGTTCAAGGCAAGTGCTTGGCTCAGGTCTGTTTGGCATTGCCATTAAAAATGTGAGTTATGTGAAAGGAATGTTCACAGATTGTTCAGATGACAGAACTTGGGAGACACAGCTGACTCACTGTGTGGAGTTACAGGCAGAGGTGGCGTTGCCAGGAAGGAAGGCTTCACATCTCACATAGCATCTGTATCGCTGGAGATGAGCCACCTGCAGCTCACAACCCAACCTGCTCCTTTCCACAAAGCCTCATCGCCTTGTCTTGATACCAAGAGGACACTCTGCACGCTGGAGCCAGGAGCACAATGCACGGAGTACTTGTCTGAGTTACCTGAAACTCCAGCTCACGATTTCTGCCTCTCTTGTGTCTATTCTGCGCATGCCCTCCCAGGTTCATACTTACCCACTTCCTTTCTTTCCTGCGTTTGTGACTGTTACCATTTCCCTCCTGGGCTCCAGCTCAGAGACTCTCCCGAGGTGTGAGGAAATGTGGTCCCCTGCTCTCCTTAGAAGCACAGATTTGAATATGAGAGGCGATAACGGGAAGATGCCGCGTGTCACAAGGATTGTTTTGTGCTAAAAGCAGAATTAAGAAACAGAAAAATCCCAGTGTTTTTATTTTATGACCTAAGAGTGAGCTATAAATTTTCCTTTGTGAAGATGTTTCTCTCCTCTCTCCTGCCCTAGGAAAGGAATAACTCGTAGTACTAGAGACAGAAAATCCATACAGAGATGGGTCTGCACTAACATACTCCACAAACCCCTCTCTTATCTATCATTAGTTTCCTCACAAGCTTCACTTTCCACAGTTTATCACCTCTTAAAGCCAAACCCCTCTTCCTTATCTTGTCAATTCTCCACATGTTTATTGTTCTTCCGAAAGATGGTATACACCCTATATTCACTCTTGGGTGAATTCTTAGCTCTGGGCACAGAAAATAAAATATTAGTTCAGATAAAATTTGTGTGTTCTTTCTCCTCTCAGTTTAATTCATAAACCTTAGTCATGGAGGAGGAAACCAATTTTCTTCACTGGGGCAGCTTGAATGAGAATGGCTCTCATAGGCTTATTATATGTTTGAATGCTTGGTCCCCAATGGGTGGAACTGTTTGAGAAGGATTGGGAGGTGTTGCCTTGTTGGAGAAGAGCTTTGAGATTTCAAAAGCCCACATCGTTTCCTGTTAGTTCTCTCTCTCTCTCTCTCTCTCTCTCTCTCTCTCTCTCTCTCTCTCTCTCTCTCTCTGCCACATGCTTGTGGATATGGATAAAAAAAAAAAAGTAAGCTCTCAGCTACTGCTCCAGCCACATGCCTGCCTGACTCCTGCCATGCCTTCTGCCACAATGATCATGGACTCTAACCCTCTGAAACCATGAGCCCTCAGTTTGCCCCTTCTTCTCTAAGTTACCTTGGTCATGATGTCTTACTACAGCAATAGAGAAGTAACTAAGTCACATCTCAAGAAATCCGAATGTATGGCCTATTCACTCTACGCTTGTTGGATGGTGGATTCTATGGACAAACCTATGGTCTCCACATTGTCTCTGTTCTTCTGATTATCTTCTGCCAACATCTCAAATGGCATTGATGTTCTTTCCAGGCCTGCTTGAAGTTTCCACCAAAACAACCAGGAGCATTTACACACTACTCTGAGTTTCTCATGATCTTTCTCTTGCTTTTCTGATCTCTCATCCTTGACTAATGGCACTGTCCCTTCCTTCCTGCTCCTTGGAATTCCCAAAGGAGAGGGACTGAATGCTCACTGGTCATTCACTGCCAAGCCCCACCACGCCATACTGTTGGTCTTTCAAAGCAAAGCAAACGTAGCTCGTTTCTGTATGCCTCTGGCTTTGACCTCTTCATTCTCCCCCCCTGAGTTCCAGTGAACACTGGAGGCTGAAAGGCCAAATGAGCCCAAAGCTTGTCCTACTCACAGATCTGCCTGTCTGCAGTCACTTTGAAGTAAGTCACTCTTAAACACCCTCCTGAGTTCAGGTGGCCGATAGGAAGCATTTGGGGCGTGCCGGAGCAGTGGACTTAGGAAGGGTGTTCTAGTGAAAGATTCAAGGTTTGTGGTGGGTTTTTTGTTTGTTTTTGTTTTCCTTTGTAATTGTAAGACTGATTCTCGAAGAGTTAAGGGAATTTGGAAGATAAGAAATAGGTTGAAAGTAGTTACACCCACTGCTGCTTTACCAGTTCTTCAGGAGGTGTGAGCAAATGCCTGTTCACTAACAGACTGAGGTGTAGTTCCACCCAGGTCCATACATTTATGGGGCTTACTTTCCAGACCCCCCCAGGAGGGATGGACTTAGAGGAGCAAGAATGAACCCCAAGCAACTGCTTGGCTGCCAAGCCCATCGTGTCGTCTCATCCCTCTTCAGATAAGCTTCCACGTCCTATGAACTCTAACAGTTCCAGATCGCTCATAGCTGGGGTGTGCAGGTGGGAAGAGTGGCTGTGGTTTGAGATGTGAGTCCCGAGACCCTCCTCTCTTTCTTCCACTGGGAGGTGTCAGTGACTGCGTTATGTTCACTAGCTACCTCTGTACTTTTCTCACCTAGTTGCCATGGCTACGTGGCCATAGTCATATCTCATCATCATACCAGGATGATGACAGAGTAAAATGGGCTTTGTGCTGAGAAAAGAAGGCTGTACTATATCGTCATTTGAAAGATTTCTGTATTTCCTTTTATCTGTCCTGTGTTTTACTTCTATAGGGCTAATTTAATATTTGGTTTGTTTTCTTTTGGGACAATCTCAAAGGCTGTGACGACTTCGTTAGTCATGTATGCCCCAGCAGATGGATAAGCTGAACGTTATTTAGGAATCACTCCCCCATTGCTGGACATCTATGTTATTTTCATTTATTCTCACTTACTTCTACTGCTACTGGTGGTTAAGTCTAGGGTCTGTGCATGACTACCAAGTTCCCTACTTCTGAGATCTGCATCCCATCCTGTTTTTCTATTTTTATATTGAGACAGTGTCTCCCTCAACTGTCCACACTGGCCTTGAACCCATGACCCTACTGCTTTAAGTCTTCTATTTCTTTGTTCTTCTTTTTGAGACAGTGTCTTGTTATGTAGCCCAGGCTGGCCTTGAACTAGAAATTCCCCTACTTCGACTTTCTGCATGCTGGGATTACAGATGTAAGCCATTACATCTTTTCATACGTTTATTGCTGCTACTGTGCCCTTCGGTATGCTTGAAGTATCTTTCTGCATCCAGAGTTTTACTAAGACTGACATCAGAAGTATAAAGAATATAAACATTTCCCACAAACACCATTTTTTTATTATAAAATAATACTTGGTAACGGTGCTATTATCTATTTATTTACATTTTAGGGCCAACAAGATGGTTCAGTGGGTAAAGGTGCTTGTCACCAAGCCAAGCCTGATGACCTGAGTTAGATTCCAGGACTCACGTGGTGGAAGGTGAGAACTGACTCCCACAAGTTGTCATCTGACCACCTTGTACACCCCTAAATAAATAAATAAGTAGATAAATAAATAAGTAAATGTAATAAAAATTTAAAGGATGTTCTTATATACATACATAATACACACACATATATAATTGCTTTTGAAATAAATAACTGTGCCTGCATGTGTGTGTGCATGTATGCATGTATGTGCATGCGTGTGTGTGTGTGTGTGTGCTCACGAGTGTGCATACGTTCCCACCATATTTCAAGAGCAGAGGTGAGAGACCACCTTTCTCCCTTGCCTTCTGCCTTGTGAAGACAGGACCTAGTGTTACTGCTGCTGCACTGTGAACTCCAGTTCCTCAGACTGGCTAACCCAAGAGCTTCTGGGTGGCTCTCCCGTCTCATAGGAGTGCTGGACTGCAGAAGCTGCTGCCACATCTGCCTTTATAAACAAATGTGGTTTCTCGGGAATGAACGCGTATAGCTAGTGCTTTTATGCACAGAGCCGTCTCCCTGTCTCCTTGTGCACATTTTTGAGGAAGAAAATGGGCTCTATCCTTCTAGAATCTGCTCATCCTGTCCCTTGGGAGTCTTTGCACCAACCGCGTTCTCTGCAGGGAGAGAGTTCTTCTTGACTTCCCCGTGACTGAATTCTCACCTTAGAAGTTAAGAGACTTAGGATTTCACATTTTTTTTGCATGGAGTTTCTTGTAACAGTCAGCAGCTGACATCTTCCTCACTAGGCCCGTTCTCCATCTCTCCCAAAGGCATCAATAATCTAATAATCTAACCCTCATAAGTCAGCATTGGGCACGGCAGCTACGGTGGTCATGGCAGCAACCCATAAGTGGTCATGGACAAAGACCCTTGACTTCCAGACTCACGGCTGCTCATGAGAACTTCTTCCTGTCCTGTCCTCCGTGGGGTTTGAAGCACTGGTGTCTAGCAGGCCAGCCTTTCCTCTCCCTCTTGTCCCCTTGCTCTGGTCAGTCAGTAGCTGACTCACTGTGATTATAGGAGGAAGAATCTGGATTTTAAGAATTGGACTCAATGAAAAATAAAGGAGAGGGACAACATAGATGTAAAGGACTATTCAAGGTATATGACTCATGTTAATTATGCTTGGTTTTCTGTTCAAGATTTTTTAAAGTTAAATCTGATTTTTTTTCTGTGAAAGATCAGCTGGTTTCTTTCCTTATAGTTTGTAGCTAGAGTGACTTATAAAGTGGCTTCCTTGTTTTGTTTAGGGTACGTTTTCTTTGTGGAATAGCTATGCTTAACACTTTGCAGGTAAATAGATTAGCTTTTGCTCAAGAAGTCAGAAAATAAGTTCTGAATTCTTCTATGCCTATCTCTATGCTGAACCAGGTCTGTTCAAAAATAAATATTAAATGAGGTAAGGACTCAATTTTAACTGCTTGATAATTGTTTAAGCAGCTTAATCGTATAACATTTACTAAAAAAAGGTCAAATATTGACTAGAGCTAAGGTAAATATTTCTCCAGTTAGCAGTATAACTGGGCAGTCATCAGTGAATAAAACCGATGGTAATTACGGGGAAACAGAAGCACACGCACAAAGACATTTAATAGTGCTCCAACCCAAGCCTTTTTAATGTGGGTACATGTGTGTGTGCTAGTGACCGTGTACCTGTGTGCTTATGAGTCACTTTCTGATGACTTTCCTCAAGCGCCATCCACATCTTTTCTTTTGAGATAGGATCTCTCACTGGCCTGGAGTACACCAAGGATTCCAGTTGGCCAGTAAGCCCCAGGGATCCTGAATCCTACAGGTGTCATGGCAGGCAGGGAAACGATCTTCCAAGAAGTGCAAATGGAAACTCAGCTCAGTCCAACTTAAGTCAGGCAGGTCAAACTTCTGGAGAGTCAGGCGGTTTATTGCCAGCATATTTAAGTATAGTACAACTTGGAAAAAAGTTTCCTGGTGTAATACAATACCCAGTGCACAAGGAGGCAAATTACACTGAAATTTATCTCAAAGTATATGTCATTTCTTCCAAGAAGATGGATTCCAAAGACAGGCTATCTGTATTAGTTTAGGGGCTTGGGAAGTATTTGGCGTGGCCTTGGGCATACAGATAGCGTAGAGGACACCGGAGTTATTGGCTACTCGTGACCCTGGTGGTGGGAGCTTGGGGGAGACCCTTGCTGTTCAGACTGTGTTAGGGCCGTTTAGATCACCAGTCACCTTTGGTGTTGGTTGTATGTGCTCGATGTGGCTTGGCCCAACATTTAATGCACATCTCCAGGCTGTGAATCACCTCCATTTCCCAGCATTCTGGATGGAAGACCAGGTTTTTATTTCCTTTCTCTCCAGAGGACAATCCTGCGTGTTTAGTGATTTTTCTGGAAATCTGTGGGTGCAGGACCTTCATGCTCCCAACATGAGGTCTTTTAGTAAAACTCCAGTTTTCTTTATTCAGTATATTTGGGGGAGTTTAATGTGGGACCCTTTAAATAAATCACTCTGTTAAGTGTGTTACTTTATCTCTGTATTCATCCTCATGTGCCCATCTCTCTCCTAGCTGTAGGTGGATTCGGATTGATCTTGAGAACCTCATTGTAATTTGATTATTTTTTGTAAATACTATGTTTCCAAAGTGAGTTACATTTTAAGGTACTGACTTCAAGATGTCTCCTTTAGGAGGACAGTTCAATCCCTGAGGGTGCCACTCATAAGAAGTAGTTATATTGGGGCCTGGAGAGATGGCTCAGCAGTTAAGAGCACTGATTGCTCTTTTGAAGATCCTGAATTCAAATTGCAGCAACCACATGGTGGCTCACAACCATCCATAATGAGATCTGATGCCCTCTTTTGGTATGTCTGAAGACAGTTACAGCGTACTCACATATAACAATAAATAAATCTTAGAAGAAGAAGAGAAAGGAGACGGAGAAGGAGAAGGAGAAGGAGAAGGAGAAGGAGAAGGAGAAGGAGAAGGAGAAGGAGAAGGAGAAGGAGAAGAAGAAGAAGAAGNAGGAGAAGAAGAAGAAGAAGAAGAAGAAGAAGAAGAAGAAGAAGAAGAAGAAGAAGAAGAAGAAGAAGAAGAAGAAGAAGAAGTTCTATCACAATCTCTGTTGGTGGAGGTTGTTTTCTGGTTTTTTGTCTTTGAGACAGTTTGTCTTCCCAGTCTGTGGCCAAGGCTGGCCTAGAGCTCACTATGGAGCCAGACTGGCCTCAACCCCATGGCCTCCTTCCTATTGTGCGACACCCCACCAGCACCACACACACACACACACACACACACACACACACACACACACACACACACTCCTGCTGAGATTACCAGCCTAGTTCCACCACAGATCTGTTCTGGTGAATCAGAGCTGTTGCTCTGGTGGCTTCGGTTTGGTGCTCAGAACTGAGACACTGGGCTTCTCTTTCTATGAGTGTTATACATTGTGCCTAGGAAAGCCTGTGCCTGACTGGGCAGCCTTTGGAGTCTGAGAGTCCACTGGGGGGGGGGTCCTCAGAGTCACTTCAAAGACCCCCTCAAAGCAGATGGGAGCGTCATGTGTCAAGAAGAGTTCTGCAGGAAATTTTGTTCAGATGCCTTTACAATAGGACAGTAGTTGGTCAAAGACTTGTTAAGATCTTAGAAAGAAACAGTTCTGGGACTGGTGACTTCAGAGAGGCTGTGAGCAGGACGTGGGGAGTCCAGATGAGGAAGACTTCACCGAGGAAGTTCCTTGGCCGAGCTTGAGAGTGAGCAGGTTCTTGACAGGCTCTTGATGGGGACCCAAAGGAGAGCTGTAGAACCTTTAGGACTAGCCCAAAGGGGAGGCTATGAAGGGACTTGGCTTGTGTGATGGGATGGGGCGGGCATTATCAAGAACTTCGTGCTCTGGAAGTCGTTCAAATTTAACGAAAAGCTTACGGAATTGTCAGGAAACCGTTGAGTGTCTGAAAGACCACACGGGCATCTGTATTTGATGGACAGGTGGAGGAGAAAGGTGTTGCCGTGACCATCCAGAAAACTACTGACGGAGATTATCAGAGCATTTAGGAGGTGCTTATAACATCCAGATATAAAACTCTAGGAACCTGAGAGCAAGTAGCAGCATTGGGTTGGGAGGAAGGAGACCCATTTAATGAACAGTTATGACGTAGTTCTGTGGACTCACTGAATGACTGGATAGATTAGAACAAAGAAAGTTCTGCTTTGGATGGCAGATGTGTGTGACTGAGATAAGATCTATAAGGAAAGGAGCCAGTCTGGGGAACAAAGGGAATGATAAGAGCAGGAAATGCCAACCGGTTCAATAGATTCTGTTGGTGTTCTTACAGGGCCTGGGAAGGGCTGAAGTTCTCCCACTTTATCTCATTCATGTTGACAGTCTAGTGGTCAATCCCTTGGAAAATGCTCTAACTTGAAAACAAGGTCTTTGCAGATATAATGAAGCTGAGGTCCTATATGGGCAGTCTGTGCCTTTATACAAATGGAGACATTTGAATGCAGAGATAATCATGCACACAGGAGAGCATTGTGTGTGGATGGGGGCAGAGACCAGATGGAGCATCCACAAACCAAGGAACTGCCAGAAGCAAGAGCAAGTTGCCAATGAACCTCCCATGGCAACCGTCAAGCCCCCAACCTTAGTTTGGGACCTCTGGCCTCTAAAATTGTGAGAATAATTTCATTTTCCTAAGCCATATGATATATGATACATGACACTTTCCTACCAAACGCAGTGCCCAGGTCTCCTGCTGGAGTAGTCTAGTGTCTTTGCTATGCAGACCGCCATCAGAGAGAAGCAGGAGGGTCAGTGGGAGAGCCAGTTGTCCACAACTGATGGGTATTTGAATGATGGGTATTTGCCATTTCTATCTGTTGGAGAAACCTGTTCTCAAGGTCTCAGTGCCCCTTGACCAGATGGTTCTCTGACCTCAGTACAAAATGGAGGACTCCCATTCTCTGGAGGGCTTCCCTTTCTCTGCCTGACCTTGCCTGAAGAGCATCCCAGAGCACAGGCGCCAGGCCTTATCTGAAGAATGACCTTGTGTAGGCTGTTTAGCTCAGCTCACAAGTCCCGGTCTGGCTTCCGGCCCGCATGATAGTTAGGTACTGTATTGTGACCACCCACACCCCTGAAAGCCCTTGTATACTCTAATCCTGGAACAATCAAGTACTGTCTCACTGCAGTGGTCTCTGGAAGTCCGTCGGTCACACTCACAGCCATCTAAACCCTGCTCACCACCTCTGCTCCCTTTGTCCTCTCGGGCCAGTGGCCAGTGACCCCCAGGGAGAAGGGAGACCCACACCGTCCAACTGTCATCTCCTCTTTTGGAGAGAGACTTCTCCGCTAGTTAATGTTGTGTTGGTGGGACCGAGACTTGTGGTTCCATCTTCCCCCAAGTGTGGATGGAATCTAGCCTGGGTGATATTGCATTGGGTCCAAATTCTTACAGAGCTTTGAGGAACTTTGTGTCTCACTCCAGGCAGTATTCCTCAATAGGAGGCAATATTTTCTCCGTTTGCCTCTGAGAGTTTGAGTTAACACTCCACCAAAGGAATATAGTGTAAACAAAAGCCATGATAACAGATAAGACAGCATATGTGGAATGGGAGCCGAGAGGAGAACCATGACTTTCACTTGTTAACCCAGGGCCTACACTCTATAGATTTACAGTTAGCTAACCGCTAACAGGTGGGAGACAATGGGCCCAAAGGTGCTGAACTAGCCCTGCACATTCCTTTGGACACAGGAAGGGAGCAGACTCATACAATCTACCTGATCGCACTGTAACCAACGGTAGAGGAGAGCGCCGCAGCCACCGCGATTTCCTCGTGATCTAGAGCTCACTGTTGGGTGGGGTCTGTCACCAAGGAGGCCATATTACTTAGGAGGGGGGCTGCTAAGCACAAACAGAACCCTTGATAAGTGGAACTGTGCTTGGAGACCTCAATGGAAGAGGAATAAAGATCCACGTGAGAGCGGGGAGGGGCCGATGGAAGCAGGGCTGACAGGTCGTTAGGACCTGCACTTTGGTTCCAATATAAACGGGAGGAGTGGGCTTTACTTTACCATTTTTGAAACTGAAGAAACGAGTGTGCGTGTAAATTCTGGCCAATCATAGATCTCTTCAGCGAAAATAATAATAAAGCCTAAGGAAGTCATTTTAGGTAGTGGTGTAAGGGTATGGACTAAGTCCACGGTCCGGGAGTTGAGTCACTTCCCAACTCTGTTATCTGATGGTTTCACAAGGGTAGGCTGAACCTGACCATGGCACTGACAGGGTTTGCCGTAGGAAAAAGCAACCCGCTTTAGTAGTTTTGCCGTACGGAGATAGCTTTATTTCTAAACACATTTAGCAGTGGACTGCTTGTTACCGTGCAGATGTGGGGTGAAGTGTCCGCTAAAGCTATTGCTCACTGATGAGTGGCGCAGAGGGGATGGGCCAGAGTTCCAGTGACCAGATAGTGAGTTCCTCTTCTGTAGATTCTAGGGGTATAATTTCCTCTTTCCTCCTGCCTTGTCTAATTTCCCCATATGCAGGCTAAGGTTGTGGTATGAGACTCATGGGAGGGTTGAGGAAATAGTAGCTATTCAAGGAGAGAGCAAAAATCCAGTGTATTTTATTTGTTTATATTTCTAGACTTAGCCAATTTTTTTTCCTTTTTCTTTGTTGCTTTACCTATTTAAATTTTACAAGTGCTAAGACAGTATTATCAGAACCAAAAGACCTTTATAACTACACTCAACTGTAAGGTTGTCTCACTCCCACCCCACCCGTGGCAGTCTTCATCCTGAATCCCATGATTTCAGTTACTTGATTTATTTATTTCTTATTGCAATTATTCCTAAAACATATGTCACATTTAATTGCAGCTGCCTGCAATATTACAGAAAGAGGGCTGCTAAAGTTTTCCAGCTTTCTGTGTGCTGAACTCTTGGTATTGATCCAACTGCTTGACTTGTTCATTTCCCCTGCTGTCAAAGTGTTTTTACCAAAGGTGTTTTGTACGTTTTAGTCACAACTTCTTTAAATGTTTAAAACAAAAATATAGAGCCAGGCACAGAAGTCCATATTCCTCTTCCCAGAGCTCATTGAAAGATAGGCCTGGCATGAGGACACACCCCCAGTCTGAGCCACACAGCTAATACTGTCTCAAAATAAAACTTCAATTTAATCTAACCAGACAAAGGATACCAGGTTTATCTGCAGATTGTTAAAAGGCAGTTTATATAGTGTAAGGAGTAAGTCCGTTATCCTGTATCATCTTTATAGGTTTGTGTTTTCAGTGTCGGTGCCGTAATGCACTTTTTGTTCTCTGACTTCTAATTCAGAAGTCAAACTTTACTTACCAAACACAGTTTGAAGGGCAATAAAGCATTTTTCATGAAGGGCATAGAGTTTACATTGTAAGATTAGCAAGGATTCCTTCCAGTTTCCACTTTGTAAATCTTTGCAAAGCATAATCTTAGAGCAACTGAACATTCAGTCATTTATCTGTCTTTTATCTACAGAAGTCCCCCAAGCTCCAACCACACCTAAGGCGGTAAATGGTTCTGGCTTTGGGAATTCCTCATGTGGCGTAACCATTTGATTTATCAGGTACCGTTTGTCTTTTGCTAAGGTAGCACACGGATGTTCGTCTTCATTTGGAATTCACATCAGCATTTGGCAGAGTTCATACAAACCACTGCTGAAGAAACAGTCTCTGGTAACTATGGCAGTGATGAGACTCTCTGGAAGAACTTTCTGGGGCCAAGGACTTTCCCCAACCCAGTTTGTCTTGGCCAGAAGTCCTCATTACCTTCGCCAGGAAAGGCCTGTCCCTTCCAGGGGGTGAGGTGGGGAGTGGGAGGCGGGGCCAAGTGAGACAGCAGCCCCGCCCCCCCACACCCACCCGTTCCTAAGGAGACACATCCACATCCATGTGACATTTGGTGAAAGCTGACTCTCCTTCCTTCATAGAAACCCCCAGGGATGTCAAGAGATAAGAAGTTTCTAAGAAGAAGAAGAAAAAAAAAGATGTGTGTGTTGGGGGTGGGGGAGGGGAACAGTGAGACGATAAAGACTTCAGATAGGAGCCACGAGAGGGAAGGAGCGGATGTGAGCTTGCTTTGGAGCTGGGTCTGACAAGTAGGCAGAAGAGGATTCCTCTACTCTAAAGGTGTTATAGCAACCAGAGAAACTTCCACTAGTCCAAGGAGGTCAGAGCACAGTCTGTGGAGAGGATGAGAGACGATGCCTGCCACTCACTCTGGGATCTCAGAGGCACTAGGAAGCTGCCTCTCTCCAAGATGATTCCTTCTCTGCTCAGCGCGTGTGCAGAGATGCCTGAAGCTGCAGGGCGTCTGCTGCAAAGATCTACCTCGTCCTGCAATCTCTGAACTGTGCCCACAGCTGGAGGGGGAAGCACACCTTAGCCAGAGGTGTGTGTGCCAGAGTAGGTCTCTTTCTAAGCACTGAAAAACTTCCCAATTCCTGAAAGACAGTCCACCAAGAGTTGACTATCTAGGGACTGGGGAAGATAGGTGAGTCAATAAAGTGCCTGTGTGCTAGCGCTGAGCCCCGAGTTTGGATCCCTGTCGTCAATGTAAATAGTTGGAGGCTTACTAGCACATGGGGCTATGTGTTTCTAGTCCCAGAGCTGGGTAACCTTGAAACTCATTGGCTAGCCACTCTACCCAAACCAATGAGCTCCAGGTTTAACAAGAGAATCTGCCTTTAAAAAGGTGTAGAAGTTATTGAGAAAGACACTCTGCGCGCACGAAGGCACGCAGGCACAGACATGCATTCATGACTCTCAGCTCTCATGTTTTTAGCCTACAGTCTGGAGCTTTGATCACTGCTCAGAGGACAGGCTCACTGTGATGTCCCCCTGAAGCCTGTGACCTAGTGTTGGAATGCATCCTGTGAGAGAGCGCTGAGGAAGAGCAGAGAGACCAGGAGCTGGGGGGGG
>NC_034598.1:9908321-9921932 GCF_900095145.1 Mus pahari
AAAAAAAAAAAAAAAAAAAAGAGTTCGAGGCCAAATCCTGTCTACAAGTAATGCAGGGACAAGGATGGAACAGAGATGGAGGGAATGGCCAACCAATAACTGGTCCAACTGGAGACCCATCCCATGAGCAAGCACCAATCCCTGACACTATTAATGATACTCTGTCATGCTTGCAGACAGGAGCCTAGCCTAACTGTCCTCTGAGAGGCTCCACCCAGCAGCTGACCGAAACAGATGCAGAGACCCACAGCTAAACATTGGACGGAGCTCGGGGGAAGGATTGAGGCCCTGAATGGGGATAGGAAATCCACAGGAAGACCAACAGAGATAACTAACCCTCACCCCTGGGGATCTCAGAAACGTAACCATCAACCACAGAGCACTCATGGGCTGGACCTAGGCCCCCTGCACATGTGCAGCTCAGTCTCCAAGTGGGTCCTCAACAACTGGAGATGGGGCCATCCCTAAAGCTGTTGCCTGTCTGTAGAATACAGTCCCCTAACTAGGCTTCCTTGACTGGTCACAGGGGGAGAGGATGTGCCTAACTCTGCAGAGACTTGATGGGCCAGTGTTGGGGATACAGAGGGGAACCCTCACACTCTCAGAGGAGAAGGAGATGAGGGTTGGGGGGGAGGGACCATGTGAGAGGATTATGTGGGGGTAGCGATCGGGATGTAAAGTGAATAAAAATTAAAGTTTGAGGGCTGTCTAGGTTACAGAATGTCTCAATAAACAAAACAAAACAAACCCACCAATGACAAACATAAAATTTCAGTGACTTTCTGGCCCCTGAAGGCAGCTCTGGGGACCACTCAGTCTTTCTTAGAATAACCCATTGTTCCTTCTCTTCTCCGCAGAGGGTTTCAATAGAAGAAGAGTTAGAGGAAGTTCAAAGGCTTTTGCAAAACCAAATGAGGTTATTAGGTAGTGAGAACTTGGAGAAGGAAGTTCTCAGGGGCTCCCGGCTTCTCTTGGACATCCAGAAGTGCTCGGATTGCTGGGGACAGCTGGCCTACAGACTCGGAGAACAGATGTTTCGCCTCAGAGCAAGGCAGGGTTTTCAATGAGTAATTATATTCCAGGTTTCCCCCAGGACAGCAAGTAAGCCTGGAGTTACTGAGCAGGGACATTCATTTCTGTCCCAGTTTCTTCCTCTTACTACTCAATGTGACTCGCTAGAGACTCGATCCTGGGGAGGCTGCGTCACACAGTTAAGGGCAAGCCTAGAACCAGGATTCAGACCTCCTTCCTCTAAGTGTTCTGATGGGCTGTAGCAAGCAAAGCTCGCTTTTTTTTTTTTTAATCCCATTTCCAGGCTTCTGAATAAGCACACGCTTAGGTTTGTTTATAGGTCTCACTTTCTCTAGGTTAAATAAACCCTTTGAGACTAAATGTTTATTCTGAGTGTTATTGGGAACATTCCATGCATGTATAAAATGAGATCATTCATTCATTCATTCATTCATTCATTCATTCATTAAGTACTGACAGGAACTACCAGACCTTGTGGATGGAAACATGGGGATGCTTTAGTTCTTGCTCTGGAGAGGAGGGATGGGAATGGAAGATGAAGATGGAAGCAGGATCCAGCAGAGAACACTGTGGGTGTGCAGGGTAGCCCTGTACAGTGCCTGTTAGAAAGCGCAAAACAGTCCAGATGAAGTAAGGATGTACGTGTGTGTGTGTGTGTGTGTGTGTGTGTGTGTGTGTGGCCCAGGGTGGCCCGGGGTGGCATTAGGGCACAGTAGGGACACACTGACAGATTGGAACACACTTTGGATAATAAAGTTTGCACTGTCAGATTTCTTCAAAAGTTTCTTTTTAGACGTATTTATTTAAATTTACATGTGTGAGTGTTTCACTTGCATAATTGTATGTGTGTATCGCATGCGTGCCTGGTGCCCACGGAGGCTGGAGAAGAGTTATTTGCAGAAACAGCACTGCTTTATCAGAATAAGGGAATTTCAGCTGCTTGTTACTCAAGGACTACTGAAGAGAAACAGGGTTGAGTCTATAAACTTAGCTTTGTTCCGACAGCTAGCCACCCAAGTAGACAGAGGCCCACCAGCAGGCTAAATACAAGGAGGGGAAGCAGAGGCAGGCAGACATGGGAGAGGTTAATCTTGACTGTCAGGCCGTAGACAGTCTTGCCTCTGACAGTGTTGGTACCTCTCTTCTTATTTCTCCTGAGCTCTCCCTAATCATTGCCTCTTTCTAGCAGCTACGTTTGCATACTCCCAAAGCCACCGGGCTTTGCAGTCATTCTGTGGCGTCAACTGGTCTAGGGAACTATCCCAGAACAAACAAACGGTTATTACCATGTCCATGTTGAGCTATTTACAGTGTGTCCATGCAGATTATTTTTTTACAACATGATGCACAAATGTGCCCTTGAAATATGAATGTGGAACTGCGGGTCTGTCTCTCCCATCCTCGGGCCGCCTGCAGATGTGATTATGTTATGGATGTCAAGGTCCTGTTGAGTTATTGGGATGGGCCCTGGGTGAAATGACAGCATCTTTATAAAAGAATGACAGAGACAGACGATGACGGAAGGGCCTTGTGAAGATGGAGACAGAGGGGACGATGTCAGCCGAATGGCTTAGGCCCAGAAGTGCTGACAGTCATGAGATGCTGAGGAGATGGAGACGCGGAGGGGTCTCTTCTAGGGGCTCTGTAGTGCCTCTAACAGTTGATTTTTAACTCCTGGTGCCCAAATCTGTGAGAAAATAAGTTTTTCTTTAGTTAAACCATGAAATATGTGATAATTTATTCAGTCCCCAGGAAATGGATACACAACCTGCTCCTGCCCTGCCCACACCTTTGCCTCTGCACTTCTTTGTTAGCACCTGGAAGATGTTTTTACAGCTTAGGAAGTATGGCGTTAACAGAGCAGAGGACTCACGATTCAGTGAGTATGACCCGGGCTGATTCGCTTGCCTTTGACTCAGGGTCCTAAGAGTCACAGAGAAGCTAGGAAGATTGTCTACAAAGCGCAGCCACAGTGACCCTTCATGTATCAGCTATTCTATTCCCTAGGGACAGATGTTGCCAATCCTAGAGGATAGAAAGCCTTATGACTCTAACCTGAGCACTCAGCTCTTCAAGTATCTTTAACCTTCACCTTTGGACACCCTTGCTCTAGCCCCATCCCCCACCCCACTTCTTCCTTCTTGTCTTATCAGTTCTGGGGATTGGCTCCAGAGCACTGTGTTTGCCAGACAAATGCTCAACCACCGAGCTACATTCTCTGTCTGTTTTTTTTTTTTTTTTAAACAAATAGCCTTATCAGCCTGGAATGGTAGTACATGCCTGTACCACTCTAACTTTTAGGAGTTTGTTCTTGAGCTCACCCTGTAGCCTAGGCTAGCCTTAAACGAATTTTTAAAATGATTCATTTACTTTACACGCACATGGGGCATACCTGGAGCCAAGGTGGTCTGAAGAAGGCATTGGGTGCCCTGGAACTGGAGTCTTCATGGATGGTTGTGAGCCACATGTGGGTGTTAGGAAATGAACCTGGCTCCTCTGCAAGAACTGCAAGTTATCTTTACCACTGAGAGAACTCTCCAGGCCTCTGACATTAAACTCTTGTTCCTCAGGCCTCTCCAGAGCTGGGATTACAGGCATGAACCATTCCTAGCTGGATACCAGATCTTACCCTTGCTTCACCCATTAGTCTGCTATGGACAGAAAGCTAGAGGACAGTTTCATACTACAGCTTTGTGCTGGTTGCTGACATCCATCAGTACTAGGGGGTAGGTTAGCTTCTCCTATCTTTATATGTTGTAGGACCAAAAATTTGTTTGTTAAAAAAAAAATCACATATGGGGCTGGAGAGATGGCTCAGTGGTTAAGAGCACTAACTGCTCTTCCAGAGGTCCTGAGTTCAATTCCCTCCAACCACATGGTGGCTCACAACCATCTGTAATGGGATCTGATGCACTCTTCTGGTATGTGTCTAAAGAGAGCTACAGTGTACTCATATAAATAAAATAAATATTTTTTTTAAAACCACATATGAATTAGGTATGGTGGTGTATAATCTCAGCTAATTAGGAGGCTGAGACAGGAGGATTGTATGTATTCGAGCCCAGTCTGGGTAACATAATCAGATCCTGTCTCAATATAAAAATTATAGATACATTGTAAATATTCCTACACTTAAACATATACACAACTACATAAGGTCTATCTCTTTTTAAAAAACATGCTGGCTAGAAACACACGTAGCAGTACAAATGAGAGCGCTCATTATTTCTAGATTCCTGGGTTGTAATTGTTTTCTTCATCTTTCAAGATGTAAACTGAAGCAGTTTCTGACACACTTTTCTATTACATAAAGTCCTAGGTTTGCCTTTAAGGTTTTATTCCTAGAACTAATTCTGAATATAAATGTTAACATTAGCTTCTGGACAACTGACTGTGTGCTTCCTCCAGGCTTGGGCTGGGCTTACGGAAGCCGTGTTTGTTATTTATTTTTTTCTCTTCTCTTCTCCTTTCTGCCTTTTGGCTGGGTCTCATGTAGTCAAGGCTGTCCTCAAATGTACTATGTAGTCAAGGCTAGCCACGAGCTCCCGACCTCCCTGCCTCTGCTTCCTAAGGGCTGCAATTATTGCCATAGCCTCCTTTTCTCTTTTCACCAGACACACAGACGCCAGACATACAGACACGAGGCTGTCATAGCAAAGAAGAATAACAGGGTCACTGTTGTCTTCTGAGAGTTTTAGGGATCTCCCTCAGTCTGCCTTCATCTTGGCCATCCAGCTGCTTCCTCTGATAAGGACGTCCCTGTGGGGACTTATGAAGATTCCGTGTAAGACACCAATCTCATCACACGTTCTAAACTTCCACTTAAAAAACAGAACATCTAATAATTCCCAAGGAAAACCAGCGCTGTCAAACCTCAGGGCTAATTCACAAAGGGCATCAAGTGTTCAAATGGACAAGTGTAGGCATCCAGTGGCTGTTTCCAAAAGCTGGTTCTCAGGGGAGTTTGAATCTGTATCTTATTCAGCTTTGTGAACTTGAACTAGTTAGATGTAATCCTGTGCAGATAAATTTGGTTTTGCATAAATTTAGAGCATTTGCAAAAGAAAGAAAGAAAAAGAAAGAAAGAAAGAAAAAAGAAATCTCTAACAGAGTGTTCCACTCTAATTCCTTATTCAGAACTCATATATTCCCTTTTAAGGTTAGAAAAGAAGGGATTTTAGCCACACATTGTAGCCAAATGTGTTGCGTGTTTCCGTGTAGAGGGAGCACACACTTCTTGTTATGATGATGTTAATAACTCTTCTCATATGCTACATTTTATAACATTTACTCCTAATTGAGAGAGAAAGAAAAAAAAACACCCTAAAATTAATCTTTCAAAGTAACAGAACCAGAGTGGCTAATCAGATTTGGAAGTGGGGTTAATGGCACTGTAATCAGATTGATTATAGCTGTTAAACATCTGGAGTGAAAGCCACGCCACTCAGTACTCAGGGAGAATCTATGCAGAACTCCTCTTGAATCTGTCCCTGGCCTCTTATTTCAATACTTAGCTCAAGGCCTGTTACCTTAGCTTCAAAGCACAGCTCCAAGATATCTACCAGCTGACAAGTTTTATTTCATTTTATTTTTGTTAAAAAACAAAACAAAACTCCAGCTTTTTCAAGTAAGACACAAAAGGAAAGGTTGGGGACCATTCTTTACTGGGGAGATAAAGCCTGTTATTTCTTTTGTTTGTTTATGTGAATGGATGACCCACAAGGCTGGCCCATGATAGGATGCTGACTTGGGGGTTAAGTACCTTGCTGATTTGAATAGTTTGTTTATGTTTAAGGCTGTTTATGACTAAAATGTTCCATGCACAGGCTGTGACAGGGGACGGAAAAAGTTTGGGCACCAGCTTTTCACAAAGGGTCAATTCCTCAGAACATCTTTGCACTGAGAAAGGCTGAGCGCAAGTCGGTAGGCATCAGATCTATAAGGTTTTATGTAGGACAGAGCCTAAGTTTCTTCCTGTCATCCTTGCAGTGAGAAAGGGTGGCCAAGCGCAAGTTCAAGCAGGTTATCTGGGTTTTATGTAATACAGTGCGTAAGTCACCGACAGAAGGGGAGACTCCATGAAGTTATACCAGAGACCACTTGGACATAGAATGCTCCATTCCACTCCCTACCTCCACCCCGCCCTGCCAGGCTCATGTGTTTGAACAGTTAGACCACAGCCAGGAGTGCTGTTGTGGGAGGTGGTGGGATTTTGAGGTTGGGGGTTGGGGCACCGGTGGGTGTGAGTTGTCAGGGCAGAAGACTGGGGAATGTTACAGCCCAGCCATTTTCTGAGAACCCGAAGACCCCTGAGACCCTGGGAAGTGTGGTCAGTAGGTGATGACCAAGTGCTTCACTGCCTCTGTCTTTGTACCAAACCAGGTTGTTGAAGTAGCCGGTGGTAACCTCAGGTTCAAGTTTTAAAGGATATCAAGGAGGAAGAACGAGAAGCTGGACTTTATAAAAGTAAAATATTTCTGCTCTGAAAAGAGACCCTGTCAAATGAATAAGAAGACAAGAGAAAACATCCTGCGAGTTTGTGATGGAGGTCTGTTTCCAAGGCACACAAACCTCTTAACCCCAAACAGTGAGGAAACGGTGACCGGACTGAAACTGGACGGAAGATCTTGGTGGACACTTGATAGGTGGCTGGCAAATGAAAAGATGTGCAGAGTCTGGGCATGAGATTGCAGGCCTGTAAGACAGAACTTGTGGGCCAGAGGCAGAATGATAGCGAGTTAGGGTTCACAAAGTCATCCTGGTCCACAGCAAGTTTAACCAGGGCTGCAATGTGAAACTCAGCATGAGAAAAGGAGGGGGGAGGGGGGAGAGGCAGGGGGAGGGGAGGAGGAGAAAAAAGAAGAAAGGAAGGAAGGGGAAGAAGAGGAGGAGAAAGGAGGAGGAAGAGGAAGGAGAAGAAGAAGAAGAAGAAGAAGAAGAAGAAGAAGAAGAAGAAGAAGAAGAAGAAGAAGAAGAAGAAGAAAGAAAGAAAGAAAGGAAGGAAGGAGGAAGAGGAGGAAAATAAAAATAATTAGATAAAAAGAAAGAAAAAAAGTTGGGTGTAGTGGCATATGCCTTTAATTCCAGCACTTGAAAGGCAGAGGCAGGTGGATTTCTGTGAATTCCAGGCTAGCCTGCTCTACATAGCAAGTTCCAGGACAGGCAGGGCTATATAGTGATATATAGTGAGACCATGTCAAAATGTAAACCACAGACACCATCACATGCTGGCAAAGGTATGGGGGAGCAGGAATTCATATTCATAGCAGGACCAGTAGAAATGCAGACCAACACAGCCACTTTAAAAGACACTTTATCTCTTTCTTTCTTTCTTTCTTTCTTTCTTTCTTTCTTTCTTTCTTTCTTTCTTTCTTTCTCTCTCTCTTTCTTCCTTCCTTCCTTCCTTCCTTCCTTCCTTTTTTTAAAGATTTATTTATTTATTTATTTATTTATTTATTTATTTATTTAATGTCAGTACACTGTAGCTGTCTTCAGACACCCTAGAAGAGGGCATCAGATCTCACTATGGATGGTTGTGAGCCACCACATGGTTGCTGGGATTTGAACTCAGTACCTTCGGAAGAGCAGTCAGTACTCTAACTGCTGAGCCATCTCTCCAACCTGAGTACTTTCTTAAAGAGTAAACATTATCTTACTTGTTTACCTGAAAGAATGAAAAAAACCCAATCCTAGATGTTTACAGCAGCTTCATTCATAGCTGCTGAGTTGGAAATACCAGAGCGGTTTTTCAGCAGGTGAACTGATAAATAAACTGCGATACATTAGACAGTGGGTGCTGAATAAAACGCTAAAGGGAAACAGGTTGTCACCCACAAAAAGGCATGGAGGAAACTGACAGTCTCATTATCAAGTCTAAGAGACCAATTTGAAAAGGTTACACGCATTACAACAAGGTGACACTCCAGGAAAGACTCTAACTGGAAATAGCAAAACAAAACAGAACAAGAACAAAAAAGGATGGTTATCAGGGGTTATGTGAGAGGCAGGGAAGACGGAACAGGAAGAGAATAAGAGACTTATTAGGAGAGTGAAACTATCCTGTACAGTGTTGCAATGCTGCAGAGGTACATTATATACCTGGCAAATAGAACAGGGTGTGACCCCGAAGGTAAACTATTAGGAGCATTGGTACCGATTTGGTAATGATGTGTCATTGTAAGCTCATCAGTTGAAGGATACTGGAAATGACAGAGGTGGAGCATACTCAGGGATCAGGTAGAGTATGCTTCAAACAAACACAAGAAAACAGGAGAATTGGGAAGTCAGGGATTGGGTAGGTATTTGGTTTTAGGATTAGAGGCTAAAGCTGTGGAGACAGTAGGAAGGAAACAGGGATAAACTCAGATAAGAAATAAGGCTGTCAAGGCAGCATAAGCATAGGAAAGCTTAATCCAGGGTGTAAAATTCAGATGCTGAAGACACCCAAAGATGTTCACACTGTGACAGCTGATGTTACTTAATTGGAGCCCTGAAGAAAGGGGTGGTTAAATTTTATGTGGTGAAACCATTTCTTTCTGTCTGCCACCTTCTCAACATGTAGAAAGAAAAAAAACAATTGGAAGAAGGGCACATTTCAATCCAGAATTTTCAAAAGAGGTTTGAAAAATAATATCAGTGCACATTGGCTGGGACATGGGACCTGGAAGGACACTGGGGTCTCATGCAGAGATTTATTCTGTAATGTGCCCTCTGCGGTCATGGGAGGACAATGTATGCTCACACTGTGGAAAAGGCTGTTCCAGATGCATAAGGGACTAGGTGGCTGGAGTAGATGCTGTCCCTAAGGTTCTAGGCCCCAGCACTCCAGAACTGACACTGTTCAAAGTGTGGTATGGCCTCCCTGTTTGTGTGTGTGTGGTGGCGGTGGGGGGGTATGTGTATGTGGTGGGTTGCTTGGTGTGTGGTGTCTGTGGTGGGTTGGTTGGTGTGGTGGTGGTGGTGGTGGTGGTGTGTGTGTGTGTGTGTGTGTGTGTGTGTTTGTGTGTGTGTGTGTGTTGAGACAGTCTTACCATGTAACTCTGACTGTCCTATAACTCACCATGTAGAACAGGCTACCTGTCTCTGACGTCTTAGTACTGGGATATGTGTGTGGTTTTACAATTTTGTTAGGAAAGGACTAACAACTCAGTAGGAATAAAGGGGACACAGCACAGGAAGCTGAAGAGGCTGGGAGAAGAAATACAAATGATTTAGAAGCACAGAGATAGTGACCAAATGTGTGAGTAATTAAATAAACAAATTGGAACTCAACAATAACGTTTTCACCTGTTTGATTCCAAAGGTTATAGACTTTTTGTTTGTTTGTTGTTTTGTTTTTTGAGACAGGGTTTCTCTGTGTAGCCCTGGCTGTCCTGAAACTTACTCTGTAGACCAGACTGGCCTCGAACTCAGAAATCCACTTGCCTCTGCCTCCCAAGTGCTGGGATTAAAGGCTTTCGCCACCACAGCCCGGCTGGTTATAGACTTTTAATCCCCATTTCTCTTTTATTTTTGGTGCACCAGGGCCTATTGAGCACTCAAGGGTCTCATGGTCTACATCTGAAGTCCATCTCTGTCCATTCAGAGATGTCAACACGGGTGTAAGAACACACACTCTTGAACACAGGACCTCAGCATCAAATAGTCCACACAGCATGGTTTGTGGCTTGCACAGAATGGAGAGATTACCCGGGTGTTCTTCAGTGGGGGAAGCAATTAAGTGTGCCGTGCTATGGATTAGAAATGATGGAGAACCTTACTCAGATGTCATAGAAACGGGTGACAGCAGGCATTGCCCCCAAAAGGCCTTATGGGGACACAGCTGTCTTGGGAAGAAATCCCAGGGAGACAGACAGACAGCCTGCTTCTGGGGCAGCAAGGACAGACTTTTCACCTTGTACTCAGAATTCCTGCGCTGATCATCTCCACTGTGGTGGAATTAAAACTGTTGGAACAATAACAATAACAATTAACAAGCGGTGGGCTTGCATCACCAGCCCACCTGTCTTCCAGGCTGCCAGCCACTAGCCACGTGTGACTGTTCAGCTAGTGAACTGTGATCTCTGCAGCGAAGAGATCAACTCTTAAGTTATACTTAAATAATTTTAAAAATTAAAAATGAATATTTAAATGTTTGATTCAGTTACTGGAACAGTTTTGAGCACAGTGGTATTTAAGACTCCACTGGGGTCTTGGTGAATGTGATCCCTAATCATGACCTCATGAGGACTTTCAACTCGACTTACTATACTCTCTGAACGCACCCTGAGGTCATTAGTCTTTATTCATTTTCTTCAAAGTGTTCATAACTTTGAAGTTCTGTACATTTGTCCTCTGGTTTGGTTTATTTTATTGCTTCAGTTGAGTGTGGGTCTTACAGAACAAAACCATATCAGTCTGTTCACCCCTCCTGGCGTTATCCGATTCATGTGTGTTTAACTGAAACAAAGACTAAAAAGAATTGTTGCATTTTATAAAAATTAATATTAATAACAGAGAATGTAGGGATATAATAGGGAAAAGAAGTGTGGAAAATCTGGACCAAGTTGTTGACAGCAATTGCCTGTAAGGAGGAAGCATGTGACAGCTTGTGTTCTGTTGTTTACATTTCTCTAGTATTTGAATTTCAAATAATGGATGTTTGATGTTTTCTTTTAATATTTATTTTAATAAGGAATACAGATAGCGGTGGGGAGAAGGGTGTGACTCTGTGACAGAGCTTTCGCCTAGTTTGGGCCCCAGGTTTGCTCTCTAGCACCACAAACCACTGCAACAAACAGCACCCAAGTTAACTCTAAGTGGTGGGTGGAGCTTGAGGACCCAACTAAGTACCAGCTGTGGGCTTGCATCACCCGCCCACCCATCTTCCAGGCTGTCAGCCACTAGCCACATGTGACTGGTCAGCCAGTGAACTGTGACCACTGCAGCCAAGAGATCGACTCTTAAGTTATACTTAAGTAACTTTATAATTAAAAATAAATATTTAAATGTTTGATTCAGTTATTGGAACAGTTTTGAGCATGTTTGCAACCTGGGAATGAGAATCTACTTTTTCCAGTATAAGACTCACAACACCTGTGTTCAGATCAAGTTTTTAGCAAAAAAAATCACATCCAAACTTGATATACTAGAAAAACTAAATTAAATATTTTGTTAAGAAAAAAAATCATTATTGATGTTTTTATTAACTATTTATTTTGTAGTATTTTGGATGTATAATACTAAGTTAATTTATAAAATGATTAACTTTGTCTATTTGTGAAAATGTAGCTACTAGAAAAACTTTAACTTGCACAAACGATTCAAATTTCATTCCTGTTGGATCATTAAGTTGAGAAGACAGGAGGAGGGGAAAGGCTTGAGAAGTGGGAGCAGCAGGGGACAGGGAAGGATTGGACTGACTCATAGAATCTTCCCCATAACCTGGGGTTGACCCACTAGAAGGAAGAACTGTATGTGAATGGCAAGTGTCAGTTTCCCTAAGCTATGCCTTCCCCACCCTGCCAGCCAGCCTCTGTTTCTGCAAGCCTCTGGCTACATGTCCAGCCAGCCTCTGTTTCTGCATGTCTCTGGCTACATGTCCAGCCAGTCTGTTTCATATATATACACCATACACAAAGACATCATACACACATACTATATACATAGACATCATCCATACATACCACACATACACCATACACATAAAGGCACACATCATACACATAGACACACACATCATATACATATCATACACATAGACACACACATCATATACACACATATCATACACATACACCATACACATAAACACACACACACATACACCGTACACAGACATCATATACACACACATCATACACATAGATACACACATCATATATATACCATACACATAGACACACACATCATATACACACATACCATATACATACATCATACACATTGACACACACATACACCATACATACACATCATACACAGGCACACACATACACCATACACACACACCATACACAGGCACACACATCATACATATATGTGGGAAGTGGGTGTGGCCAAACCCCGTGATCCCTGTTTACCAAGAACCTGAGCCTGCGCACTTGTAAGATCCTGTGCTGTCCGCCTGATGAGTCACTGGCCTATCACCATGCACCCTGCCTGCATGCATGGCTTGTGTTCAGAGCATGCTGAACGCTGATTGGATCCAGGAGAGAGGGGAATAAGAGGCAGAGGACTGATGAAAAACAAAAACAGGATGAGCCTGAGATAAAGATGAAGGTTGTTGGAGAAACCTTCCTTGGCGTTCATGTCATTTTTTCCCCGTCTTTGCCGGTCGGAGTGCGGGGTTGCAGCATCTGGTGGCCCGTACGGGAAGAAAAGAAGAAAAGGCCAAGAAAGAAGCAGAAAAGAAAGCAAAAGCAGAAGCCAGGCAGAAGGAACAGGAAGCCAAAGAAAAGCAAAGACAAGCTGAATTAGAAGCTGTTTGGTTGGCTAAGGAGAAAGAAGAGGAAGAAGTTAGAAAAAGAAAAGGCAGAAACTTCAGAACTCGTACAAGAGCTGGAACGAGAAAAAGGAGCTACGGGGGAGTTCCGTGGTAAGTAAGAATTAATTTAGTGCTAGGAAGAGGCTCCCTGGTAGAGGGACGAAGTTAGGCTCCCAGTAGAGGGACGAAGTTAGGCTCCTGGTGTAGGGATGGAGTTAGGAAAGTCTAGCCTGGAAAACCTCAGATACGAAGCCACGGGATCCGAAGCTTCAAAAGTGAAAGTAAAAACCGCATTAGTGTGGCTTCTCAAACGAAGCAGAGTTAAATTAAAAAATGAAACTCTAGACAAATTCTTGGAAACAATAATTAAAGAAGCACCCTGGTTTCTAGAAGAGGGCTATGTGAACCCCCAATATTGGGAACGACTAGGTTGAGACTTGCAGGCAGTGGATTCGACTACCCTATTACCATCGGGCACGCTAGCCATTTGGAATTTAGTCAAATTTTGCCTGACAGACAGGAGTGGAAAGTATACTACTGAGATAGAAAAAGGGGTAGGAGTGGTTTATGTGGAAGGAGATGCCCCACGAGTTCATCTGTTCCCTTCTCAATCTGTACAAGCGATAGAATTACATGCTGTCCTACAAGTGTTCCTAGAAATGGAAGAGGCCTTTAATTTGATTTCAGATAGCCAGTATGTGGTCCAAGCAGTTCAACAATTGGAAAATGTAGGGTTAATTAAGGCAACATCCACTGTTTTTGACCTTTTGTCATCCTTACAAAAATGTATATGGAGTAGAAAAAAATCCTTTTTGTATTATTCATACTGGACTCCCTGGGCCGTTGACAGAAGGCAATGCTATTGAAGATACACACATGCGTACAGTTGGCCTTTTTGTCCACCTCCACTTTTCAGCTTGCTCAGGAGTTCCACACAAATTTTCGTGTTAATACAGAAACCCTGAGAAGAAAATTTAACATCACACAAGAACAAGCTCGCGAAGTGGTATTGAAATGTGCCCATTGTGTTTCCCAGTTGCCTCAAAAGAGCATAGGGGCAAATCCCAGAGGACTTAAATCATTAGCAATCTGGCAGATGGACGTTACCCATATTT
>NC_034598.1:9922907-9941379 GCF_900095145.1 Mus pahari
AGTGGATGGTATGCATGCGCAGGTGGGCGCAGGCCAACCAATGACTGCTGACTCAAGCTATGGCGGCTATAGAGTCAGGTAGTTCGCCCCATGTTTGGCTTAGTATGATGGATCGTTAATCCATGATGGGTAAGACTCTCACATGTGCATACCAACCTAAGACAGGGTGGTGAAAATGAGTTCACCACACCAATGACAGGTAAGGATGTCACATGGTTGAGGGCAACCTAAGACAGATGTGATTCCCAGAGCCAAGTTAATTAAACAAAAAGGGGGTTATGTGGGAAGCCGGTGTGGCCAAGCCCGTGATCCTTGTTTACCAAGAACCTGAGCCTACACACTTGTAAGATCCTGTGCTGCCCGCCTGATGAGTCACTGGCCTATCACCGTGCACCCTGCCTGCATGCACCGCTCGTGTTCAGAGCGTGCTGAATGCTGATTGGATCCAGGAGAGGGGGTAGGGATAAGAGGCAGAGAACTGATGAAAAACAAAAACAGGATGAGCCCTAGATAAAGAGGAAGGTTGTTGGAGAAAACTTCCTTGGCGTTCGTGTCATTTTTTTCCCCGTCTCTGCCAGTCAGAGTGCGGGGTTGCGGTACACATAGACACACACACCATATACATAGACACACTTGTGTCACTGTTCTACCTGGCTGCTGCCACCTGAGTCGGGGACACTCACCAGTCTACTCTGACAGCCTCAGTTTCACCATGTTTTGTCCAGGTAGCCTGCACTGAGGTGTTTTTTAATATAGAATGTTCTAGAAGCAAGAGGAAACAGGACCCCTTCCTGAGAAGTGGCTGCCAGAGGTATTGTGCTGGCCTGTACCAGGGGTGCCATGGAGCAGGGTCTCTTCACAACAGTCACTTGACTCCAGTGCCCCTTAAAGCTCTTACAAATTATCGCAGGCATTAGAGAGCTTTAGTGTATATGCTTATTGATATCTACTATTCAAAATCAAAATGAGACAACAACAGAACAAGGAAGGCACACACTCCAGCATTTATAAGCACTGCGATGTCATTGTGTGCAAAGCTGCAGTGCACACTAATGAGAAATGAAAAGTCAGACAAGGGCTGGGAGGCAGCCCAGCTGGAAATGTGCTCGCTGTGCAAGCATGAGCACCCGAGGCTGTGGCCCTGCACCTATGTGAAACACACGAATGTAGCACTGTGTGCCTGCACACAGTCAGACTAGCTGAATAGTCGAGTTCCCAATTAGTGAGAAACTGCAGACAGGGCTGGAGAGATGGCTCAGCAGTTAAGAACACTTGCTGTCCTTTTAGCAGACCCAGGTTCGATTCCCAGCACTCACATGGTAACTCACAATCATATATAACTCCAGTTCCAGGAGATCTGATGTTCTCTTCTGGCCTCTGCTGTGACTAGGCACACACCTGGTGTATAGACATGCATGTGGGTAGACCACTCACATACTTAGAGTGAAATTAAAATTAACAATAAGGTGACAAGCAATACAAGAAGACACCTGATGTTGCTGTCAGGCCTTAGTGCACACACACACACACACACACACACACACACACACATAGACATCATACAGACACACTATACACAAAGACATCATAAACATACACAATATACAAATACATCATAAATACACAACATACACATAGACATCACAGACACACAATATACACATAGATATTATAGACACACACCATATACACACATATCATACACATAGACATCATAAGACACACCTACACAAAGACATCATAGATACACACCATACACATAGACAAACATACCATACACATAGACACACACCATACATATAGACACTATACACAGAGACATCATACACATACACCATACACATAGACATCATACAGACTCACCATACCGAAAGACTTCATAGACACACACACAAACACCATACATATAGATATTATACACAGAGACTTCATACACACACACACTGACTTCATAGACACACACACACACACACACACAAACACCATACATATAGATATTATACACATACCATATGCATAGATATCATACACATACCACACACACACTCCAGAAATGAACAGCCAGGGAACACTTGTAACTCCAGCATTCTGGAAGCTAGAGCAGCAGGATCAGGATTTCAAGGCCAGCCTGTGCTACATATGGAGACCTTTTGCTCAAGAAAACAAAACAAACAGTGAAAAGAACACAGAACAACTTGATGTTCTTATGAAAAGAGGCTCTGTCTCATGCATTCCCCCTGAAAGAGATCACACACACACACACACACACACACACACACACACACACACACACACACACACACACACACACGGGCTCTTGACACAAGTGCTGTCTTTGAAACAGCCTAGTGGAAGGCTGAAGCTTGTCTTCTCCCCGCACGCACCAAACCACACCCCCGGCCCCACCCGCCTCTCTACCTGGGCTGCCAAGCCAGCACTGGACTGAGGAGCAGCCAGAGCTTGGAATGCAGCCTCACCAGGCGCCTCTTTTCTTTGCCCTGAGGGAAGACATGTGACTCCTGACTGAGACCCAATGCTCCATTCCTGGTCGGTCCTCAGGCCGTGCTAATGTGTTTGTGGGAACTGCTTCGGAGATGAGGCTCTTTGGAAATGGAATTTGGAGCAAGATCCTTTTGTAGAAGTCAACTGCCAAAATCAGAAGCAAAGAGACTCTGGGAAAGGTACCCGTTAATAGCTAGGAGAGAACACCCAGAGTGATGCTTCCCATAGAGCCTAGGGAAGGCCTTCCTGAGGTTAGCAGGCCTCACACAGGCCTCACAGGGGACGGGCACTGGGAACCCAGCAAGTTTCTGCACCTCTTCTCTGTTTCTGACTGACTCTTACTCTTGGTACTTGGCATGCAGTAGGGGACTCCAGCCTCACAACATTCTGATCTGGGTTTTGTGGATGAGGCAACCGAGGCTCAGAGAACTCTGCTCACAAACCATGTCAACACAGCAGGAAACTGTGCAAGAACACTCACTTCTGTCACCTCAGTGGCCACAGTTTTAAACAGTTTGCAGTAACCACAGCCAAAGGGTTCGTTTAACTTTCACTTCCAAAAACAGACAAACAAACAAGCAAGCAAACAAACAAACAACCCAAACCTAGATGAGCAGTGGTGGCACGCCCTTTAATACCAGCACTCTGGAGGCAAAGGCAGGCGAATCTCTGTGAGTTCAAGGCCAGCCCGGTCCACAGAGCTAGCTCTAGGACAGCCGGGACTATGCAAAGAAAACCTGTCTTGGAATAATAGTAATATACAACAAAAATAACCTTTAATTCTAACATCTTAGGCGATCTGACAGAAAAATGTGGTGGGCTAGAAACTGGGACACATGACTTTATTTTAGTTTTTTAAAAATATTGACATTTATCTATTTATTTATTGTGTATGTGTGTATGTGTGTGTGTGGTGTCTATGTTGTGATGTGTATGTGTACAGTGTGTATGTATGTGTGTGTGCTCCCCCAGAGCGCTCGAGTGCGTGTGTGCTCACGTGCAGGTCGATGCCACAGTATGCCCATGGAAGCCACAGGGGACAGTTTGCAAGACTCAGCTTTCTTCCTGCCCATGGGAGTTCCAGGGATGAAGCTCAGATCACCAGGCTTGTCTGCAAGCTCCCCTGTCCACTGGGTCACCTCACCAGTCTCATTTATTTGAATTCTTTATGAAGTTTTACAATGCAATATTAATCTGACCCACATTCCCATTCCCATGATTCCTTAGAAGTGAATACTGTGTGTAGGTCAGAGATATGACCTAGGACATGATAAGCCCATATATAATCTTTCTGTGTCTCTGACTCTGTATGTGGCTCTAACTTGCAAATCGTTGACACTTTCAAGTTTCCTTAGTAAAAATGTTTGGACTAGTTTTTTTCTCTTCTTTTCCATTTAACCTCACACCTTCCCCCCACCTTCCCCCAAAACTCCCTGGATGATTGCATATTCCATGCTAAGCAGGAATGAAGTCTCCCCACCCTTCAACCCTGCCTTCTGCCTGATGGTGTCTCCTCCGTCATCTTTCCTGGTAGATTATTGCAGTGGTCTTCTACTCAATGCCATGGCAAAATACTTGCTAACAAAGCAACTCCAGGGAGCAAAGTTTTGTTTTACCTCATAGTGAGGGATGGAGCCCCTCATGGCTGGCAGACTTGGTGGCAGGAGCCTGCTGATCAAGAAGCAGAGACAGCAGTGTTGTTCACATTCTCCTTTTCTGTTTTATCCGGTTTAGGACTCCTGACCCTGGAATGGGCTGTCCTTATTCAGGATGGGTTGACATCTCTCAGTTATCCTCTCTGGAAACATCCACAACCAAAGGTGTGTCCCACTCATGCCTTAAACATGTCTTTAATCTGGTCAAGATGGCACACAAGCATCTGTCTATGGCTATGATCAACCTGCTGGGTTCTTCTTCTTGTACAGCTAAAACCTGCCACTCTCCTGGCAAAAGATGGGAGCAGCTGGGTACAGAACATTTTGGAGGAGGGATCAGGCCAGGAGTAGGATGTTCGGGCTCCCCTTGAGAGTCAAAGCACAATGGAGAAACAAGGCGTAGAGAGATGGAAGGCACCAAGGCAAGCCTGAGAGTGAAGTGAGGGCTTAGCCTCTTCTCTTTCAAGTTAATGGGTAGGTGGTACTTGGTAATAGTCTTAATGATCAGCCCTCTCAACTCATTCAGGGCTCACTGTCCTCAGGGAATCAGCTAGAGCGCAGCACAGTTACAGGCATCTGTGGAACAACAGACTCTGCCTCACCAGAGTGTCCTCTGGACCTCGGTTTCCTTTCCTGGAAACCCAAGCCTTACTGATCTATCTGGTCATGCTGCTTCCAATAATAAACATGTCCCAGGAAGCTCTTAGTGGCCAGGAGCCTGCTGCGAACTTATTCTCTTAAAAGGAGGGTGTCTTCTCTTCTCTCTCAGGAGCCATTAGGAAAGTTTCAACAGGAGCCTTGTGCTGAAGAGTGAAAACTTCAGATATATCTCTTATGGAGCTATGGGTACAACTTCATTTTTTCTTTTTTTTCTGTCTTCAACCAAAGTTATTATTACATCTTTCCCTGATTGTTAGAGCAACCCGAGAGATGTTGACTGGTGTGTATATATGTGTGTATGTGGGTGTGTGTGAGAGAGAGAGAGAGCCACCACTTGTGTGAGTGTATGTGTGTACAAGAGACAGCCACTCACTTGTGTGTGTGTGTGTCTGTGTGTCTGTGTGTGTGTGTCTGTGTGTGTGTGTGTGTGTGTGCATGTGTAGAGAATAGAAACTTGAGTTGGTGTCTTCATCACTTTCTAACTTACTTTTTTTTTTTTAACCTATTATATTTATTTTTAAACTTAACTTACTTTTAAACCCATTATAGTCCCCTCTTTTGGCTAGGTGCTGAAGTCACAATGCCAATGCCCCTGACCTTTCGTGAAGCTGCTGGGGCTCTCCATTCCGGATTGTGCTGCACGCGCTTACCCACTAGACCACTCTCCAGCCCTGACAACGCAGCTTTGTTTTTCTTGTCATTTTTTTTCTTGTCTGTTTTTCTTGTTTTTTTGACAGGCCTGGATGGTGCTGTCATGCGATCCTTCCCTTCATGTTTGGTTTCCACAGTACATACGTGAACAAGATTATTCCTCTGTGAAAAAAGCTTCAGAGACTTTTTCTCAAGTCCCTACCACCACCACCAGGGCTTCAGCTCAGCCCTTTGATATTCAAATGATCTCCTTTGAAGCCCCTATTAGCATCACTCTGGGTGTTCTCTCCTAGCTATTAACGGGGTACCTTTCCCAGAGACTCTTTGCTTCTGATTTTGGCAGTTGACTTCACATAAAGTTTCTATTACCGAGAATTGCCTTGTGTTTTGCATTTTTATACATACACTGATGCAAAACAGCTAAAGAAAAGAACATAAGGTTCTTTTTGTTTGTTTGTTTGTTTGTTTACAGGGTCTACGTGTATTCCCTGCCTCTTGAGTGCTGGCATTAGTCCTTCACCATAGAGCCTAGTTTAATGCTATTTTAATAGACTGTAACTGGTTATGACTTCAGGGTTGCTGACTAACATACATAGACAGAAGGATGGCTGAGAAGGGACGGACACAGGAAAGCAGTCTCTGAAGTGAATCTTTTACTGTCCCGATACCTGTTTTCTCTGTGCATCCTCTTAATGGAACTGTGTTCCTAGCTGGGAGGAAAACCAACTAGGTGCTTAGATGAGGAGAGGAAAACACCTCTTACCCCGACTTGCTAGCCATCGTCTCAGGTGTCCCGGGGCAGAATATCCAGAGACTTTGCTCTTTGTAGGTCGGGGTTCCAGGATTGGTTAGTAGTGATGTGTTAGAATGGTGGGTTGCGTCTCAGCACCACACCAGGCCAAGGCAGTGCCACGTGGAAGAGGTTTTACTGGAAGGGAGAGACAGGTGGTGGCAGAAAGAGAAGTGGGGGGGAGGAAGGGTCGTTCTCCTTATTTATATGGAAATTGAGGTAACACAGGGAAAGGTGGGAGGAGAGTCAAGTGGATGCGGGGAATATGGTGCCTGTTGTCTTGGCAACCGGTCTGCAGGTCACAGGTCACGCTATGTGATGTCATAGGTTTGGGATGTCCTGATGCCAACAAGTAGTGAGCGATGAGATGTGGGAGAGGTGAGAGATCACTCACCATTTTGCTCACGGAAGCCATAGTTTGGTTGGGAAAGTGTTAGCTTTCCAGGGACTCCACATCTAAAACCAGGCATTGTGGCATGCCTCTGTAATCTCAGCACTGAGAGGTGGCAACAGGAGGAGGCCAGGAGCTCACCAGCAAGCCAGCCTAGCCTAAAACAGTAAGCCCAGGTCCCGGGGAGAGAGCCTGTCTCAAAACCAGTGTGCACTGCCAAGAGTTACATCCAAAGCTGACTGTGGCACACACACACACACACACACACACACACACACACACACAGAGAGAGAGAGAGACAGACAGACAGACAGACAGACAGACAGAGAGCAAGAAAGTAAGAGAGAGCACATTTCCAATCTAAGGGAAAATAAAAAGAAACCAGTGTTGTTAGAATATTCTGGTAGCCACTGCTTAGTCACTTGGGCAGTTAGACGGCCAAATGGAATTTAGTGGGCGCTGGGAATACACATAACCTGGAAGTTCTGGTGATTTCTGCTTCCCGGTGCTGTCCAGTTTTGTGGAAATGTAGGTGTAAAACCGGGGGAATAAGGAAACATGTTTCTTCCTGTTATAGTTTTGCCTCGGAAGTCAGGCAAGTCCAGGTCAGTTCCGGCTCAGAAATCACGTGTGCTATCAGCATTTACTAAATCTGTATGGATGTCATTTCCTTAGCAAAGTGAACCTAATAGGGAACTGCCGGTTGGAAAGCTCTGAGCTCTGTGCTTGCCAGAGGCTTCTGCCTGAAATAGGGATGACAGGGTTCTCTCCCAGGAAAGTGCTGCTGTAGTAAGGCAAGCCTAGAGCTGGCAGGGCACCTAACCCTAGGGTCAGCCTGCTGTCACTTGAGCCCGAGGAGTAATTTGCTCGAGCCAAAGAAGCTGGAGAGCCATGGGAGGGGCGGTAACTCCAGGAGAGCCCTGGGACGTGGGAGGGGGGATGGTAACTCCAGGAGAGTCATGGGAGGAGGGAGGGGAGTTGGTAACACCAGGAGAGCCCTGGGAGGAGGGGGGGGGGATGGTAACTCCAGGAGCGCCATGGGAGGAGGGATTGGGGGATGGTAACTCCAGGAGCGCCATGGGAGGAGGGATTGGGGGATGGTAACTCCAGGAGAGCCAGGAGAGGTGGAAGGTGGGGGTGTAACGCCTGGATTCCGGGCTCTGTGATTACTGTGTGTTTGCAGGAATCTGTTTCTCCAGAAATCCTCCCAGGGCCACCGATTATCTTCAGGGCTAATCAGAAGACACCAGGAAATAAAGTTTTCTCTGTGTGCTTAACCTTTGCCAAACTCTTTTAAATCCTTTTGTTTGCCAGAAAGTTGTATCAATTCAAATCTGTTCACGCTTCCAGTTTCGGTCTTCTCTGTTTCACTGGAGCCTGCTGCCTGGGAGGGAGCCAGAAGCAGGGATCGGGAGGAGTGGGGAGGGGTAGGGAGGGGTGGGGGAGGAGAACGCTGCTTCCCATAGTCTCTGAGTCAATGGGATGTTCCTTTCGCCATCTCATTTCATATATATATATATATATATATATATATATATATATATATTTCATATTGACTTAAAGAATTAGGTTTTGGGGGATGTAAAGATAAAGTGATTCAGAAGAGGAGGAGAAAGAACCCCGAACAGGTCACAGTTTAAAAATGTCAGCATTGACTTCAGCAGTGTGAAGGGTTGATGAATGATGAGAACACTGGTTGATCTCCTAACATAAACTCAGGTGGATAGCATTCTTGTGACTCACGCTCACTGTAATCCTGTCTTAAATAATAGGAGCAGGGGTGAAGGTGTCAGATTTCATCTTCTGGACTTTTCAGAGGGATAGGCATGATGCCCACCAGTCCAGGCTCTGTCAATTTCGGATTCTGTGGCGCTGAGTCATGCCTGTCTAAGCTTTAGCGTCATAGCTGGTAATGCAGAATTAACAATAGCATCTTCATCAGTCAAGCACGGGTGAGTGCGGCTGCAATGCGTACTGTGTGATCAGTATTTTATAGCTTATCTTTATTTCAAGAAATAGGCACTTTCTCGGGGTCACATGGAAAGTCAAGCTAGCCAGGACTTACGCATAGAATTGTGTACCCCCAAATCTCCCTCTCCCTCTTGTTTGGGACATGCGGTGGATTTCAAAGGTGGGGCTGATAGGTGCCATGAACGATTGCTGCTCAGCCAGGTTGTTAGCAGAGCCATTATCTTGACTAATCTAGAACAGCCTCTTTGGGAACGTAAGCAATAGAAAAGTTATTCAAGTGGTATACACTTTGTAGAAAGTGTATAAGTGCAATTTGTAGAAAGTGCCCTTTGGGGCTGGTGAGATGGCTCAGCAGTTAAGAACACTGACTGCTCTTCCAAAGGTCCTGAGTTCAATTCCCAGCAACCACATGGTGGCTCACAACCATCTGTAACAAGATCTGGCGCCCTCTTCTGTTGTCTGAAGACAGCTATAGTGTACTTACATATAATAATAAATAAATCTTAAAAAAAAAAAAGAAGAAGAAAGTGCCCTTTACTCGTGGTTAATTGAAAGACAAATCACTATTATACTTTGTATAATCTATAACCCTGTGAGCTGGGCTGAGGATGCACAACTGTACCTAGGAGGGAGGAGCACTGTCCTTTAAGTTCAGAAGAGAAGACCAGCCCTCTTCCTCCACGCCCCGCCCCCATCCTCCACGCCCCGCCCCTATCCTTACTGTCCAAACCCTGTGACTGAGGGCCAAGACCTGCGCTTTCACTCTGGTTCTTACACTTTTTTTTTTTTTTTAAAGATTTATTTATTATTATATCTAAGTACACTGTAACTGCCTTCAGACACACCAGAAGAGGGCATCAGATCTCATTACGGATGGTTGTGAGCCACCATGTGGTTGCTGGGATTATGAACTCAGGACCTTTGGAAGAGCAGTCAGTGTTCTTAACCGCTGAGCCATCTCTCCAGCCCCTGGCTCTTACACTTCTAAACCCACTCACCCACCCAACCTTCCTCAGCTTTTCCTTTTGTCCCGGTTGCTCTTGAGCCTTGTTTTTAAAACTTGAACATGCACGCGAAACCTCCAGTGATCTGGTTCGGTTGCAGGCTCTGGTTCAGTAGGACTGGATGGTTCTTCTGCCTGTCAATCATGCTCCTGGGCGGTGCCAACGCAGCAGGTCCTCAGACCACACCTTGATTACAAAATAAGCTTAGGATCCTGACGCTTTCTTGTTCTAAAAGAGGTTTAAAACCAAAAGCAACCCTCCCCCCCCCCCCAATAAATTAGTAACGTTGGCCAGCCGCGAACTAATAGTTTTTTGACATGGTTTGCTCTTAACCTCCACCCCCACCCCAACCCTGTTGTTTAGGTAATGCATTTAGAGGCAACAGCCAGGCCAGGCCTCTTCAGCCTGTGTTTTATTTCTATATGTGCTTATGTTAGCTTCAGCCCAGTGCTTCACTCAATAGGCCTCTCAGAGAGCAGTGCCTCTAATCAAAAATTTCCAAGATAACGAGCAACTGCTGGCCAACTGCTGGCCGATGAGAACTAAGGTCGGCACAACGCTCGCTGTAGGATGAAGAGCTGGCTGGCCCTCTGTCTTGTGTCTCACCGGGAGTTTCAGCGGTGACAAGTGGAGGGAGGTTTGGCTCATAGGTCCAAGGTTTCCCAACTGTAATCTTCATAGCAGATCTGAGCCACAGTTGATCCGCTTCGGTCAGTCAGACAGTAGAATCCCCTTGGAGGACAGACATGCGGGAAGTTCAGTCACTTTGAAGTTAATGCCCTTTCCCTGCCTTCCCTTCCACTCCAGCTGTGAACAGTTGAAAAGACAACCAGAAAATAGCAGAACCTCACAAAGAAAGGTGAAGTGCAGCTTTCTGTACAGTTTCCAGGTAGCAGTTTTGTCTGAGTCATAAAGCCGTCAGCTGTTTTCCCTACAGGGTTCTGAAGGGGCTTGTGGTGCAGTCTGTGATGCACAGCTCCACAGGGATGGGGAAGGGAGACTGTGAGAGGAGATAGCCATTTGGTCTCCACACCCTTGGCATGAAGCAGATTGCCGTGACAACCACTTGACTTCGGAGACCTGTCCACCAAGGACACATCCATCTACATGTCATGGGCACCCAGACAGGCAGCTACAGGGACAAAATAACTCCAAAGGAATTTCCCATCACCAAGCCCTGCCCTCTGATTAAAATGTTTATGTATGAAGCTCTCCCTCCTCCTTACCTGCCTGCTCCCACTTCTGCCTAGCCTTCCTCCCTTACACACATTGTGCCTTGAAGCCCTTGCCCCTTAGAATATTCTGGAAGAAAATATACTCGAATTATTGATCCCCTTGTCCACTTAAAAACCTACAGTAGTTTGGACCTGCCTTCAAGATCAAGGCCTAACTGGATACTTTTGTCCACTCCAGGAAGCCGTTCTGGGGCATCAATCTTGTTTCCCAGCATTCCACAGTGGGAGCTCCCTTGGCCGGCTTTCTCGCTCTCTTCTTCTAGCTGTTCTTGATATGTTTTCTCAAAGGAACTTACCCTTTCCAATGCCCTCCATGGCTGTCCTTAAAATATCAATTAAATACTTTGTTTGTTGTCTGTCCTCCTCAAAAGACCTGAGTAGGCTCAGTCAGAATGTCATAGGCTAGGGGACTGAATAGCCGAAACCATTTGTGCCGGGCAGTTCTACGTCAGTGGAGAGAGACACGAGCTAGAGTAATCGGAAAGGAGGGAGGAGGTTCAACGGAGAAAATGCCTCCCAAGATCAGGCTGTAGGCAGGCCTGTAAGGCATTTTCTTAATTAGTGATTGATGGGGGAGGGCCCAGCCCATTGTGGGTCATGCCATCCCAGGGCTGGTGGCCTTGGCTTCTTTAAGAGAGCAGGGTGAGCAAGCCATGATGAGCAGGCCAGTAAGCAGCATCCCTCCATGGCCTCTGCATCAGCTCCTGCCTCCAGGTTCCTGCCCACACAGCTTCTGGTGAGGAATTGTGAGTGAAATCAACCCTTTCCTCCCCAACTTACTTTTGGTCATGGTGTTTCAGCACAGTCATAGTGACCCTGACTAGGACACAGTCTTACAGGTAGGTCTACAGGCTGAAGGTCTAAGATCAAGATGTGAAGACGGAGGTCTCTGTCCTGGCTCTGCCTCTCTGTGTATCCTTACATGATCTCTCTGCATGTCCAGGGCCTGGAGTTTCTTCCTGTGTTCATATTTCTTGTCATAAGGCCACCTTGTTAGGGCACATCCTTGTGGCCCCATCTTAACTTATATGGTCCTCTCAAAGGTCTTTTTAACTCTTCAAAGATCCTCTGTCCAAATCCTGCCATTGTCTGAGGTGTGGGGGTTAGACCTTCAGCATATGAACTTTGAGGGACATGACTTAGCCACAGTGGGTGCAGTTCTCTTGCTAGTGAACTGCCTGGGGGGCACATGGAACTGGGAGTCAGCAGAGAGTTGTTTGTGGCCCTGTGATGTGAAGGAAGTTGCTTCCCTCTGAGGTTTTCCACCGCTCACCCACAAGCCATCTGACAGGCTGCCCATGCCCCCAATGATTTTTTTTCTCTTCACCCATGAGTAGTTCACATTACCAATTCTTATAGAGCCGTTGGGGTTACCTCCTTGACAAGACTGGCTAGCTCATGGGGGTGAGCACCTCCCACAAACCAGAAACAACTCCCCTTCCCCGAACCAATGATGGGTGATTTCTCCATCTGGAAGAATCTGAAACCACTATTGCCTCTAGTCGTTTACCAAAGTCTCCATTTAGGAGATCCTTGAGGGATGCCCAGTCAGGTAGGAAACGTCCCTCTTCCCTGATCACCTGCCTCTAGTTTAGAACTGGGATAGGAAAAAAAAAAAGTCGTGCAATTAGGTCTCCTGATGAATAAAGCACGTTTATTTCATCTTGAAAATAACAACTGCCAAGATGGAAACCATCCAGTCCTTAGTCTTTTCCGTGTGGGAGATTGAAGACAGCTCACCCCCTGAAGCATCACAGATCCGTGTGGACACTGCTCTGCTTCCAGTTGTTATCTCTCACCAAGCTGGGGAGAAAGTCTTCTGAGATTTACAGAGTTAAGAGTAGTTGTGCAGTTGAACACATTCCGGAGTAAGTTAATTGTTGATCTCGAGTGTGAATCACTCATGGCCTTTAGAAGTGGTATCTGAGCTGGGCATGGTAGTGCACGCCTTTAATCCCAGCACTTGGGAGGCAGAGGCAGGCGAATTTCTGAGTTCGAGGCCAGCCTGGTCTACCAAGTGAGTTCCAGGACAGCCAGGGCTACACAGAGAAACCCTGTCTCGAAAAACCAACAACAACAACAAAAAGAAGAAGAAGAAGAAGAAGAAGAAGAAGAAGAAGAAGAACAACAACAACAACAACAACAACAACAACAACAATAACAATAACAACAACAAGTGGTATCTGAATACTTCCTCTGGCAGCAAAGGTTATCCTGGCCTATTTATGGAATGGAGGCTGGGGTCAGGGACAGGGTAAAGAATTAAGACACTTCCTTTCCTTCTCTGAAGACTAACTGCCCCTTTAAATACTGCCTTTCTTCCTTGGTTACTTGCTCAGAGCACCTCAGTTAACTAGAAGGCTCTTGTACACCGTGCCATTCTCTACATGGCCCTGGGAAGATACCAGATAACCTCTCTTTTGTCATGAATGGAGTATTGAGGACCAGCCATCTTACTTGTGTGTCCAGTCCCTTTCAGCCCTGCCGGTAGGAATGTAACATTTTAACATTCCAAGTTACTCTTCTTTTATACCCTAAGAGCTGGCTAAAAAGCAAAGACTTTCAGCTGATCTGAGGCATTTCTGAGGGTTTGTGGTTAACCAAAGCCACACACCCAGTAAGCAACAAGATGGGATTTAATGGAAGTGACATCTGGTGGGGGCTGGACTACTGTTGTATCTGGTATCAGCTCAGCTGGGCCCGCCTACTTTTACAGGAGAGGAGAGAGGCCCAGTTAGGCTAAGGGGTTCAGGTTCAATGCCTGTGAAAACAGACACCAAAATAATCCGAGCTGCATTCCGGCGGCGTTAGGGCAGCTAATTCCCATTCCTTTGAAGGGACAGAAAGCACAGGTGGAGGCCAGCAAGCGCTGGAAGGACCAGGCCTCGGCTTTGTTTGATCTGAGTCCTGTAGTTTTTCTGGTAATGCCAAAGCCAGTTCAAGACCTGTCAGTCCTTTACAGATGAAGAAAAGGAGCTTTTTCGGTTCTGCTTTTTTGAGACTGTGTCTGAGTCTGCTGCCCAGGTGGGTCTCGAACTCAGAGAATGCTCACACCTCGGAGTCTCAAGCATCAATCACCCTCATGGGCTTATTTTCTGGCTTTCTTCCTGTGGTGAATGATGACCTATCAGGGTGCCGTCGACTGCTTTCCTGATACTGTACTGCAAGCTTTTATAATTATCAATAAACTTACAAAGTCTTCATTATAACAAGAATGTAAATTCATACAAACTGTTTCTCCAATCTAAAAAATTAATGACAACAAACATTTTTATTGATTTTTTTTTTTTTTTTAGTTTGTGTGCAAAACAGTAGGTATTAATTATCATGGCGTCTGCCCCCAGATAGATATCATTGTACTTGGCTCATATCCATTCCCTGTCATCATGTTTCTGATAATTCCTCATTCCTCTGGCCGCTCCTGTGTTTATTAAGACAGGGTCTCACTCTATTGCCCAGGTTAACCTGGAATGGATGATCCTCCTGCCTCAGAGCTGCGTGCCGGGATTGCAGGCATGCCGGCAGGAGACACGTGTAAGATAAGCAAGCGAATATTTCCATGGTTGAAAACTGGTGTGATTTACCAAAGCCAGCGGCAAATCTTTCTGAACTTGTGTAGTCAAAGGTCTGGTTTGAGGTCCAGGCCAGTGGAGCAGAGCAAGCCCAGAGGCAACTGCTCCCCCCCACCTCCCGTCCCCATACGGGACTGGCTGGTGATAGACACAGTTGCCCCTTTTTCTTAAGTTTGTAGCAGCTCCTCCGTGTAGGGTGGGAGGACCCCAAAGGAGATCTCCCGGGAATTTCAGCGAGCCCTTGGTGCCTTCAAGCCTCCCTGGAGACCATACTCTAAGCAGTGGCATTTGGCTGCCAGTCTCTGTACAGAAGCGTCTCAGAGCCGGAGATTTCAAAGGGAGGCTTGGCAGGCAGGCATGCAGGTGCGCTCAAAGCCTGGCAGCCGCTGTCTTTCTCCCCAGCTCTACTTTCCGCCGTTTGAGTCAAGCTCACCCCTTTCCCACCGAGTATTCCTGCTCGTTGGCACTTTGAGCCAGCTGCTTTTTCTATATGCTTTTATTTAATAATCATGGAAACCCAGCTTTATAATTGCCAACTTCCAGAAAAGGAAACGGAAGCGCCGAGCACATTGGTGACGTACACATATGGAATTAATAGAAAAAAATCAGCAATGTGGGTAGTCTGTAAAAATATAAATAAGCAGAAAACTTAACTCTTGGCCCCAGTGAAGACGCTCAGAGAGTAGCAGGTAACCAGGGAATGCTGCGGTATCATAAGAATTCACACAGTGCCATTCTAGAGATATGTTTGTTATGACCATTATTTTCTCTCTGTTCACTCATAAGGATATTACAAAGATAAAAGCCTTGTCTGGTCAGAGGTGGTGGTAGCGGGAGGAGCTGATAACTAAAATTTGCTTCCCTAATTGTTTCTTGATTGGGTCGATAAAGATGGCAGAAGCCAATCACTGGGAGAAGGATAAGGCGGGATTTACGGGATGGACAGGAAGAGAAGGGGACAAACCGGGAGAGGTTTGGGAATTTGGACCAGGCAGTGGAGCGGATAGGGAGGGCAGACTTGTAGGTCTCAGGGACCAGTAGTTTGTGGTCTCCGCAGCCACCAGCAGAGGCTGAGGATGGGGCCGGATATTCTTAACCCAGCAATTGTGTTATCTGACTGGTTTTAAAATGTTAAGGCTGTCTGGTGTTATTCAGCTTCCGAGACTCAGGTGGGAGAAGAAAGCGGGCCCCAGGCTCGGTCAGTCGGTGGAAGGCAAGCAGTAGCTCCAAGTGTCCTCAGGAGGGTGTTGGGTAGCTTAGCAGAGCCAGCCGGAGGAGTGGGCAGGATGGAAGTGGAGGCAGCGCTGGCATGATGTCCGAGCTAAGTTGAGAGGGGCCGCGGCACCAGGCAAGGAGACCAGGCAAGGTGCAAGCGTGCTTTTTAAAATTACTTGCAACAGTGGTGGCACACGCCTTTAATGCCAGCACTCGGGAGACAGAGGCAGGTGAATCTCAGACTTCCAGGCCTACCTGGTCTTCAGAGCGAGTTCCAGGACAGCCAAAGTTATATACATAAACCCTCTCTCCAAAAAAAGAAAAGAGAAAGGAGGAGGAGAGGGAGAAGAAGTCTGATTGGAGGCTGCAGAGCAAAGAGGTGGCAACTGCTTTGGAAGGAGCTAGGTGGGAAGGCATCTTGCCTTTACCAGTTCATAGACGGTCATGTGGGTTTTAAGGGCTTTACAGAACGAATTTACAGGGCTTCCCAAATGTCCCCCAAGGAGTGCTCCTTCAGACCTCTATCCTCCTAATCCTCATTCTCTCCATGGTTTTGGTTGTCTAACAACGTCCAGGAGCTCTAATGCCCAGTCCCCCCAAACCTCTCTTCGGAAGTTCCCAGGAGAGCAGTGTTTCCTTTCTCGGGGGTCCTGCCCCACCATGACTGCCGCTAGGTCTAAAGACAATTCCAGCATGGAGGGAGTATACAAAAATGAGAATTTAGGGCGCAGTGGGGGTAAAGGCCCTTGCCATACAAGCCTGGTGACCTGAGTTTGATCCCTACGTAGTGGATGAAGAACCAGCTCCTCTAAAAGTCCTCTGAAACACACATACATGCACACATACCCATGCCCACACACCTACACATGCACGTACATAAATGTATAAACACAAGCATACATACATGCACACACAAAAACATACATACACACACGTGCACACAGACAACATAAGCATGACACACACAACATACACATATAGACACAAGTAATAAAATAAAAATTAAAAAAAAACTAAATGATTTTATTTAATAATGTGCTTAAAAGGAAGTTTTAGGGTCACACCTTTGATCCCAGTTCTCAGGAGGAAGTGGCAGGGGAATTCCTTGTCAGTTTGGCCTACAAAGTAAGTTCCAAGACAAGCAGAGCTACATAATAGAGAGACTCTGTCTTTTAAAAAGAGAGAAGGAAGTTTTAAACCTGGACTTGAAGATATTGGAGTGGTAGCATGACCCTGAGAGCTGGCATAGTGCCCAAGATTTAGGAGGTAGATTATATGATGTTTTCCCATGCGAGGCTTTTATCTTTGAGGGAAGTTCTTTTATATGAGTCTCTTGCAGATGATCTAATGTGAGGTCTTCATTATTTACACTTACTTCACATTGCTAAAATGAAGAAATGTACTTGTATAAATTATTAATAATTTATGAGTTTATTCTTATTTGTTAATTTTATTCAGGTTTTCTTTAGCTGAATTTTGACTTAAAAGCTTGTGCTATTTAGCATGTTTATTCTCATCAACCAAAAAAAGGCGGTTGAAATTTGGGGGTTTGGGGAGTGTGTTGTCTTGGATTTATTTGTGCCTTAGAGTAAGGCTTCCCGTTCCCACTGTGGGTATGTACCAAGTTCCATTATCCTTACCAAGCGGAGGACATTCACTGTGTTAATGCCTTTAGTCTTCTCTCCTTTCTTAGATAACCCAAATAATGCCAGAATGATCAGCCCAGTTGCCTCCCCTCTTCCCCCCACTTCCCCAAGAAGAAGTGCTTTTAGTCCTTGATGAATCACTAGGATCAGTGGCTAGAACAGAGAAAGTAAAAGGCAGAAAACACAGATGGAACTCAGCTTAGGGAAAAGTGGAGGGGGAGGAGCAGCCCAGGACAGGCCGAGCGGAGCTGTCTCAGCACACACGCAGCAGGTAGAAGTGGAGACGAATGTGTATCTGGTGCCATGTACTACATGTTGGCCTTCTGATCCTGTTGCCAACAGATCATCATTGTGTAGCTCAAGCTGGCCTTGAACTCATGACTCCCCTACCCTATCCTCCCCAGTGCCAGAATTATAGACCCCACACTCAGCTCCAAAAGAATACCAGCCCAAAGGACTATGCCAAAGCCAGGCCAAGGTACAGGGGGACTGAGGTTTGTGTACAATTGTGTATGGACAGCCATGGAATGCAGTGGGGTGGGGGTGGGTTGAAGGCAGGGATCTGAGTCAAGGCCTCCAAATCAAGAATTCGGAGTTTGGGAGATCAGAGTGGGAAAAGGTTGGAGGTGGTGTCAAGGGAAGGAAAATGCCTAAGCAAAAGCCATACTGTGGGGCTGGGGCATTTCCAGGGAGGACTGGCATGTGTGACAGTGACTGGGCAGGAAGGGGATCCCCATCCTGAATGTTTATGGTTTCAACCGATGAGCTTGTCTGAATGGAAGAGGACTGGAGATGGCACGAGTCCCTTTCTGAATGTGCATGGCTGTTGCCATCGTTCTCTGACATATGACGCCTGGGACAGCTTCCTCATCTTTCCCATGTGGAGTGAATGCCAGTGGCTCTCCAGGGAATGCTGGGGACTCTAAACCCATAGGGAGACTGAAGCGTCCAGTTTCTCAGACCGAAGAGCTGCTCTCTCTGCCTCTGCAGATGTAGATGGCCACTGTTGAACTACCCAGCTCTGTTATGTAAAGCAAGCCAATAAATCCCTCTTTGTAATACATACTTATGTTCTGTTGATTTTGCTCCTTATAGAAAGTCCTGGCTTATACTGATGTTCTGTTGATTCTGCTCCTTATAGAAAGTCCTGGCTTATACTTATGTTCTGTTGATTCTGCTC
>NC_034598.1:9941509-9972529 GCF_900095145.1 Mus pahari
CTGGCTTATACTTATGTTCTGTTGATTCTGCTCCTTATAGAAAGTCCTGGCTTATACAGTGTATATATTGCCTTGTAGTTAGAGGATAATGTATAGAGTAGAGATATCTGAGAAAAACAATTGGTCAAATCAGCACATACGTAAGCATTTGTACGTTTGTAAAGATTCTTACTGAAGAACACACAGGATACTTGAATTTCAGGACTGCTCAATAGTGTTTGCTTTCTAAATTAGAAAAATCTGTATTTCCATGTATCATCTCAAAGCATTTTTACAAATTGCTCATCTTCTACTAGTCAGTTAACACACAGTTAAAACTTGATCTCCTTTTCAATCAACAAATGCCAAGTTCAGATGGTTATAGCTCTTCTGAAATGCAATCAATAAATATGTAATTTCATATTACCCAGAATTCAGTAAGATGCAGAACCTCTGTGAGGGACACCGAATCCAGGCTGTGGGCATTTTGTTTGGGCTCTTGTGAAAGCCGATGACTATCCATAGGGCTCCTTGCCCCTGTGATGTTGAACGTTGAGTCTGAAGTCCTCTGGGTCAGCCAGCTGTAAAGTTGAGACGAGGGCTTGAGTGTGGACAAAAACAGGAGAAAAACAACCGGTGAGCTCACTGGGAATACATAACTGACCTAAGTGCCTCTCTCATCAACCCTGACCTCAGTTCTGCAGTGGCCACAGGGGATGCTGGTGTCTATTCATAGGGAGCTTCTCTTACACTTGGCCCAGACTTCAGAGGTCACTGGAGGAACTGTGGTAGGTGCTGGGGAAGATATGAGACTGGGTGCTGCCCCACACCACCCGGCCAGCCCACCAGGCTGGCAAGTGTTCACTGGCTGCTGCATGTCCGTATTGCCACGCCTTCTCCACACGGGCTGCTGTCATGCTGGCATCTCCACGCCTCCTCTTCCAGAGCATGGAGAGCATAGCTACTTTTTCAATCTCACCAGGTCTGATGGAAATACGTCTTGTGGCCAAACCCTAACCTGGAAGTGTACAGAGAAGGCAGTTCTTGAAAACATAGTCCCTGTTTAGCTAGGTTGTCATGGTGCAAAGCCAACATAGCCTCTCCCTTGTCAGTTTGGCATCCCGTGCTCTTCCGTGAATCATGCTTACTTTATGGATAAAGACAGCAGCCTGCTGTGGATGCGGCACTTCCTGTCCTCTCCTGCCCCAGGTGGTGTACTGTAAGGGATGTTAGCTTCCTTTGAGCTATGTCATAGTCTCATGACCATCCTTGGCTATCCTGTAGCTGAAACTGTTCCAAGCAAATGTTCAATTCAGAGCAAGTTGAGCATCACGCACACATCTTGTGTTAGGTGATGGGGGAATGAGAGATGGTAATTACCTTCCTTAGATAACAAACATTTTCAAATTAAAATCCAGAGTCAATAAAGCTTTTCTGAATGAGGCTGTTGATATACTAACTGAAGCCTTACCACTTAAGCTAAAATTGGCTATTTCATCTATTTTTTTGAAAGACTAACGAATACTTTTGAAAAAGTGTCTCTCCCCTGCAAAGAGAGCCCAAACCATGACTTCTACAAATGTGATCTGATCATAAACATAAAGGTCATGAGCTCCTCAATCTTCCTTTACCTGTTTACTTAGGGAACCAAATCCATGAAAAAGAACCTTGGACCTGAGGTCTCCTGGAGACAGGAGCAGAGCAGTCAGGAGAAATGGCCGTATCTAGGTCAGTTTTCCATGCTATGACAAGACTACCTGAGATTGGGTAATTAGTAAACAGAAATGTGTTGGCTTGGGCTTTGCATGGGGGGATCAAAAAGCAAGGGACTATGGCTGGGGACGAACTTCCTGCTGTCTAACATAATATAGTGATATATGGCGAGAAAGTTTGGAGTCACAGAACAAGAAAGAGCTGAATTTGACTTCCAAAGAAGCCAGCCTACTCTGCAGGTGACTAGCCTGATCCTGTGAGGCTAGCTCACTTCTGTGCTATTAGGAGCAGAGCTCCCATGACCCTACATGTCTCCCTACAGCCCCCACTTCCCCACACCGCTGTGCCGGGGAGTTAGTTTCTAGTCTGTGAACTTTGGGAGACATATTCAAGATATAGGAGGAACGTCTGCCTAGCCCAGCCCTGACCCAGGACCTCAATTTGAACTCCAAAGACAAGGGAACTGTAGTCAACAAAGGTACAGGGTATTCAGTAGTCAAATGGGAGCCTGTGGTAAGAATGTGATACTAAAATGTGACACGAACAGTCTCTGTATGTTATAGAACCTTCTGTCTAAGTGATACACATTGTAGCCCCTTTTACCATATCTCTTTTTGGCTGCTGCTGTCTTACTCTGTAGCCCAGCCTGGCCTGAAACTCACAGCAATCCCCCTGCTTCAGCTTCCCATGGATGAGGTTTATTGTTGTTATTGTTGCTTTAAGTAAGGTCTCACTATGCCATCCAAAGCTTGCCTTGGAAACTAGAGCTGCTTGCTTCAGGCTCCCCTCCTCTGCTGGTCATATCTGGAGTTAATGGACTGTGTAAATGCTGGGGGCAGAGTGCAGGCTTTGGGCACAGCACCCCAAGGAGGTAGCACTAGTCTTCCCTAGGGGGGTTGGTAGAACGCAGCAGTGTGTGTGTGGGGGGGATGGGGCTGGAATGGGGAAGCCTGTCTGAAATCTCACTGTGCAGCATCATCACCTTCTCACATCCGGTTTAGCTCAGGGTGAGTACCAGGAGGGCGGAGGGGCCTCTGCCTTCCTCGGGAGACTTAGGTGCAGCTCTGTATGAAGAAGACTTCTCCCTGTGGAGGTCCTTGATGAAGATGACAGACCTCACTTGTCCAAACTGTTTATTCATAGCATACGAAGATGCATACGATTTACTTGGGGAGAACCAGAGATAAGGATGCCCAGGAAGGGAAGCTCATTGGCTAGACATCCGGGGCCTAGCTAGATGCCTCATTGGCATGGAGAAATCTGGGTTTCCATGCTATGCTGTCATGGTCCTCTTTGTGGGTTTTCATGGTCACGTGCTCCAGGACAGGAACTTGGTCGGGAGCCGACTGAGATCTATCATTCTCTATTATGAGATTTTTCTGGGTTTCCTGAGTCTGCTCAACCTTACCATTTTTCTGTCTGGTGGCATGGTTCCACTTTCCCCACATATAAGTACCAATGAATCTTAAGGAACAATGAGATGTAAGTTTCTCATTATAAAATGTTATATTCAGGAATTCTTTGAGCAGCTGGGGATAGCATTCAGGGCTCCATACATGAGAGAGAGGTTCTCAGCCCCCAAGCTATATTTCTGGTCTAGAGTAATCTTACTTGAGAATTAAGTAATTTTTATAAAAGACTAGATGTTGATAAATTAAAATGTTAATGGTAATCACCTCTAAATGGTGTGAGCACAGGTGATTTCTATTTCCTCTTCTACAGTTTTTTATTCTACAGTATTCTACAATAAACAACTTGACATTTGTCATTATAGTTAAATATTATTAATCTTAAAATGTGCCAAGAACTGTTAACATATAAATATATACAGGCAGCTAATAATAATTGTAGTTGGTTGCTTTTTGTTTTTTGTTTTTTTGTTTTTTTTTCAAGACAAAGTTTTTCTGTATAGCCCTGGATGTTCTGGAACTCATTCTATAGACCAAGTTGGTCTCTAACTCAGAGATCCTCCTGCCTCTGCATCCCAGGTGTGCACCACCATTGCCCTGCTTAGTTGATTGTTTTTATGTAGTTATGCCTTCAAGTTATCAGTTCATTTAATAAATAGGTTATACATTTTTAGCAGCACATCTTAAAATGTAAATCTATTCTGAAAATGCAGAAAACAGACTGTCGAAGTATATTCTTTCTTTTAAAATCCTTATACTTTTCTTTTGATAATTTTTTCTCTTAGATGTATCATATATGTCTGTGCACCACGTTTGCACAGTTCCCTTGAAGGCCAGAAGAGGACCTCCCTGGAACTGGAGTTACAGATGATTCTGAGCTGCCATGTGGGTACTGGGAATTAAACCTGGGTCCTCTGTAAGAGCAGCCAGTGCGCTTAGCCACAGAGCCATCCCTCTGGGCTATTCTTGTAATATTATCTGTACATTATACTCACCTTGAGGCCTTTCTGTTATGGTTTCCAGAATCTGAGGGAAATAATCTATATCCATTAATCCAAGCAAAACAATAATAGTCAATCATTTACACTGAGAGCTCCTTGTATGCTAACTACCCCTCCATTTGGTCCTTATTACAATCTATGAAGTTCAGGATAGAGACACATACCTGCTGACTGCAGTCAGGGCTTCTGAACACCCCAGTCCTCGAGGACAACGTTAGATGGCAGGAATAGAGAATAAGGTAAGATCTAATTAGCTGGAAAGATTTCCCAGTGAGGCCTTCACAGCCATGGGCAGAGGTTGCTGGCAGAATGGGGTCCTACAAGAGAACAGCTCTCAGAACAGAGAGGAACAAATACAGGCTGTGGTATGGCCCTGGCTTGGTCATAGATGGGGGTCCACCTCTTACAAAGCTTGGCTTACTCATCTGTGCAAAAGAAAAAAAAATCCCTTCATGGTATGGTTGTTGGAATTGCAGGAGTTATTTGGACTGAAGATTAGTGTCTGGTGCTTATAGAGCAGCTAGCTTTTTACTATGCTGTATTTATGTATGTATGTATTTATTTATTTAGCCACTACTGGGAATGGAACCTAGGACCTCGTATGTGTGGTCAAGCCCTCTTACACCTCCTAAGAGTTATTATGATTTTATGTAATATCCAAGTGATATAGTTCCAGCCTCCATCCCAGGTTTCATGAGGAACTGAACCCCTGCCACTGCCCCTGAGACTGCCAGGACATTTCCAAGACTTTCTCTCCCCACAGTTCCTGCTGAGATCAAATTCCACTCAAAGCAGTTTCCCGTTTAGCCTCCTTCTCCTGGGTAGACCCTACTCCTCAGACAACACTTTACTTCTGCTCATTGATGGCGTGGTGCGTGGTGCTAGCATATCTGGCTTGCTTTCACCGAAAATTAGCAGAAGCCCTCAAATGTACCGCTAGCTCACAACAGACAAGTTCTTGTAAGTTTTTAACATGCTGCCAATAGGTTCTGAGGCTTCTTCCTGTTTGCCCTGGAAACTCCTTTCCGTGTCCCGAAGCCAGCCTCCTAAGCGTTAGAGCTGACTCCACTCCATTTCTTTCAGTCTAGCTCTGGATCTGAAATCAATCTTACTCCTGCGTCCAGAGCGAGCCTGGGGAACCTTTTACCCAAGGCAATGAGAGGAAGCCGCTGTGAGTCATCCTCTCCCCACTGCAGGCTGTGTGACTGCAGGTGAGCTGTGGAGGAGCCTTTCTGAGCAGAGGCTCTGCATGTGTGTGCTGGGATTGAGCCCAGCATCTCGCCCTTGAAAGGGAAGTGTTTTCTGTGCTCCAGCTCTTGAGCCTCGATGTCCTTGTCTGTGCAGAAGCTGGGAGGGTGTAGCTGCTAGCATAAGCCCCAGGGTTAATACTGGTGATCTGGTACCCAGAAGTCACATAGGATCGGATCAGAGTTTAATGTGGCTCTGTTAGTGGCCTTTCTCTGACTTCCTAACTTCTATGGGCATTCATCCTGTCCAGCAGGGCTCCTCCTCATAACCAATCTCCTCCTGGTCCACAAGGAGGTAAGAATTGTCCCTCCAGCATCCTGAGACACATTTGAAGGCTTCTTGTGGGTGACCTTTTCTCACTGTAATGCCAGTGAAGATGTCAAGTCCTCAGAAACCCGCTATGCCTGGCCCTGCCAGGAGGAACAAGTGGAACAGAAACCAAGGCTCTGGTGCCTACCACCATTAGTTTGAAAGGTCACATCAGTTCTGGTAGGGTTCACATCACAGGGGGTCACAACACTGAGACAGGATTTCCCTTGAGAAGGCTGGGGGCGAGTGGGTGGATGAGGAAGGAAAGAGCCGCTAGATTTAAATAATTACTGGGGTGTGTTATAGCTGGTGTTTGATGCATGTGGCTAAGTACAGAGAGATGTTGGGCGGGGCTTTTAGGGATGGAGGCGGAGCCGTGGGTATGGGGAAAGCTTGGAAGCCTTGCGGAGGCGACCAGGCGACTGTCCTGAACCCAGAGTCAAGGGCAACATCTGTCAGAGTTCTTTCCCAGTCAGTAGGAGGGTTCTCCAAAGTCTCCCACCCACTCCAGTCTGCCTCTGCCGCTGCCCCCGGAGTAGCTATCCCTCTAGAACAGGGACAGGGAGATGCTGGTGGTTTCTTAGGCTTAGAGCTAGAAAGTAGGTGCTGGGTGAGAGACAGGGGTGGGGGAGGTTGGCGGGAGGTTGAGGGATAGGTAGTGGGGTTGAGGAGTGGGTGGGAGTTGGGTGGGGGGTTGAGGAGTTGATTGGAGGGTTGGGGGGCTGGGGAGTAGGTGGGGTATGAGACACATACTTAACTCCCTGGCCATGCCTGGGGTGGACTTAGGTGAGCCCAGCTTCAGAGAGGCTGTCCCAGCAGTACTATGGACGGGTGCCCTGCCAGTGAGTCTATGCATATTTATGTGCCCCTGTTGTTGCCACTATTACAACCACATTCTCTGACTCCTGTGCCTTTAGGGGAAAAGCAATGCAGAAGAGCGCCTAATTCAGAACAAGTCAGTTCCTGTTTCCAGGTCAGAGTTGAAAGTATCAAAACCCCCAGGCTCCGCTCGCCAGTGACTGTGACCACAGGCCTCTATTGAAATTCTCTGCAAGCAAAGTAACATGTGTTGCTTTTCCTCACAGTGGAAGTCTGAAAGATTCACTTTAGAAACTTTGGCCATGCCACTAATTTGCTGATAAATGATTACCTACGAGCTGAGGTAGAGATCCAGGAACCAAACTGCAGAAGTGAAGATCCCTCTTTATGCAGACCCTTGTACTTTATGCAGACGACCACTGTACTGCGTGAAACAAGGCGTGTAAGTGTTCAGATCTGTACCAGGGAGTTTATAATTCAAAGCAAGGAGGAAGCGTCATGTGTGCCTAGAACTGCAATAGACAAGGTCTGTGCTACCCACATAAGCCATACAAGATCAAAATAAATCACAAACATGAGGGTGACAGAAGTACTCAAGCCAAATTTGGGGAACAGAATCCCAGATCTGATGGGGGAGATGAGTCAGATAATCTGGAGGTGTTCAGTGAGAGCCAGCCAGTGTTGAAACTGCCCACATTATCATCGTGATTTTAATTAACTTTTGTTTAGACAGAGTCTCACTATGTAGTCCAGACTCGGTTAGCTTCTGATCCTCTTGTCTCCGCCTCTCAGATCCTGTGATTCCAGGTGTGCACACTCTCCCCAGCTCCTTATCATCATCTTTAATGTTGCTCTTATTATTAGCTGGCTCAGAACAGTCATTAGAGCAAGAGATAAGAATAATTCATTTAAGGAATGGAACAGGACTTTAAATCTGGTTAGAGTATTTTTTTGTTGTTTTTTTTTTCTGTTGTTGTTGTTTCATTTTGCTTTTAATTTTAGAGTAGCGGTCTGAGGTAGGTTTTAGAAGTGCTTTAGAAATTGTGGGTATTGTTCCCAGAGGCTAAGGCTTTCATGGCTGACTATTCCATACATAATTTCTTTTCTTTTGTTTGTTTGTTTTTTCAAGACAGGGTTTCTCTGTGTAGCCTTGGCTGTCCTGGAACTCACTCTGTAGACCAGGCTGGCCTCGAACTCAGAAATCTGCCTGCCTCTGCCTCCCAAGTGCTGGGATTAAAGGCGTGCGCCACCACGCCTGGCCATAACTTCTTCACCTACACAAATAGTAAAGCTCTCAGTCAAATATTCTCTCTGGTCCTAGCATGTCATGTCTCCCATGGAAACAATTCTTATACCAGCATTGAAGACAATGTAGAATCCATGGATGACTGTGTTCATCACTCATCTCTGTATTTTAGAAAGACAATTCCTGTGTGAAAACATTTTAGATTCTGTTAATATTGTATTGGGGTATTCTTTTTTATTTTACTCTCCCCATCCTTCAAGACAGGGTTTCTCTGTTAGCCCTGGATGTTCTGGAACTCCCTCTATAGGTCAGGCTGGCTTTGAACTCACAGAGATATGCTTGCTTCTACCTCCTGAATGCTGGAGTCAACGGTGTGTGCTACCACTACCATCTGGCTCATTTAGAAACCCTCGCTAGTGTTTCTTCTATTACATTTCTTTCTTATCCTTCTCTTCCACTTCTCAACTCACTGCATTGAGCCTCCGCTCTGCTCCTGTGTGAATGGTGGACAAACATAATTTGAGTTTCTAAAGGCCAATAGGTGAAAGGTTATGACTTAGGCAAGAATTTAGGAGAATACGTTATGTCCCATTTGCAGTTCCTGTCTCTAGTCTCTGGGATAGGCCAGGGAGAAGATGAGGGCTCCACACAGTCCTCAGGGGACTCTTGAGACAGTCTAAGTGACCCAAGGGTTCTCAAGCTCATTAGTGCTGAGCGTGCAGGTCTGCACCACCACACCCAGCTTTTAAAGTCTTCTTAAAGGCAGGGTCTGTGTCTCACATGGATGCCCTGAAAGCAAGAGCAATACTGGTTGGTTAATGGGCTTAAGGTGGGACGGCTCAGCTCTCACCTGTCAATGAGACAATGTGATGGTGACGTCAGTGGTGCCATCATCCGGTACCATTTCAATGTGGACAAATGGCTGCCGCAAACACACCTTAGATCTATTGCCCTGCACAAAGAAATGAGTCTGGTTGGATCTAGATAAAAATCTAACTCTGTTGGTGAAATAAAGACTGAAATTCAGAGGGGATATAGAAAGATATTTTATGTAGACCTTGACTGAGAGCCAGTCTCTTAGTGTTAAAGGTTTGTTTGTTTGTTAGGCCATTTGCCAGGAGTTCTAATAGTCTTTAAAGAATTTTGAATAATACTCCTGGATTACTTCTGTGCCGTATGTGTGTGGGGATGTGGGTGCTCTCACTTCTGTAGTCCTGGATAGTTTTGAACTTGGAGCATTCCTCTGGTCTCTGCATCCTGAATGCTAGAATTATGGGATTATATCCCATCCACTGAACCCAGAGATTTTTTTTTATGTCCCAAGATCTTATTCTGACCCCGCCTTGGGGCTCAGTGCCACACTGCCACCATTCCTCAGATGCCAGAAGACAATGATTATTACATCTCAAGTTTACAGGAAGAATAAAGAGCTGGAAAACCAGCACATGGCTGTCAGGGCCGGGCCAGGCCCATCCTCGGAAAGCCCCTAACCGAGTGTCAGTTGAAAGTTCTCAGGTCTCATAACACAAGAGCAGATAAAGAAGGATTGTTTAGCATGCAGAACTGGCACCGAGTAAAAGAAAGATTAGATAAATATTGTGCCATTAAGTACCTTGGAACCCCAAACCTGGACACAGGCCTGGGGCAAGTGGCTTGCTGAGTGGAGAATGTTTATCTAGCCAAGAGGCGGGGTCTGTGCCTGTAATCCCAGCTCTCAGATGGTGGCTGGAGGAGCCTGAACTCAAGGCTAGTCTGGGCTAGGCTGTGGAGGGAAGAGAGGCAATGGGGTGGGACCAGGGAGTCAGAGAGGATAAGGTGGGTGGGGCTATATCAGTTTGCAGAGTGCTTGCCTACTATACAGGCAGCCCCAAGTTCCATTCTTAGTACCATGTAAACTAGGCCATAACGGGGTCATACCTGCAACCCTAGCACGTGGAGGCAGGAAGGCCAGGAGTTCAAGATTGGCCTAGGCTACCTCAAAAGTTCAAGGTCAGCCTTAGCTGCCTGAGACCTGGTCTCAAAAGAAAGAAAAAAAGAAATGAAAGGAAGAATGAAAACATGGACAGAAGGAAGGGGAAACAAAAGAAGGATTACCTGGTCCCTAACTGCTCTAGGGGCCTTCATGGCCCCTGGTTCTGGCACCTGGGGCACAATTACCATGCGTCGTACTTCCAGTTTAGGAGCAAAGAGAAGACCTGGGAATTGATTTTGTGCTGTATCTATAGTTGTTTATACTTTCATTACTCTAGCATGGAAATGTGACACATGTGAGCAATGAATCTTAGCCTATTCTCTTTTGCATGTGTATGTGTACGGTGTGCATGCATACGTGTATTCACACACCATGTGTGGGTGCATGCATGTATGTATGAATGCATGCATGTATGCCCAAGGTTGATATTAGGTGTCTCCTTCCATTGCTTTCCACCTTGGTAAGGCAGGGTCTCTTGCTGAACCAGGAACTTCCTGTTTCAGCTACTCTGGCTAGTCAGCTTGCTTGGGAATCATGCCTCAGCCTCTGTGTGCTGGAATGTCCATTTGATGTCTACATAGGCTGTGGGGGTCTGAGTGCTGGTTCTCAGGCTTTGCACAGAATGCTCTTTCATTATCCACTAAGCCATGTCTCCAGGACCCTCCTACTCTCTAGAGCAAGTTAACAGCTAAAATACACAAGTCAGTTCTACTTCATGTCAACAGTTTACGTTGTTTATTTTGCATTTAAAGTAGTAGAAGCAATTAGTGATTTAGTAGAACCTATGGGTAACTGGAGCAGGAGTCATAACTCCCATAGGACTAATTTCCATCTAAGGATAAAAATACTAGTTATTTTCTCCATTAGTGTGATCAAATACTCCATCAAAAGCAACTAGAAGGAAGGATTTATTTTGGCTCACGGTTTTAGGGAGTAGTCAGTCTACCATGGTGGGAAGCGGCTAGGTGCATGGTCGCTGGTCACCCTGCAGACTCTGTCAGGAAGCAGAGAGGGAGAATGGTGGGGCTTCCCTTCTTTCTTTTTTACTTGGTACAGAACCCCAGCCCACATTATGGTGCTACCTGCCTCCAGAACGTGTCTTCCCTCATTAATTGAACTTCTTAGCAACCATCTCATAGACACATCTTAGGGTTTTATGTTGCTGTGAGGAAACACCATGACCAAAAGCCACTTGAGGAGTAAAGAGTCTGTGTCATGTTACGTCTCCAGTAACTGTCCATCACCAAAGGACATTAAGGCAGGAACCTGGTGGCAGGAGCTGATGCAGGGGCCATACTTACTGGCTTGCTCTTCACGGCTTGCTGAACCTGATTTCTCCAAGGTGATTCTAAAACCAGTCAAGTGAATGATGAAGATTAACCCACACAGTAAAAAGTAAAGTTGGAATGCAAGTTGGGTATGCAAGTTCAAGACCAGCTTCAGCTACAAAGCAAGACTCTCTTTTAAAAGAAGTTAGCATTCTCAATAATTATGTCATCAGACTGGGTCATGATGGTGGCACATGCCTTTAATCTCAGCACTCAGGAGACAGAGGCAGGTGGATCTCTATGAGTTTAAGTCCAGCCTGGTCTACAAAGTGAGATCCAGGACAGCCAGGGCTACACAGAGAAACCCTGTCTCGAACCCTGCTCCCTCCCCCCAAATTATGTTATTAATGCAGGTTTACAAGGGCTAGAGATCTCTGATGAGATGTCATCAAGTATAAGGCCACCTCCTGCTTGTTGCGTACCCTCTAGTCATAGGAAATCTTGTCTATATTTGCTTCAGAAAGCCTGTCCAACATTTGCAGGCCGAAGTAAGAGTGCAAATGGAGGGTTGCTCACCATATGTCTACATTTTTAAAAAGCTCTCCATCTAGCTAAGAAGCTGTAATATAAAATATGTTACGTCCCATTGCCTTGAAAAATCTCTCGTCAGGAAAACCCAGAATAGCAAGTTTGAATATAGAATTCTTTGACTCTTTAAGTCCTGCCTACTTTTCCCAGAGGGCTCTTCTCTGCCTTGTGAGAATTTGTTGTGGTGAAACATATCTGAGGAAGTCAACTGAAAGGAGCCGAGACTGGTTTTGGCTCAGGGCTTCAGAGGCTTCAACTGATGGTCACTCGGCTCCCTCGGCTCCCCTCATGCTCAAGCGGAACTCTGGTGTGAACATATGGTGGCGCAATATTGCAGGAGACAGAGAGAGAGAGACAGACAGAGACAGGTAGAGAGATGGACAGAGACCAGAGCGAGACCAGAAGGAGACTAAGACCAAGACAGGGAGACTCAGGTGTAATTTCAATTTTAATTTTTTCAAAACCTACTTTTAATGATGGTTCTTTAACCTCCCTTTTAACCCATCACCCACCAGAGGTAGTGGGAAAGAACGGATACAGGGGAAGTGGACCTGTTTAGAAAGGTTCTCTGGAGAGACCCCAACAGTGTTGTCTGGAAGTCAGCTTTTCAGTTCACAGGTCAGTAGTTCATTCGATCCATTCACAAACACTGCATGGGTACACCAGCAGTCCAGCTTGGCAGAGTCCAGATAGCAAACACAAACCAGCAGTGGTGGCACTACCTACCAGAAGACAACCAGGTCTCAGCCTTGGCACGAGTCAGCAGGAAGAACCAGGAGGAATGCCAGGAGAAGTTCTCGGCTGTGCTTCTCACGGTGAAGGGAAGATCAGTGAAGACTGGAGACCAACAAGCATGGCACACCTAGCTCTATAAGCAAGCCTTTGTCACTGTTCATCGAGTCTTCTTATACTCTTTCCAAACATCATGTGTCCTCATGTGTCTAGCCTCTGCACATGCACCTTTCTCAGCTGATATCACTCTGCCAATTGGCCCGAGACCATGGAAGTGGCAAGAAACCGCAGCATACCACCAAAAGTTTTTTTTCTCTCTGTGTTTCTCTCTATGGAGTCCTGACAAATGCAGCTCAACTCTGCAATGTAAGGCAGGCCAATACATGTGTGTCATTAGCAAAGAATCCTTCATCACATGTCCTTTCATGTGCTTGCATTAGCAGAACATCCTCTCTCCTGTGTTTGCTTCAGTGTAACATTCCTCCACAAGTCTGCCTTAGCTTTTCCACACCTGTGTCCACTTTAACAAAATGTTTCTTCCTGTGTTTGCCCCAGCAAAACACCATCCAACTGACTTTCTCAAAAAATCCTTAAGTTTCCACTTCAAGGGAGACTGAGCCAGAGCCAGTGACAGGATGAGAGTGATACCCTTCAAGGGTCTACTGCAAAGCTTACTTTCTTCAGCTAGCTCTGCCTCCCTGTCTCCTGACAGCCCACGAATCTGTGTGTTCATCAGTGAATTAGGCTCCTCATAGTCCAATCATCCCCAGAGGTTCTAGCTCTGGACACAGTCCACCAGGGCCCAACCTTTTGGGGAACATTTTAAATCCAAGCCACTGTATCTGCTCTCCCCTCAATTTGTCCCATGTGCTGAAACACCCCCATTTGAATATTTCATTCTGTATTTACAGCTGTCTGTTGATCATGTCTCGGGCCTAGGATTGAACACAGCCAGGGACAATCCATCTTTGGAGCTCAGTAATGAGGAAATCCCTGAAGAGGGTTCAAGGCACAGGGAATTCAGGGTCCTGGGTATTAAGGAGAGGCCTGGAATGTGGTGAAGGACACTGAGCAGACATATTTCCTGGCCTTTGTGATAGGTTCCACTGTGGGAAAATGATGCCCATGGAGGGCAGAGGGAGATCTCCTAAATCATGGGGGGGAGGGGGGGGTCCAGGGAACCAGCCCCCTTTTGGGTATTTCTGCTGTTTTAGCTTAAGAGCACAGAATCTGTAGGAAGAAGAGACAAAGAACAATTTCTTCTAAATCTTGGAGTTGTTTTCAGACTTAACTTTATTAAACAAGGGCCTTGGTATTTGATGAAATTTGGTCTGAGAAGAAACTTGCTCTGTGAGGTAAGGGTGAACCACAGGGTCCAGCCCTGGCTGTCCTTGACTCCTGCCTTTGTCTCCCTAGTTCAGGAGCTATAAGTATGCACCATGACGCTTGCCCTGAAACAGGCTTTTACTGTAATGACTCCATTTGATAGCAACATTCTCAGGGTGGGGATGTATAGCCCCCTCTGTGTTCGACCACAGGAAGATACTTATCTTTTCTATTATAGCAATTGTTCTCAACCTGTGGCTCATGACTCTGTTGATGGTCACATATCAGATACCCGGCCTTCGTTTCTCATTTCCAAGGGTCCACTGTAGTTCCTCTGTACGACCCTCCTCCCCCCCTCCTCCAGCCACTGAGGCCAGCTCATGTCCCACAGATGTTCCTCCACACGACTCTTCTCTCCGGTACCCACTCCTACTTTCCTACTTCTCTGAGTGAATGTGTGAGGAAACTGCTCCCATAAGGCCTCAGGAATGTGAGCGCCTGAGGGCCTCTCAGCTGATGGTAAGAGATGAACAGCACTCTACGTCTATAACCAAATGCTGGATGCTGAATAATGGATAAGCAATGAAAACTTACTTCTCATAATTCTGATGTCTGGGAAATCCGAAACCAAGCTATGATAGGTTTGGTGTCTGAGCGAGAGGGGGCACACTTGGGACAGTGTGGTCACATGGGAAAGTGGCAGGGTTGAGAGCAAAACTTCTCTTGTAAGACCTTTAATCCATTCATGATAGGGGCCATGGTCTAGTCACTCCTTTAAAGGCATGACCTTTTAATACATTGACCTTGAAGATTAAGAACCAGCATGAGTGTTAGAGGAGCACAAACATTCAATCCATAGAATAAAGGAACGGGAAAGGGCCCTGTGTCAAGAAAGGCAGTTTGGTGGTCTTGTTTGAGTTAGTCTTAGGAGTCTCTTTTTTGGACAAAAGTTATAAAGCAGGACATGTGCTTCGTCCCCAGTTTCGCTTTCTGGAACACCCTTCTTTATTTCTGCCCCAGCCCTGACCACAGCTCTTTCTTATCAACTCTCTCCACCAGTGGCCCCTTTACCTTCTCCTTAAAACACCAGGGTACAAGCAATGGCTTTGGTCCTTCTCAGGGGTGTTGTCACATTATACAGTGAGTAAAAGGGTCTGTCCCTTGCTAAAGGAAAATCAGGGCTATGGCAGCAAATGGGGTTGAATAACATGAAAATGAGAGGCTCCTCACTTGGGCCGCCAGGCTGAGTAACACAGGGTGGACAAAAAGCTGGCATTCCTGCTTTCCATTGGTATCCGCCTCCTTCCTCTTAAAACCTGGGTCAGAGGCCTCCTTCCCTGAGCATGCCCAGTGTAAGCTAAGCACTCAGGGCAGCTGGAAACCAGTGACACAACGTATCTGCCTGCCTTCAAGGAGTAACATAGGCGTGCGTCTGCCGGCATTTCAGGCACCCCTAAAGGTGCCCGAAAGTCTCCGAGTCTCGGTCTTGAACACTGTCCTGCTGTCTGTCACTTCAGAATCCAGAGAAAGCAGAGCTTGTCCGGCAGATCAGGCTGTGGTGAGCTCATCCGCCGCACGCCTCAACAACCGTCTCCTGGGAATCAGATTGCCCCCCCCCCCCACAAACAATGCGGACTTTTTCAAGCTGTCTTGCAGAACCAGACCTGAGATAATGATCAATCGGACCACATTCTGACCGGTGCTTAATTATGCATAGCTCTTGCCTCCTGTTTGGTTTCTCTATTTAACCTAACGCTCACTTCAATCCACTAAAGGGGCTGAAATGTTTTCCTTATCTTTCCCAAACGCCCACTTTGCTTAAATTCCTTCCCTATCTTTTCATCCTTATTTATATCAGCATTTGGGGGGTTGACATGTTGGAACCCCTGAGGTCAGCCTTAGGCCTAGGACTTTGGTTACCTAGAATTAAAATATAGATTATTTTTTCATTGCCTAAAATTTATAACTAAGATTCTATACTTTAGCATGTTGACTTAGCAAGGTTTCCCTACACAGATAGAGCCAGGCTTTTTTTTTTTTTTTTTTTTTTTTTTTTTTTTACAGGTCATCTTAATCAGTATAACTTGGTAGCAGTTGTTATTCAGGAATATTTAGGTGAATAAGACCTTACAGATCTCCAATTCCCCGCTGTGGAGAACATGGTTCCTAGGCAGCATTGTTGGCATCATTTGAGGTTGTTAGAATATGCTGACTCCTAGGTACCACTTTCACCCTGGAAATCAAATCTTCATATTGTAGTGGTCCCAGGTGATGTGTAAGCGGCCGACATCCTGAGGTCTACAAGCCAAATGTGCTGATCTGTAAGAAAGCCCACTGTACTTTAATCTCTATGGTACCTGGCTGGTTCCCAGCCTCAGAATCTTTGAACATGTTTGGAGTAGGTAAGTCCACTGAATTGTATATTGAGAGAGAGAGAGAGAGAGAGAGAGAGAGAGAGAGAGAGAGAGAGAGAAGAGAGACCCCCCCAACACCCAAGTTTGGGAACCATCAAGAGAGTTCATCTCTTTCTACTGGAAATGGTAAAATGGCCTATGCAAACTGTCACCAGGGTAACACCAAGGTTCCATACACACACAAAAAAAATCAGTCACATTGTTAGTTATTAACTGTGATTAAGTAAACTATACTTACAAGATTTGTTCCAAGAAATTCACATTGTTTTAGTCTGTTTAAACAACAACACAGCAACATAGATACGTAACTTAGGAAGAAACCCCTCGCACAGCTATGTCCCCACCGCCCCTAGCTTTGGGGACTGAGTCAAGGGCCTCTCTCCTTTCAGGCTCTTTATCACTTAATGTGTCCTCAGATCTCTTTGACTTTCCTTGTAAGGCCTCACTAAGTTGCCCAAGCCAGCCTCAAACTCACTCTGCCCTCCACATCTATCCTGGATTTGTGATTCTTCTGCCTTGGCCTCCAAGGTAGCTAGAGTTACAGGCATTTACCACCAGGCCTGGCTCACACTTCTGGTTTTTAAAAGTAGACATCGAGCTGAGTGGTGGTGGCGCACGCCTTTAATCCCAGCACTCGGGAGGCAGGCAGAGGCAGGAGGATCTTTGAGTTCGAGGTCAGCCTGGTCTGCAGAGTGAGTTCCAGGACAGCTAAGGCTACACATCTGAAAGTTTGAAGGAAGTCTTTGAGAGACACTAAATTTGATGGCACCTTCCTTCATGTTGCCACCTTAGTCCCAGCTTTCAGGGCTGTGAGCAGCCTTAACAGGCAAGGCACCATGCATGACACTGAGCTAAGGTGCAGGCAGAATTCCGAGTTGGTTGTTAGTCATTTAAGAAGACTGACTCGCAACTGAAAAACTGTTTCTGTAAGATTGACCTGTGGAGTATTTTCATGATTAACGATTAAGGGGAGAGGGTCTACTCCACTTGAGCAGTGGTTCCCTGGATGGTCCTGGGTTCTATAAAAAGCAAGCGGAGTGAGCCCCAGGGAGCAAGCCAGGAAGCAGCACTGTCCCACAGACTCAGTTTCAGCGCCTGCCTTGACTTTTCTCAAGGGCATACTGACCAGGATGCATAAAGCAAACGAACCTTTCCTCCCCAGGTTCATTCTGGCCACAGCTTCCATGGTAACAACGGGATGATCTAGAACTGAGTAGGACAGACACCAGGCTTAGCCCACACAGCCCACCAATAGGACATTTGTAATCCTGTGCAGAAGAGGACAGAGGCATGGTCTCCTAGAAACACAGTGAGCATTGCAAAACAGTTTGTCATAAGGGCCACGTTAAGTAAGAAGAGTCCAGAAGCCGAGCGAGCACTGTTAGACCACAGCGTCTGTGGTGGATGCTGTGGAGCTCTCACAGGCTCTAGACTCACCCAGACACACCTGTGAGGGAACTTACTGATCAGGTTAATTGAGGTGGGTGGTACCACTGCCTGGCTGATCACATGCATTTCATACTGTCTGGGGTTCTCCCACCTCACTTACTGACCCTGGGTGAGATGTGACCAGCTGCATCTGGCTCTTACCCCCCCAACTACCCTGCTGCAACAGACTAGACCCTTGAACAGCGAGCTGCAGTAAACCCTTCCTTGCCTGCTTTGCTTTGTGTAGGTGTCGTTATCACAGCGACAGGGAGCAAGAGAGTAAGACACCTCTTTCAGGAACAGTTTGAATGTCCCTTGGGTTTCTTGAATCATGAATAATTAACTTGAAACTGATATAATAAATTCCTAAACTCGAATGCAAAGACAATATAAACATAATGTGTTATTTAAACGAACAGAAGTTTTACTGTCTAGATGCTCTTTAACATTTGCAATGAGGACTCATAAAAAAATACCATGAAAGTCACTGTTACTTGGGGAGCTGGGGTCGTGGGTCAGTGGCAGAATACGTGTTCAGTATATTTAAAGTGCTAAGGTCAATCCCCAGCATCACCAGAGGGGGGAAATTCACTTTTATTGGGGCAGCTTACAGATACAGACCAATAGAGATGTAACATTGACCTGCAAACTCCACTTTGAGCTAACAAAAGTAAGTTCTGACCCTAACAAAGGGCTGGTTTACCTGAATTTTCATGAGGTTGCATTTCTAGAAGGCTTCGTGTATATTAAAATTGTACAAACAAGGCTTTGTTTCTGTCTATGAAAAGAAACTAGGTTCCAGGCTCAGGATTAAGCACAGGCTTTTCACTTGCCTGAGAGTTCAGCCGTATTTCCAGTCGTGTGACGTATGGGCTGCTTTCTTCTGCAAGCTGTCCAGTATCATTGCTGTCACTGATACCAGCAGGGCTCCATCCCAGCGTTGTGACAGCCAGCAAAATCCATACACACTTGGAGTGGGTAACAAGGCTCCTAATGAGAAGTACAGGTAAAAGAGGTAAGTGGGGGTGGGGTGGGGGGAGGTAGGGGTAGGGTGGGAGGTAGGAAAGGGGTGGACGGTAAGGGGTGGGGGTGGTGCAGAGCAAACTTCCACCAGCCCAGGACCCCCTGGGGACCCGCTGAAATGTAAATCAGGAGGCGTGAGGCAGGCTTTAGAATCTCGCCATCTCTACAAGGTCCCCAGACTGAAGTTGCAGCTTTCCGAGGATGAAGAGAGAACCATGGGTAGAGGAAGCAAAGACTTCACAAAGAAGGGAATACAAACAGATCTTTGAAGAAAGAATGGCCTGGAGCTGTCAACCTCCCCTGACGCCTAGCTGTGGGGAGACGGGCTGGGGGTGTCCATAGCCCACCCTGCTGAAGCCAGTGAGCGACCTGGAGCCAATAGCCTCGGTCCAGCTCAGCCTCGCTGTAGGAGTTGAGTCTGGCAGACCCCAGCCAAGTTCATTTCCTTCAATAAATCCAGCAGCTTCCCCTTTGATAAATACTGTCAGAGCTGGAACATGTGGTGCTAACAAAATATGGTTTTAATTTGGGACCCGCTGCACTCACGGTTAAATACTTGTGTATACAATAGCAGCTTCACAGCCAGACAAGTTAATATGCCCGGGCTGAAAATGGCTAAGCCCATGAGGATGCAGTTATACACATTTTTGCTGCTCTGAAAAGCAACCTCATCACCATCATTAATTTTAATACTCCAGGACTTCTCGAGAACGTGGAGCTTTTAAAGGGCAGCCAGTTTTGCCTCTGCATCCAGTGCAGAAGCCACACATGTTTCCCCGATGTTTTATATCCACTTATTGTCATATGTTGTTTGACCTTCAGAAAACAGCATGCTGTTTTAATCAACAACTCAACGCGGCTTTCAAATTCGATGGTGCATAGCCTCGTGGCAAACGCAGGAGGGGGTGGGGATAGAAGACGGGGTAGGGGGAGGAAACCCGACTCGGAGTTTAACAACAGCCAGGCTTGTTGTGGCGCGTCTCCGTCCTGGGAACAGAAACTCTCAGTGTTTTTGCCAGGCTTGAGTGTGTCTGCCTCGGAACAGTCCAGGGAGAGGAGAAAACTGGTTAGACCAGTTTCACTGTGGCCCTGGCACTGGACAATGCTGGTAACTGGACCTCCAGGAGAGCGTGGATAATGAGCAAGCCCGCGGCTTCCAGACAGTGGGTCACAGGAACGGTGTGAGGCTTTTTCCCGGCACACCAACGATCCCAGCACCCGGCTCGTAACCTTCCTGGGAGACAGAATTAAGAAAGGCCAGCAGCAGGTGTCCTGCGGGCGATGGGCAGAAGAGAAAGCCAAGAGTTTTGGTTCCTGGAGTAGGGGGTTTTCTCAAAAGACCACAGATTCCAGGAATAGGGAGGGAAGTGATTTGGGTCAAGCCCCGTTAAAAACAACAACAACAACAACAACAACAACAACAACAACAAAAACAAAAACCACCCAGGAATCAATGAATAGCCTTAAAGAACTGGAGGTTTATTCTTTTTGTTTTGTTTTGTTTTTCTAGACAGGGTTTCTCTGTGTAGCCCTGGCTGTCCCGGAACTCACTTTGTAGACCAGGCTGGCCTCGAACTCAGAAAGCCGCCTGTCTCTGCTTCCCGAGTGCTTGGGATTAAAGGCATGCGCCACCACGCCCGAGCTGATAGGAATTTTTTAACCATCCTGGAGGCATCTGCATACTGCATTTAAACACATTTTCCCATTAATTAATTAACTAACTCATTTTAAATCCCAATCGCAGCTCTCCCTCCGCCTCCTCCCACCTGGCCCTTCCCCCACATTCCATTTTAAAAAGTGTATTTCCCAGGCCAGTAGTGAAGTTCAGTACTAGAGGGCTTGCTTAGCATTCTCCAGGTCCCACACTGTACCTAGGATTGAAAAAAAAAAAGTATTTTTCCTTTTATTATGTACTTATTTTGAGAGAACAAGACTACCATTCTTTGAGCAACAATTTCCCAGTTAATTATTCTCCATCAAATCCTTTGAAGGAGTCATTAAACTCTGGTATGAACTCTTTTCTTTTTGGTGCTGGGGACTGAATCCAGGGCCTATTGAGAGACACCTGTGACACTTAAACTCTGGGTGCATGTGCACAAGTATGTATATTATTGTAAAATATTATGATACCAGAAAGGCATTGATGGAGATGGTCTTAATTAATTCATTTTTCTTTCTTTCTTTCTTTCTTTCTTTCTTTCTTTCTTTCTTTCTTTCTTTCTTTCTTTCTCTCTCTCTCTCTCTCTCTCTCTCTCTCTCTCTCTCTTTCTTTCTTTCTTTCTTTCTTTCTTTCTTTCTTTCTGTTTTGTATGAGGATGGCCCTGGCTGTCCTGGAACTCACTCTGTAGACTGGGCTGGCCTTGAACTCAGAGACCTGCTTGTTTTTGACTCCCGAGTCCACGCGCTGCTGGCCAGCTGTTTTTCTTTCCTAATACAGGGTCTTGCTATGTGACCGTTCTGGCTGCCCCAGAACTCATCATGTAACCCAAGCCAGCCTTGTAACTCAAACATGGCCGTTCTCCTGTTTCAGTCTCCTAAATTCTGGGATTACAGGTATGCACCACTACATCCAGCAATGGACATTCCTCTTTATGATGAAGGCAAGTTTTTTCTGGGCTACTTAAAGCTATCTGTTTTAGTTGAAAGTGTTTAGGCACAGCCAATAGGACTGAGCGGATAGGAAGGCTCCCAGGGTACCTTACAGATGTCTCCGAGACCTGTTTTCTCTCATTTGTTGGATGGGGAGAGAGAGGCAGTATCCTTGCCCACCTCAGATGTGTGGGTTTGGAACCATGGAGACTTTAGCCGCACGAACATTCATTCATTCAGCCTGTTGCTACCTTTGGCATTGGCTTCTCTTTTTTCTGTGGATTGCTTCCTCACTAATGGAAGGATCGGGAGGGTGCATAGTCTATCTGAGAAGGAATGAATGCAAACTTCTAATGGTATAGAGATTGTGTGCCATTAGTGGGGGGAGGGTTCCCACATATTCATCCCAGCAATGAAATGCTATAGGGACAAGGGGCCAGTGGGCATTTAATACAAACCAAATTGAGCAAGTAGAACAAGCCTCTAATTGGAGCCCTGGATTCCACATTAAAAGCCATTCTGCACCTGATACCTTTGAAAGATACCGCTGTGGCATCTAAATTTCATGGATTTACTCCTCGCAGGCCCCCAAGCATGCTATCCATGAAGTACTGATCCAGCCTGGCACCTGCTTCCTGCAGCCTGAGCCCAGGGACTGATTGGGCAAAGTCAGCATTCCTTTTGCAGGCTCTGGAGCTCTGATGTGTGCACATTTAACTCCCTCCTGGTACCTCAGTGCCATTCTCCTCCAGTATCCCTTTTAGTGAGCTGTTGCCATTTCTGCATTAATGTACTTCAGCCCTTCTAGTAACTAAGAACCAAGATTGTCATCAGGGAATGTCCCTTCACCCACTGTTCCAGAGGGGCAGATGTAACTGAACTCCTCTGAATGTGGGTGGAACATTTGGGCGCTGCCTAGGCCAATCATTTCCTCCCATTTCATGGCCATATGATTGGTCTAGACAGAGCCTATAAGAGATGGTGATATTGTTTCTCCCTCACTTCTGTTTTGGGTATCTGGGAGGATGTAAGCATCTCTTATCCCTTAAGGGCCATAGGAAGCCAACACTAATTCTAACTGTGTAGAATTTTAGCCAGAGCTGAAAGCTGAAACGAAAACAACACAATCTCTGCACTAGCTAGGGACACCTGTACACACCTTCGATCCCCGTACTCTAGAGGGGAGAGGCAGAAGACCCTGTGAGGTCAAGACCAGCCTGGGTTACATAGTGAGTTCCAGGTCAGTCAATACTGTGCAATGAGACACTGTCTCAAACATGAATAAAATAAACTTGTACATGTATGAAAATATCACAATAAAATCCATTATTTTCTAATGTCTATATCTATCTGTATACATATACATACATATACATATGCACACAACTCACACATATACTATGCACATATGTATACTTATACCTATACATATGCCTATGCATATACATATATACACATATACATATATAATGTGTGTGTGTGTATGCATACATATGTGTTCTGATAATACTATCTGAGCCCAGTTATTCCAGGGAGCCAACCCAATCACGACCTTCACCTAGGTCATTCTATAAATTCTGTTTTTAGCTAAAAATCATGGTAGGTTTTCTACTGATTGCAATAAGAAGATAGACACACACAACTTTCCTTTTATTATTATTATTTTTTCTTCTCATTTACCCTCATTAAAGAAATACTTTCCAGAAAGGTCATCCATTCTCAGTTATGCGGGTGATGGTGCATGCCTGGGATGCCAGCTACTCAGGAAACTGAACCTGGAAGATTACATGATCAAGGAATGCCTGGGCTATGGTGTGAAGTCAAGGCCAGCCTAGGTAATTTAGTAATACATAAAGATAATTTTTACTTATAAAACAATAAGTAAATAAGCCCCCAAATAAAGAGTAAATGGGATTAGAAATATAGCTTGGGGGTTTGTTCAGTCACCACCACTTGAGGACACAACAAACAGGACGGGAACAGGAAGAAGAGCCACACGAACAGAATAGTTAGGAACAGGAAGTACCACACGAACAGAATAGTTAGGAACAGGAAGTACCACCCGAACAGAATAGTTAGGAACAGGAAGTACCACACAGAATAGTTCAAGGATGAGTCCTTAAGCAAGACTTTAGCTTCAACTATTCGTCCAGTAAATATTAAGTCCCTGGAATATGTTGTTGCAAAGAAACATGGGGAGAATGCCAGAGGGGACTTTTCTCATAACTATGGAAAATAAAGGCTTCACTTTACTCTTTGGTGCTAACCTAATTGGAGCTATCCAGAAACAAACAAACAAACAAAAAAAGATCGTGGATGCTAGCAAAACTATTCTAGATCCAGTATGAGTGGAAGACCTTAAGTCAGTGAATCTATCTACCCAGCTCTGAAATGGGGCTGTGATGGTGGGGGCATTGATCAGGGATTCCTTATTTCTGTAATTGAGAAAGAAACCTTCCTCAGTATCGGTGAGTTGCATCACCGTTTATTTTGTCACTAAGTGTACATGGGCAAGCCATGGAGCCACCCTCTCTGCACCGTGAGGCTTTCTCTCCTACTGGATAGTTCCTCGTAGCAAGGTGAGATCGTCCAGGTAGCAATCTGTGTGCTGAGGCTCATCAGCAGTTTAGGGGGACATTAAACGTGGTGTCTGTAGCTGGACATAGCAGCACACATCGATAAAACCAAGGATAGGGAGAATCAAACGTTCTAAGCCATCAGCCTGGACTAGATGGCCAGTTTCTGGCCAGCCTAGACTACATGGTGAATTTCTGGCCAGCTTGGACTTCCTGGTGAGTTTCTGGCTAGCTTGGACTACATGGTGAGACCAAGTCTTTAAAAATCTATTAATTAAAAACAGATAGGTAGGTAGATAGATAGATAGGTGATAGCTAGATAGGTAAATAGATGATAGATCGATCGATCGATCGATAGATAGATAGACAGGTAGGTATTGACTAGATAGATAAAACATGGGCTTACTGTATCCACAGCACCACCTATGAAATACCCAGGGCTCTAACAACAACAAAATTCCAAGCGACCTGCAGGACGAGACCCTGATTTTGACAAGCTGGGAATGATGGGAGGAGTACTGGTTGAATGGTCTCTAGAGGGTGATGACTTCTTACACAACTAATCTAGACCAAACTGTTTCTGCTAGAGGAAACAGTTCTGAGTTACATTCTAAATTAGCTAATCTGCTCTGCAGTGTAACCACACTTCCTGGAGAATGAGGGAAACCGAATAATGGCAGACACTTGCTAGTTGTTCAAGGACAGGTCATAGCTCACAGTCTAAGAATTAGCAATAATGTTGTGATGAGACATAAAAGACTTTGGAGGAAGGTGAAGGAAGCGTTGGTTAATTCATTTTACCATTTATGTGCCAGCTACTTTCTCTTCTCCTTTATGTACATACCAACATGTCTCTTTTCTGAGGCATGGTTTTATTATGCTTTTGTTTTTCTTACTGTTAGCTGCAGATTTTGTTTAATTGGTGTAATTGGGAGTCTTGGAAGCTCTGTGCCATCAGTTTTATTCGTAACAGATGTCAGTTACCCTGCATGTACCTGGTGACCTTGGAGACACCCCAAATGTTTATCAAGTCCATTCATTGCCCAGATATGCTTAGCATGGGTGGAAGAGAGTATAAATCCCCAGAAAAGTGAGGAGGAGGTGGAAGGGCACAGAGAAAACTACTGGGGGACAGTAATACTAACTTCAATGTCAAATGACATTGACAATTTCTGGTGGTGTGGTGGTGTTTTGTGGCGGTAATGATGTGAATGGTGGTGGTGGTGGTAATGGTGGTCTTGGTAGTGGTGGTGGTGGTGGTGGTAAGTAGTGGTGGTGTCAGTGGTAGGGATTCTTTTCAAACCACAGTGTTTGCCAAACTAAGAAAGAAAAGAGGCAAAAGTAAATATCATGCCAGGTTTCGAAAACAGTAGCTGAAAGAAAGCCAAGGTCAGCCCTGAGTGTGGAGAAAATACTGCTGGTTAGGCATTGTTCTCTGGAATCAGACTGCATAGTGTCACCGAAGCATGTGAAGGACACCTACCTTTGAGAAGCAGGAACCATGCCTTCTGGACCCAGACATTGATTCTAAAACAATTCAAGGGGCTGGAGAGATGGCTCAGTGGTTAAGAGCACTGAGTGCTCTTCCGAAAGTCAACTCCCAGCAAGCACATGGTGGCTCACAACCTTCTGAATTGAGATCGGATGCCCTCTTCTGGTGTGTCTGAAGACAGCTACAGTGTACTTACATAATAAACAAATCTTAAAAACAAACAAACAAAAAACCAAACAAACCATTCAATTAGCGTTCCTTTCTACAACCCGTGGCCCGCACACACTCTGGTAGACCGTTTTTGCTGTCTCTGCTCACATTGGGAGCCCTGATAGCTCACCCTTGGCAATCCTCTCTTTGGTACCTTTGTTTCCTTGTCTGTGTTGGAGCTGTCCTTACCTATCAGACGTTGTCTTTCTTGCAGCCCCAGTGGTGTGTACCAAGATCAGGAAGCAAAGGTGTTGTCTCTTAGGGTGCTGGTGCAGCTTCAGGACATTGCTGTCACCTGGCCAAGTATCATTGTCCTTGCTCACTGGCCTGGTTACTCTCTCTCCTTGCCAGAGAAAAGCCTGCTGCTACTGGACTACAGAGAGTGGCGACCTCAGGGCATAACCCCACCCAGCTCAGCTTCAAACTGAAAGGGAATTAGGAAAGGCTTAAGAAGGGAAGGCAACCATCAGAAACAGAAAGTTGATGAAAACGTATTGAACGAGGGGGCCAAGTTCCAGCCCCAGCAAGCAGCAGAACTTGGCAGCTTTGACCATGTGGAATCTCCCTCCATGGCTAAGGAAAGCTGTTGAGGTCAGATATATGTCATGGTGTCTCTGCGTGGATACCTAGAGAGGCCATTGTGTGAAGCTGGGAAAGTGAAGCCTGGATTTATTGGCGGTCCCAAGATGTTGGGGTTGCCAGAGTCATGGAATATCTGTTGAGAAAAGCTGCTAACAGGGAGTGGAGCCAGCCCAAGAGAGAGAAGTGTGTTGCAGTCAACACAGCTGAAAGGAGTTGGAGATCTGAAGAGCTCTTTGACATCGGACATGGAGCTGCAGAGTTTGGAGTTTGCCCCACTGGTTTTCAGTCTGGCTTTGGTCCAGTATTTCCTCACCATTCTCTCTTTCCTCCCCTTTGGGATGGTAATGTATACTCAGTGCTAGTGGTATGTTGGAAGTATGTGATCTACTTTTTGATTTTTATTTTATAGAGTTACAGTTGAGTGACTGGAACGTGGCCCCCTTTTTCGATTACATGATCATCAGCTTTCTGTTTGCAGTGGTTTCCTGCACTGCCTAAGCCTGGCTGTCCTGGAACTTGCTCTGTAGACTGACCTTGAACTCAGAGATCTGCATGTCTCTGTCTCCTAACTGCTGGGATTAAATGTGTGTTCCATCACAACTTGGCCTCAGTCTTTCTTTACCTTTTAACAAGATCTCTCAATTCTGGGTTGTAGTTCATCCTAGATGTAGTCAAGTTGACAACTGAGAACAGCCATCACAATTCATCCTTTGTCAATTTGACACATAATCATATCTACTTATGTCTGAATGAAAACAACAAACAGCTCATAATAATACCTAGATATAATTACTCCTTGTTCAACTTTGAACACATAAACAATAAGCTTAGCTGGGTGGGATCTTGCCCTGAGGTCACCAGTCCCATAATCTGTCTACCTCCTTGAACACAGGATTCAGCTCCATTGTACTTCCTGGTGCAACTTTAACACTTGAACCATACCTTTTGTTTTTTTCCTTTCTAAGTTTGCTATGCTTGATCAAAACGCTCCTCATAAGAGTGAACGTCAGGACAAAATCTAAACCTGGTTGATTTGAGATTCCTTTGTCAATGTAATTAATCAGAATCTCTTCACTTTATCTTCAGGCAGATTCTTCAGACAAGGGCAAAAAACATCCACATTCTTCACCAAAATATCACAAGAAAAGTCTCTAGGCCACATAATAAAATTCTTCTCCTCTGAAACATCTAGAATCAGGCTGACAGGACAAACCAGGCATAGCCAAGGCTTGCCTTGATTTAACAGCTCCTCCAGCTGGCTTTGTCTCTTACTCCATCATTAATACTGTCTCTTTCCAAGTTCTCAGTGATCTCCAGGGCCCTAAATCTCATGGTAGCCCTTGTTCTCCCCATTTTGAGGTTTCTTAACAGACTGTAGCAGTGTTAATTATCTCTTCTTTGGGGTGGTAGTGATGGAATATTTTCTTTCTTTGTGTGTGTGTGTGTGTGTGTGTGTGTGTGCAACAAGTTCATATGAAGACTAGAGGTTAAAGTTGGATGTCATTTATTAGGACCCATCCACATTTAAAATTTTTTTTTAAAAGATGTATTTATTTTATTTTATGTGTATGAATATTTTGGTTGTGTATGTCTGTGAACCATGTGTATGTGCCTGGTGCCTGCAGAGCCAAACGAGGCCATTGGATCCCTTGAAACTGGAGTTAAGGATGGTCGTGACCTGCCACCATGTGGGTTCTGGGAATAGACAGGCTAGGTCCTCTAGAAGAGGTCCAGTGCTCTTAGTCACTAACTTCTCTCTTTGGCCCCTTCCATCTCTCTCTTTTTTTTTTTTTTTTTGGACAGGATATCTCACTAGGAGCTGTGGGCCTCAGTTAGGGTATGTTAGGGGTATGCTAGGGTAGGCTGGCAGTCCACTGAACCCAGGGATCATTAATCTATCTGTATTTCCCAGCTCCAGGATTACAAGATCAAGCCACCTCTGTTTTTCACAAGGGGATCAAAGGCAGATCCTCTTGCAAGCACTTTCTTGACTAAGCTAGCTCCATAGCCCCCCAAATCTAGTTTTTTTTTTTGAACCCAAGCTAGCACCCCGTCCTGGGGTTCTCCCTCCTTCTTGTTTCCTCTGTGTGTGTGTGTGTGTGTGTGTGTGTGTGTGTGTTGCTTGTTGCAGGATACTTGGTCACTATGAACCCTGAGACTGTGTTATTTAACGGAAAAAAACTGTGTTTAGTTGTGGTGTGGCTTAGCCTTGCACATACCTTAAATCCAAGGTCTTTCTGCTTGAATATTGTGAACAGGGTCAAATAAGGTCAACCACAGGTCAAGAGGAGGGACAAGTAGCTAGTTGACAGGAAGTGAACACAAGATTACTAAGAAAAAAAGGGAGTAGGAGGGAGTCATGAGGACAGAGATGACACACAGGAAGTAGAAGGGAGGGACATTCAGTTGGAAGGAGTTGTTTTGAGTCTATGATTCCCAGTGGGGTGTCAGTTGAGGAGGAAGGTCAGCTGGAAGCTTTCTCCGTCCCCCTGAGCTAGCCCAGGGATTACTGATGCTTACCTCCACACTCCAGCGCTGACCTTTACATTTTAGAACCTTTTAGGCTCGGCTTCCTCTTATTCTAGTGTCATCTCTCCTGGCTTCCTCTGTAGGCTGAGCGCTTCCAAGTTCATAGAGCAGCTCAGCTGTAACCTGCTGAGTCAACCAAAGACCTGCTGGACAGGAACTTTTAGCTCAGTGGTAGAGCAGCGCTTGCCTAGCAAGCGCAAGGCCCTGGGTTCAGTCCTCTGCTCTGGAAAAAGAAAAGAAAAGAAAAGAAAAGAAAAGAAAAGAAAAGAAAAGAAAAGAAAAGAAAAGAAAAGAAGCAACTTAGTTTGTTCAGAACGAGGCCTATGGCCATTCTTACTGTGCTAAAGAGTTTTGTATTTTTGTTTGTTTCTTCTTTGTTTTCTCTTCCAAATCCATTCAATACCCAAAAAGGTTATTGTCCTTATTGGCTTCCATCCAAGTTTGTCCACTGGGGACCTTTGAGAAGAATGGAGCCCAGGGATAGTGAGGCCAGAAGCTTATCTGTTTAGCTCCCCCACTTCGAGTTTTCCACAGGCCGAGTCCCTGGGCTTCTGCTTCTTTTTATGGGACCTTTTCCACATGACCTTCCCTGTCATGTCTGGAGTAGTAACTCTCGACTGCTAGCAGCTCCTGGTTCTTACTCTCTCTTTTCCTCTCCTTTTCCTTCCTTCTTCCTCCCTCTACACCATTATTAATAATTATTTCTTTAATTACTTTAGTTGGTGCATACCCCTGCTTCTTGCTGGTACCCTAGTCAGGTAGCCGACATTGGAAGTTACATCAATAGACAGATCCTCAAGATGAAATCTGGGGGTGGTTGGCTGAGCTTCAGAGCTCAAGAATAATCCGGTGAGGAAAGGGAGGTTTGAAGTATGGAAAATGACATCGACCTGGATGTAGTACTGTTGCCTTAAAGAAAACTATCAGTTGTCACTGCATGGGATGCAGAGTAAGCAGGGGGCAAGACATTGTGAGCCCTGATTGCTCTGTCAAAGGTAACAGAGTCACCTAAATTCTTTTTAAAGCCCCAGAGAGCACACCTAAGCAACAAGATACATTAAGACATATGCATAGATATTGAACTTCATCCATGTGGAGCCCAGCATCCTTGAGAGTAACCTTGAGAGTTTTCCAACAATCTACAGTAGTTACATTAACAAGGGTTTGATGCCAAGCATTGCTTGTAGAGCCAATTAAAGCCAACCAGGTTTCTAGCACTGATGAGAGATACTGGCTGAGGCTGAGAGCTAGACTCTTAAGCCCTCTTTCTGGAATAAAAAAGTAAACTCGGTGAGGCCCAAGGCTCTGTCCTTTCAAAATAGTTTGTACATTATAAAACAAAGCAAAGCAAAGCAAACTTGTATGTGCAGTAGAGTTTGCGCACTGCAGCTATGAAGCAAACGGCTGTCCACAGGCTTCAACATCTTCCGGGAATCTGGTTAAGATGCAGCTTCAGATTTAGTAGTTCTCTAGCAGCGCCTGATGATCTGCTATGCTTAGCAGGTCCCCGGGTACTGCTTGTCTGTAAACCACAGTGGAGCCGAAGGAGCGAGTGAAGGACCCAGCCCCAAAAGCAAAGCTGCAAAGTTGCCACTCACAGCCTCTTCAGTGGGATCCGAAGAGCAAACATCATCAAGGCAGGAAAAATGAATGGTTAGAGGAGTGCCAGGTCCCCAAGAAGCTCTGAGGTGACTCTCCTGTCACCGGAGAAGATAGTGGTGTCACTGCAGTGCTGGCCTTAATGGGGCCATACATACAACGGCAAATACAATATCCTGACTTTACTCATCATGCGAAGAGGGAGATGCAGGGGTCTGTGGCAACAGGTCACCATGTTCCTAGACATGAACTGAGCCCACATCTTAGGAAGTGCTTCATGATCCGCTGACGTTCCCTAGAGGGAACGCATGGCTCCTTGTCCACCCACCAGACCCAGACTCCCAGCTCTCTGACGTGAGCACCTGTAAATTTCCCCAGATCAGAGAGACCAGTGAGTATTGCTCAGGGTGACCGGCGGGCTGGGGAAAGGAAAGCAGCCAAAAATGCTACCGGAACTTTACCTTAAGAATAGTGGCTGTGGAGTTCTGATGATCGCAGAGTCTTGTTTGAATTCTGCTAATAGCACAGGAGTCCGGTGAGACCTGAAACCCATGTGCTTGCCTTTCACAGAACACATAAGTGTATGGTGTGAAGAGCCAGGCCTAGTAACTGGCAGAGTCCCATGTTGATTCCCTAAGGGCAGTTGTAGTGAGAGGAACCAATATGGTTGATCACTTCCACATCATTCCAATCCCAGATAGAAAATAAGAACCATGCTTGCTTCTGTTTACCATAGGTCAACTTCCCTCTGGATTTCAGCTTTCCATATTTTAATCTTCCAAGTTTCCCTCAACAGACACCCCCCCCACTTTTTTTTTTTTTTTTTTTTTTTTTTTTTTTTTTTTCTTTGTTTTTTTTTGCCTTTTTGGTCCGAGCTTGTATAGGACATTATTCATTACCCCAGACAAGAGAGATGGAACAGCCTTAGTGGCCATAGACTGCAAACTATGGGAGAATGCAGACTAAGA
>NC_034598.1:9973269-9981672 GCF_900095145.1 Mus pahari
CTTCTTCTTCTTCTTCTTCTTCTTCTTCTTCTTCTTCTTCTTCTTCTTCTTCTTCTTCTTCTTCTTCTTCTTCTTCTTCTTCTTCTTCTTTTTGGATAAGGTCTCACATGATCCAGGCTGACCTTGAATTCACCATATAGCTGAAGATGACCTTCAACCTCTGTCCTGCCTGTCTCGTCTGCCTACCAGGATTATAGACATGTGCCACGATGATCTGGTTTATGCTGGGAATCCAACCTATGGTGTCATGCATGCTAGACAAGCATTCTACCAAATGATCTACACTCCCAAGCCCAATGGCAGCATCTTGAAAGTCTCCAGGATAGTTTTACAGTGGAATATTACTGATCTTGATCTGACCCATTCATCTTCTCCAGGCTTTCTCTGCTGTTTTAAAAACACTCTTGTGTATATGTGCATTGTGTGCTTAATGCTGTACAATTTCTTTTATCATGTGCAGAGATCTGCATATTGGCCACCATAGTTGAGACAAGCAAGGCCATCACCCAGAACCTAACCCTTCCCTTCTGTATCCACCTCTACTTTTTCTTCTGTCTCTTCCTTTCCTACTCATCTCTTCTCCATTTGCACTCCTCGGTCATCTCAGAAACGCTTACTAAATGGAATCTCGTTGTTTGTATACTTTTAGAACTGGCTTTTTATTTATCCTAACGTCACTGGGGCTCACCCAAGTCCTGTTCATCAACCTTGTTACTGATGCACAGAGTTCCACGATGTAGAGTCAGCACAGCTTGGCCGGTTAATTCTTTGCAAACATATGGATTTTTTTTTTTTTAATTTGGAGTTATTGGGGAAAAGAATGCTGTGAACGTCCCCGTACATATTTGGTGTGGACACAGTTATTATTTTTATTTCTGAGATAAATTTCCAAGAATACTATTTTGAGGTGGTATGGTAATTGCATGATTAGAGGGAATGTCTTATCTGTTTTCTGTTGCTAAGAACCCAGTAAGGCAGACTCAGTAAGATATAAGGAAAGAGTTGTTTGGGCTCACAGTTCTGGCATGGCACGTGTTTATGAGCTTGGTAATGGAAACCTGAGGTGGCTTAGGATACCATATGGTGTCTTTGTATGTTGGTGCATGCACACCCGAGCACTTCTAGGCATGTGTCTAATCCTACAGGCTATTCTGTTCTCCCTCTTCTAAAGCCACAAATATTCAACTGTGCTGTCTTTGTCTGACCCCATCAACTCCCAAGGCCCTGCCTCTAAGCACCATAGTGAGAATAAACATTCACCATCACCAGTGTGGAGAGCTTTGGGGGCCGCTTGGCAGGAATTTGATATTGGCCAAGGACAAGGAAATGGGCTTCAGGCAGGAATGGATGTTAAGTCATGACAAGGAAGTAAGCTCAGGCAGGAATCTAATTTTAGGCTAGAACAGGGAAGTAGGCTCAGGGATGAATCTGACTTTGGGCTAGGACAGGGAAGTAGGCTCAGATAGCTTGGCCATCCTGATAAGCCCTTAGAAACCGTGATCATGGAACTCTGTTTATTGCCTTGCTTGTTCCTTGACTATTTGTGTTTATTGTCTTGCTTTTGGCTTAACCTAGAACTGACCTTATTACCCGCATGTAATTAAAATGGTCTAAAAGCAGATTGGGGAAAAATAAACCTGCCTTCAGTCTCAGAATTGACTAAGGTCATGCTACAATGTTGTCTAATTGTCTTTTCTCTTCTTAATCCCCACTCCTGCGCTGGAGAACCTGTTGACTGACTGAGTGGGCTTGGTCAACCGTAGATTCAGTTTCAGCAGAGGCTTCAGAGAGAGTAGATCATATTTCCCTGGCAGTGGTGGGCATCTCATAAAGCTCACATGGGAAGATGGCGCTGTGCAGTACTACAGGGGACTAAGCAGGCAGAACTGCCACCTTTAAAAAAAGCATTGTTTATGATACCTACATTATATAAAAATGTATATTTTTCTAAGAAGTCTGTGTAACCTGGGTATTCTTAGCAGAATTATTTGTGCTAGGGGAAAACAATTAAACAAACAAATGTATATGGCACTACATTCTGGCTCCTTTTATTTATTTCTTCTGTTTGTCCCTCAGGTGACAACTGTCACGGTGCTTTAATTTGAAACTGTTACAAGAATCTAAGCCCTGCATTTTTCCTCCAGAAGTCCTTGGTGTTTTGTGTTTCTTTTGTTGGCCCTGTTGAGTGGTTGGTCTCTTATGGACTTGGAGGCAAGTTATAGATGGTAACTTTTTATCTGTTGGCACACTGCTTGGACTTTGAACGGTAACTTTAAAGATTTTGTTTATTTATTTATTTAAAAAAAACTTTTAAATCTGTCACGTACTCCTTTAATTCTTCTTGTGTTTTCTGGGAAGGATTTTTGTCCTTCTGCCTTGGTCTCTTTCTTATTTTATAGCGTTATGTCACACAGCCTTTTTATGTATCCATGACTCTTGTAAGTCTTGCTGTGCCAAATGGGTTCTCACTCGAGAGTGGAACGAGTAATTCTGTCATGACTTTAAAGGATTTCTAACTCTGAGCAAGGCATTTAATGATGTGTTTGAGCTTTACCAAGCTGCTCAGGTTATGTTTGAGTGGACTAGCAGTGTGGCTTGCCCCTGCTTTCTCTGAGAAATACATTGAAGGGGAGGTCATGGTTTTTATTTTGACTGGGAAACTGGTGAGACAAGGACTGCATTTGGCCAGTATGGGTAGGATGAGCTTGCCATTTTTCCATCTGCAGTGGATGGCAGCTGTGGTGGCTAGCGGAGGGATGCAAAATGATGCAAAGCGTCTGCTCAGAATATAACACAGCAATCACTTAGTAAAATCATTTGGCCTCAGCAACAAGAAAATGAAGTCATTTGGAAGAAACAAAAATAAAACAAAGAAACAAAAATGGACATTAGGCCCACATGGGGGCTGATGTCTCCTGGGAAGGAGTGGCCACAAATTTTTGATCTTCAAAAGCAACCACATATTAAATCCATTTAACTAATTTAGACATGTTTGCCATTTACCACAAAGAAAATAAATTATAGTGGGCTGTGGATGGGTGACCAGAAAGCTTGTTCCCCTACAATGGAAGGCAATTGAAGGGACTTGTATTATGTAATCGGTGCGGTATGCCAGTCCCCAAGGTCTGCTTAGCCGTGTGAAGCTCTTGTTTCAAATGAATACCCATTTTGTGAAATTTTGTATAATTTTTTTTCCCTAGAACTACCCTGCTCAATTATGGCAGAGTAGATTCTGCTAATCACAGGCTGCATAGTTTGAACACTGAGAACAGTCATTTGGATGAGTTTTTTTTTTTTTTTTTTTTTTTTTTTAATACATGCCCGGTGTTTCAGTAGACCATTAGGGAAGTTGTGCTGGGGAGGCTGACATGAGTCCCGTCTTTACTGCTGATATGTATGAATCTCCATAAGAATGGAATCACAAAATGGACCAGGTTTCTGTGCTCATCCAGACAACTCTCTTCATTTTATAGATGGAGAAATAAGGATTAGGGGTTGTGAATTGCCTGAGGTCATGATAATATATTCATGACAACCCCAGACCAGTTTTCTTCCCATCATACAAAAATGCATGCCCCCACCCCCACCCCAAGGCAGGCTGGCCCATTTCAGCTGACTCAGACATTTTTATCAACTCTTCCGGACCTACCCCGTGCACCATGCAATCGCTTGTCCCCGGACTTACTTTCTCGCTTGCTCATGATCTCTCTCGGTTTTTCCTGATGACTTGGCTTTGGGAACAGTGGAGTAAAAGTTCACAGACTTGTTAGCTGAAGACAGGGTTGCCACCAAAGAGTGAGAAAAGGGTGTCTCCATATTGAATTGACCACTTAAAAAATCCCCCAGCTTTATTGTCACTGGCCTTTGAGAAGTTCCAAGGTTCTAGGCACAGTTCTCCCTGTGTTTAGCTGGGGAATGGGGACAGGAGATGGGGGACGGGATGGGACAGGATGGGACAACACAGGGGTGGATAGGCAGACAAACATCTGAGCAGGAGTGGAAAGCTTGGGTTATGATTTTCTTCCTTCTGAAGTTCCTGACCTCTCCCACCTCCACCCTGGACTTCCTGGGACAGGCGTCGCTATACTGTGAGGAGATGCTGGAGTAGTGAGGACTTACTAAGAATGACAAATTAGAAAACTTTAGGCACACGATCTGTCTCCCACCCCGAACACCCTGTCACTGAGCCACACCCTCAGCATTATATAATCTCACTATGGAAGTACATTTGAAGTTTTATTGTCATCTCAAATTCTGTTGCTCATGTAGGCTCAGGTCAGTTTTCTTTCCTTTCTCCTGTTGCTAGTGATATGTTAGTGTGAGCTTGCAGCTGTCACATCCAGGGCCATCATGCACATGTGACAATTGTCAATTGTTCTGCCTTCCTGACAGTATTGAATTTACTTTAGAGATTTCCTTCTCCAGTGTGTATTACATGGTATCAGTTCAGGTGCCTGATTCTCCCTCTAGGAGTTCTGCCTCTTCCAGATCTGAGGTTTGCTGAGGTTTTCTGGACCCTTCAGTCATGTGCAGGTAACAGAGGACCTCAGGGATGGGGCTGGTTGGCAGGAAGGCTCCTGGAATGTTAGTTTCTTCCTGGGTCCTGCTCATTGCTAAGTCTGGCGCTTTATTCTTTAAATTCTGTCAGTGACTACATACCTTTCAACACATCATTTTCCCATTCTGTCGCTTGCAACCAAGAGTCTTCATAGGAGATCCTTTTCCTGCAGGACCATCAGATGTCAAATTAGTGTTGTCTATGAATGTACACCATTGTGATGGTTTGCATATGCTTGGCCCAGGGAGTGGCATTATTAAGTGGTGTGGCCTTGTTGGTGTGTCACTGTGGGTGTGGGCTTAAGACCCCCCCCCCAGCTGTCTGGAAGTCAGTATTCTGGTAGCAGCCTTCAGATGAAGATGTAGAACTCTCAGCTCTGCCTGTACCATGCCTGCCTGGATGCTGCCATGCTTCTGCCTTGATGGACTAAAAAACTCTGAACCTGTAAGCCAGCCCCAATGAAATGTTGTCCTTATAAGACTTGCATTGGGGCTGGAGAGATGGCTCAGCGGTTAAGAGCACTGACTGCTCTTCCGAAGGTCCTGAGTTCAAATCCCAGCAACCACATGGTGGCTCACAACCATCCATAATGAGATCTGATGCCAGCTTCCAGGGTGTCTGAAGACAGCTATAGTGTACTTACATATAATAAATAAATAAATCTTTAAAAAAAAAAAAAAAAGACTTGCATTGGTCATGGTGTCTGTTCACAGTAGTGAAACCCTAACTAAGACAACCATCCAGAATTAGCCTAGGTTAGCTCCCTCCCCCGGTGGTATAGTTCTGAACACTGGCTTCCCTTTAGTTGATACTTACATAAAGTATTTCTATAATTTTCTAGCCCCCAGCTTATTGTTAGGGCAAAAGACTTTGTTAGCACTCCACTGTCTCAGCTGCCACTCATAAGAGGGGGGCTTCCATTCTCCTACCAGGACCCCTGACTTGGTAATCCACTCCTCTGAGAAGATAAATGTATTACAAAATGTTTGTCTACTAGGAGAGCTAAAACTGAAAACACTAAAAACACCCACTGTTTCCAAGGATATGAAAATGTCTATGATATTCTCACATTTGCTAGAAGAGGTAATGTAAAAACAAGCACCCAGGAAGGAAGCTAAGACAGGTGGATGACTGCTTTAAAGTTAGCCTTGTTTCAGTAAACAACAAACAGTATCATCATTTTGGACCTCTGGCAGATTTTAGGAAAATTAAATGTATTTATACAATTTAATAATCATATTTTTTTAAAGATTTATTTATTTATTATATGTAAGTACGCTGTAGCTGTCTTCAGACACTCCAGAAGAGGGTGCCAGATCTTGTTACGGATGGTTGTGAGCCACCATGTGGTTGCTGGGACTTGAACTCCGGACCTTTGGAAGAGCAGTCGGGTGCTCTTACCCACTGAGCCATCTCACCAGCCCTCATATTTTTAAAGTATATTACCCAAGGGGGGAAATTAGTGCATAGATACATAAAATCTTATACTAGAACATTCATAGATGCTTTAGTTAAAATATTCCAAAACTAAAAATGGCCCAAATATCTATCAGTAAAAAAAAGAATGATAAAGAAATTGTAGTTCATTCATATAATTCTCTGCAGCGTAGAAATGAACAGGTTGCTGGTACACATGTGCGTGTATAACACACACACACACACACACACACACACGTATGTGTGTGAACCCACAGAGAATGTTATTAAGCCAAAGCAGTTAGGACCCCACACACCACCATGTATATGAAACTGAACAACAGACAAATTCACCTCTGGCAGCAGAAGTGAGGGCTCCCCAGGGACCATATCATTGACTCTGCATGGCCTCAGGACTTCCAGGGTGGTCTGCCCATAGAAAAAGTCATCAGGGATGTGAACATGGCTTGGCTGTTAAGAGCCCATGGCTGTTCATCCAGAGGACCGGGGTTCCCAGCACCCAAATGGCAGCTCACAATCACCTCTAATTCTAGTCCCAGGGCAGCTAACGCCCCCTTCTGACCTCTGCGGGTATCAGGCTCATGCTGATAGTCATGTAGACAAAATATCCATTCACATAGAATACGTAAACATTTTTAAAAGTGTGAAGAAAAAAGGAAAAGTTATTAAAATGCACCCTCTTCAGGTCTATAAAAAAATTAGAGAAGATGATTTAAGAAAATAATTACATCAATAACCACATCCCTTTTTTTTCTCTTATACTGTTAGTTCTGTAGCCTGTCAAAATTTAACCTCATTGGGAGAGTTTGAAAATTTTCTGTGCCTCCCCTCCATTCTTTGTTTAGAAAGCCAAAGAGCTTTTCATCCATTCCAGGAGCATTTTGATGTTCAAAGGGGGATCATTAGGCAAAAGTAATGATTAACGCACAGAAATGACTAGCTTAATGGGTGGGCTTTCTCGGGCTCCAGTAGAGGAGTCATTTTAGGTTAAAAGAGGGTCAAGAAAAGCTTCCAGACTATTGTGAACTGAATGTGGGGGATGGGTTATAAACTCATAGAGGCTCTTGTGAGCCCCAGGTAGAGTCAGAAGACGCCTTTGGTCTTCCATTTCTGTGATGGCAGAATCCGTCTGCTTCTTTCCAAAAGACAGGAGAAAGACTTCCAACTCTTGGGCTACTCCTTCCTCTTGAAACTGGTAGTGGAAGTTTCTCGGGGGCAAAACAAGAGGCTTCCCACCCTTGTTGCAAGCTAGAGTGGGAATCGGGAAAGAAGATCGGAGGGCACAGCGCTCAAGTGCAGGGGAAGCTGGACAACAAGAGACTTGGAGTGCGAAGGTCTCTGTGCCCTAGAAAGAGGGGAGGCAGCGGAGGAGAAGTCAGCAGGAAGTAAGGGAAGAGCAGGTGGTGTGGGTGGGGAGACCCAGAAGCAGGCCCCTGTGCACTGAGCACCTGAAGTCCGTAAGGCTTCTGGCCCCTTGTCGTCCTCTTCTGTTGCTGTGACAGGATGCCCCAGGCAGGACACTCCATAGACAACAGACACTAATATAATAGCTAATGGTTCTGGAGGCTGAAAAATCTCAAGAGCATTTCGCCAGCCTGACCCTGGTGAGGGTCTTCATATTGTGTCATTCCGAGGCAGAAGGCAGGAGGGCAAGAGTCCATAGCAAGAATCCAAGAGGTGCTGGGAGTCAGTGTAATCCTTTAATCCCTGCATTTGGGAGGGAAAAGCAGGCAGATCTGTGTGAATTCGAGGCCAACTACACAGTGAGTTCTGGGACAGCCAGGGCGGTGTAGAGGGACCCTGTCTCAAAAATAAGTAAATAAATATAATAATAAAGGGAATACAAGAGAATCGAAGTTACTTCTGTAAGCCGACTTTCAACATAACCAACCTACTCCTATGATAGCATTAGCCAATTCACAGAGGCAGGAACCCTATGACCTAATCACCTTAGAAAACAAACTAAAACCTACGCAACAACAAAACAACTCTTTTATAATGGGGACGTAACCAGGGATGTCATTCAGGATGTCAAGACTCTTGGCAGGCACCAAGAGTTGCCTTCACTCCACTGAGCCATCTCACCAAGTACAAACATGTAGCCCCAAGTTGGCTTCCAACTTGTGATCCTCCTGCCTCTGCCTCTTCAGCACTCACTACAGGGACCAGCCTAATCAGCTTTTATTGAGTGCCAACTCTTGATTCTTGAATTGACTTTTTAAAAAAAAAATTTTGGATGCCTTCAAACCATAGTGTTTCTCACGGAGTTTCTGAGCAGTGTAGCCTCTTGGCCCATTTGGTCTCTGAGCCCTTCCTCCTCTGGGCCTTCAATGTCACAGTGGTTTTCTTTCTTTCTTTCTTTCTTTCTTTCTTTCTTTCTTTCTTTCTTTCTTTCTTTCTTTCTTTCT
>NC_034598.1:9981735-10015311 GCF_900095145.1 Mus pahari
CTGGAACTCACTTTGTAGACCAGGCTGGCCTCGAACTCAGAAATCTGCCTGTCTCTGCCTCCCAAGTGCTGGGATTAAAGGCGTGCGCCACCACGTCTGGTTCACAGTGGTTTTCTTAAACTCCCATCTGATTATGTCCTGCCTCTGCTTAGAACTGTACAACAGCTCAGCATCATCTTTTCTTTAAAAGTCCCAAGCTCCTCCAAGAACTTGTCATGTCTCGTCTGTGTGTGCTCCTCCCACCTCGTTTATTTTGCAAATAATGACTATGTTTAGTAAATGTTAGTTTTAATCTTTTCACTTTAAGAACCTTAGGAGGGTACTGGTTGTATTTACACAACCCCACTCCAGGAGGATCTGGCGTGCAAACCTGCCAGTGGCCCAGGTGGCCCAGAGAGAACTCATTTTCGCAGCCAGGATGGCCTGTATCATTGCCTGCCGAGTGAGGATGAATAGCTGGGGCAACCTTACTGAGGTCTGACTAAGGGGGAAGACGTTAGCCCCCATGCCCTGGTCTTCTCCACTTTGGATAGCTTTAAAGACCCATTTCAGATGCTGATATTATAGCCCACTTGGGCTTGGGAAGGAGGTAGGTTTGGGTTTCTGTGTTTTAGAAGCATCCTTAGCCTATGAGAATGCTGCTCAAGGCTGACAGGCCTCTGGGGACAGTCACACGGAAGAGATGCTGGTAGCATAAGGTCCTGTCTTCAGGGGCCCACACCGACAGACAGCAGTCATTCCAGGAAGCTAGAGGGCCCAGTTTCCTGCTGGGGCAGGGAGCCAGTACAAGAGCTGCAGGCTGGCTGCAACTCAGTCAGATGTGCCAGGAGAGTGGGTCTCTCAGTGGTTTCTGGAGAACAGGAGTGCTCCTGGGGTCACAAAACTGTGACAAAGGCAGATGCACGCAATGAACAAAGGCCAAGTCTGGAACTGGGAAGTGGATCAGATCCCAGTCATGCAGGCCAAGTTGACCCTCGAGGGAGAAGGGATGTCGCACCAAGAGGCAGAAACTCCAGGTGTAAGAGCCTGGTGACTGCTGTGTCTGTGAACTGTCAACAGACTGTTGATTCAGTCTGACCTGCTGTGAATGTACAATGCTACCTAACATCACCCAGGAGAAGAGCAAGGACTAAGCTTGGCTGAGCCTGGGAATAAGGGTGAAGCTGGCTGTGAGCCACAGCTGCCCCCAGCTCTGGGGACAGGACTGGACTCCCTCTGCACTCCTGCATTGCCCCTGTCCTGCCCTCTCTGTGATATTTGTGACACCTCTCTTCAGTCTGCATTCTCCTGCTGTAAATAACCTCTGCAGTGTGTGTGTGTGGCTCAGGGCCAGCACTCACAGTGAGTGCCAGTTAAGCTGGATGCCACTGCACACAGCCGCTTGACAGCACAGGCTTTGGTGTGCCCGTGGTCCCTAACCCTGCTTCTTCTCATCATTCATTCATCAGCCAAGAAAGATTTTTCTTCCTCTCTGTGAGTAGTAAAACTGTTATTACTCTCACTGGAGGAAAAAAAAAAAGCCCAGTGCTCATCAAAAAATGGAGGGCAATGTCTGGAACTCTTCCCCCTGACAGCTCAGGGTTCAGCCCCCTTAACAAAACCCATCAATTTCTTCTCCTTTTCTGCCCCAACATCTCTGGAAAAACTTGATCTGGTTGCCGTGGAGACGTCACTGACTTCAGAGAGGCTGTTTGTGGTAGATGAAAGCCATGTATGCCTGGCGGAGCTGAGCAGCTGTCAGAGTCGGCTGTTAGCAGAGGAAGTCACTAATTTCAGGCCGTGATCACTTAGGAGTGCAGGCTGGAGGCGAGCTAAGGTCTGCTTCAGGCGAGCAAGAGCGAGCAGCCCTCGTTCAGGCTTTTTTTTTTCCGTTTATTTCACGACCGTCACAATTACTTCTTTCTCCGTTCATTTCCTTCAGAAAATCCACAGCTTCTCAGTGGGGTGCTAGGTTAATTAGGCTGTGCCAGCCACCCCGGGAAGCCCAAAGCCTCTTATGACGTCATTTCCTTTGGAAAGTATACTTAGGATTGCCAGCCACCAAATTATCAACGAGGTTTTCTGCGTATTCGTCAACAGTCTCCACCAGGTGCACAGAGGAAAGCGGAGATGTGTGTGTCTGGAAAAGTGGGGGAGAAGCCGCCACCTCTTAAAGGACATGATGGCGTGACTCTCCGCAGGATCTTCAGAAAACTGACCCATGCAGGGGTTTTGTTTGCTTGTTTGTTTGTTTTTATTTCTTTTTATTTGTCCAATGGGACTTTTTAAAAAGAAAAACTGAATTTTGGGATTTTACATGTTTGATTACACAAGTTTGTTTATTTTTCTAAAACGGGCTAAGCCAACAGGGCCTTGAGGATACATTTTCCACACAGCACAGGGTTTACAGACTGCTTCTCCTGGGAGATGCAGATAAACATCTACTCCTTCCTGGAGCACGGAGGATAAACCAGAAGGACCAGTCCACCCAGGGGGCCCAACGTGGGGAGCCCATGAGTTTATTTGACTTATTTACAGAGCAGGGTTGAGGGGTTACTTACAGGAGCAGGGGACCCCAAGGCAGCTGTCTTGCCCCAGCACAGTTAACAACTTGTCCACAGCAGGGATGGAGTTCCTTAGGCCCTCCACAGTCTGTGTGGACTGCAGCTCTCCAGATCACAACATCACACACAGTAGGGCAGGTTACGTGGGCGAGCTTGAGAGTGTAGGAGGGAGTGGCCAAGAATCCCAGATGGTGGTCCAGTGACCCTCCCTACATCTCCTTCCATGAAGGAGGGTTAATAAGCCCTCTGGGTCCCTTACAAGTAGTCACCACTGTTATATTGGGAGGGTACAATTCTTAACTGGGGACTCTAGGGTGAAAGAACCAGTTGGGGAGCCCAGGGACAAAGTCCCAGCCTTTCTTCTTGAAGTCCAGTCACATGTCTGCCACATTTCACCCCTGCTGATCGTTTCCAGCTCAAGATAGCCTTTTGTTCTCCATAGGGAGCTCCAGTGCAAATTTCCACAAAGGATTCTCAGCCTGATAGCTGGGTCAGTGTGGGGAAGGCGCAGCCCTCTCCAGTGGTTAGAGATGGCTTGGGCAGACGCGTTCCAGTCTGTCTCTCTGCATCGATGGCATCCGGCATCTGAGCGGGAGCCCCTTCCTGGCTTGAGCTGCCTGGCACTGGGGGACAGTGATAGAGAGAGACCAGCTTAAGAAACTAGGAGCACGAGGTCAGCGATAGGTCCAGGACACGCTATGTCCGGAGCTCTGAGGCTCCAGAAGAGAAAGCTCAGGACAGAGGCCTCAAATCCTTCCTCATAGACTCTCCTCCTACAGGCATTCAGCCCTCACCTTCCCCCATGCATGGCAAGTTCAGCTGCTGTCACCTGTCCGTGTGACGGCGCTTCCTTTCCCCGAGTTATCTTCAAAGCATCTTCCCCATCTACAGGATGAACTCAGGGTTGCTTGTGTCGTTGGAGAAAGTCCTGTACCACTTTTGAAAAAAAAAAAAAAAAAGACAATGCCAGTTATGCAAAACATTATGAGAAAGGGAATAATCTTCACTCACTTAACAGTTATCTACTGCAGCCATTTATGTGAGTCAATATTAAATATTCAGTCTGCCTTTAAGGAACATTTATAAATTTTCTTAAAACTACCTACCTTTCTTGAGGTAGTTGTCCTACATAGTAGGAAGCCCCACCCATTTTATTTAGTTATTTGGCAGGGGGTAGACACATGCATGGCTCTGTGAGAGAATGGAGGACGAAGGGTAGTATGTGAGAGTCAGTTCCCTCTCTGTCATTTGGGTCCTTGGGATTGGATCCTTGGGCTTGGTGGCAAGAGCTGAGCCACCCCACCAGGCCCCAGTTTACCGATCTTAAGTGTACAGGCTATGTTTTGACAGCAGCATAAGGTAATATAACCCTCACCCAAATCGAGACACAGAACATTTTGTCACTCTGAGAAGTTGCTTCACACATTACCCTGACCTTTCCCCCTCCCCCAAGCCATGGGCAATAACGGATCTGATTTCTGCCGCTATCCTTTTGCTTTTCTGTAAAATAATGAGGAACATACATCTAAGTAGGAACTACAGCCAAATAATGAAATAGAAATTTTCACTGGCACATAGGCGAGAGCTCTGAAAAAGACACAGCTATGCTATGGAGCACGTAAGATGAGATGGAGCTCCTGAGCTGAGGTCTGGGGTGGCAGCAATCAGTCACATGACTGACTCACCCAGGACCTCACCGGTCTCATTTCTCAAGGGCGAGGAGTGACAGAGGAAACTGAGCAAGTGAGGGGGCTCTTTGTGAGCTTCATTTGGCCTTTGTTCCCAAAGAGCCACTTAGGGACTCCCTGCCTGAGGCAGGCAGATGACAGGTCCAATTTGCATTTTGGAAGAATTATTCCACACTCTTGAGGAAACAGAGGCAAGGAAGAATTGGAGGCCTGAAGTGAGGCTGGCAGCCTCAGCCATGGCTGTGGTGAGCAGGAGGAGTGGACTAAGGCAGTAAGTGAATCTTTAGGAGGCAGGTGCAGGATAGAAGGATGGTGGGGGTGGGGTGGGAGTGGGAGGGGAGTGGGGAGTGGGGAGTGGAGGGGGGTGAAAGAGAATGTTTCCCTTGGGCTGAAGAGATGGCTCAGTGGTTAAGAGCACTGACTGCTCTTCCAGATGTCCTGAGTTCAGTTCCAAGCAACCACATGATGGCTCACAACCATCTGTAATGAGATCTGATGCCCTCTTCTGGTGTGTCTGAAGAGAGCAACAGTGTACTCATAGACATAAAATTAATAAATCTTTAAAAAAAGAAGACAAGACTTTTTTAAAAAAAGAAAAGAATGCTTCCCTTGTTTCTAGAGTGGATGTTTGCTTGAAAATAAAATGGTAGCATCATTGAAGGGACACTGTGGCTGAAGCAGGTTGGTAACATGGGAGTGAGGATATGGGTTCTGAGACTACAGCTAAGGGGCGATGTCCAGAGGGCACTAGATGTGCCAGCCTAGAGCTCAGAGAAGAGATTCCATTCCATTCTCTGTAAACTTCTAGGTTCTCCTACAGCCTGATAGGAAGCCAGAGAATTTGTCCCATCAAGAGGAACTTTTCTCCTTTCCCTATTTCTCTCTCTCTCTCTCTCTCTCTCTCTCTCTCTCTCTCTCTCTCTCTCTCTCTCAGAAAAGGTTTCTCTGTGTAGCCCTGGCTGTAGAACACTTTGGCTTCAAACTCAGAAATCTGCCATTCTCCTCTGCCCTACAAGTTCTGGGATCAAAGGTGTGTGCCACCACACCTGGCTAAGAGGAACTTCTTTCATTAAGTAGAATTTTCTTCCTAAATAGTTTATTCTGGAAAGCCCTGATTCATGTTACACATCTTTTGAAACACTGGGAAAGGCCTCTGGGCTTTTGGCACATTTCTTCCCAACACGGTCCATCCAGTAACCACGTGTAAGGTGAGGAAGGGGCTGGCCGAGGCGGGCAGCTTTCTAGCTGCACACGGCCCAGGGGCGCTGATGTGCCGTGTTCTGCGATACTGATTCTGTGCTATGTGCATTTCTAAAACCAAGGCTGGAGGAGGTTTCAGCACAAAGTCTACAAGTAGATTAAATGATCAATGAATAATCTTTCCTTCACCAGTGTCCCTTTCTCTTTGAAGCTGAAAGATATTAAGGGAGCTGTGTTAGCCTGTGTTCACCAGAGAGGCAGACTAACATAGCACACGTGGAACTTTATTAGAGACGGCATCATCAATGTGGAGGCCAAGAAGCCCTCCAGTCTGCCATCTGCAGGATAAAGAACAAGGAAGACCAGGGGGTGTGAACCCCAATGTAAGCCTGAGGGCTCTCATGTCAGGACTGATGTGCAAAGACAGGGAGAGAGGGGCTCCCAGCTCAAACTGGTGGTGAAACTCACCCTTTCTCCACCTCTTCTGTGCTGTGTGTTTCTTCAAGGGATTAGAACATGTCCAATTACACTACACACACCCGTATTCTTCATTCAGTCTACAAATGTAAGTGTTAAGGTCTTCCAGAAACATCTGTAGCAAACACAGAAACAGGATTTTCTCCGTCTATCTGGATATTCTGCACCCTAGTCAAAGTGACAAAGGAAACCGTCACAAACCATCTAGGCTTTGTTTTATTAAAGAATAACTGGAGAGACCTAGTCCAGGCTGTGCCAGGCCATGGGGAAGAGGACAGGGAAGCAGATGACACTGTCTGGGGTGGAGCAGAGCAGCATGGAATGAGAAACCACATTATCACTCTCTAGGGCCAAGGAAGGCTCAGTCTTTTTAGAAATACCACCCGAAAGAAGATAGATCTGCAGGCAATGTCATTCTTTTCAGGGATCCTCAATGTAAAAGTTAACAGCCTATTCCTTTGTCATTCCTAAGGATGTTGGTAAGAGGGGTATTTAAATCGCCTTTCTGTCACTACAACAACATGCATGAGATAATCAACTTACAAAGAGGAAAGGTTTTTCCAGTTCATGGTTTTAAAGGTTCTACTCCATAACCAAGAAGACCAGTTTCTGGCAAGCTTTTGGTGAGGTTTCCGGAGGCAAAGTCTACCTTTAAGCATGTTTGAGCAAACTCCTCACACTGTGGCCAGAAGCAAAAGAGAAAAGAGTGGGTACCACAAGAAGATGTATTCCTCTTCTGGGGCACACATCCAATGATCTAGGACTTTTCTGCTAGATCCCACCTCGCCCCACAATAGCATTGACCGGGTACCATGCCGTCAACACACGGGTCTTTAGAGGTACACCACATCCAAACTATAGCAGGGATTAGGTAGACTCACAACACACAGGCCGTGTTGTCTTTGCCACGCGGTGAAGTGAATCACAGGACATCTTTTGAATAGGAACGTTCACCTTTTGTTACATCAGCAGGCATCCAGGCAGCCGGGATCCATCCAGTATGTGCAGCTTACCAAAGTTCCAAGTGGACTATGGTAATGATCTGTGCTTAAGCCATACCTCTCAGAACGGGGCTGTGGCTCTGTTACCACAAGCCCGTGCCTAACAGGATTGAGACCCTGGGTTCCATCCCCAGCCCATCCTGCAAGTCACTCACAGTAATAATCCAGTGAAAACGTCTGTCACACCTCTCTAAGACTAATGACACAGGACACTCAAATATAAAAGGCATGAGTTGCAGACTGTTATTTCAACTATCTAGAACCCTAAGCTAGTGCACACTTGACACTCAGCCAGCCCTCCTGTTTACTAGTTCTCTGAGAGAAATTAAAAAACAAACAAACAAACAAACAAACAAAAACATTTTTAATACAACCTAGGTCACATTCTTCTCACGTTGGTTGCTGCCTTGCCTGAAGGGGTTACGTCGAGGGAAATCTGACACCCAGCCTTCTCATTTACTCTTTGATTTGCACACTCATCAGAAGACTAGAGCCATTTGATACTTCACAAGATGATTCCCTTTAGCAGACACTGAGGGAAGGGGGAGTCACCTGGCCCCAGCATCTGGTAACTGTTCCCATTTCAACTGTTGACTCAATAAATGCCCTTGGGCAAGTCACTGAACCTCTCCACATTTAGTCTCTGGGGAATGAAGTCTGCCAACTGTATTATGTGGGTTTGAACCTCACTGCCCTCTGGGATAAAAATAGGAGAGGACCAGGTGTCAGCTGGTCCCAAACTGATGTAAGGATGGCGGCCATGGGATCTCAAAGATGTCCTTGAGCTATAAATTCTGTAATAGGGTTACAGGACACAGAGGTCCTCCTGCATTTGGCTTGTGTGATAAATTCCAGCCCTTGAAATTTTTCCAGCCACTCTTGAATACTCTGCCTGGCCCTGCCTCCACTCCTCAGTATTTCTCCTGCCATAATCCTCAACACTGATTGCTATTGCTTTGTCACAAAGCTCATGGACCATAAACTTCCCAAGGGAGGAGATCACGTCAGCACAAGCTTCATTGTCAAGTACACACCAGGCAAGTGGGCATACTACGTGAAATGTTTGCCATATGGACGAGTGAATGTAGGCTGCCCAGGCTCCAGAGAACATTCCACTCCTCCGTCTCTGGGATTCTCCATCCCTGGCCAAGATAAGTTAGGATCTGATCCCACTTCCCCACGATACTTACTATCAGTAGTGACGGTCGTTGTCATCCTTACTGGACTTAGCATCACCTAGAAACAGGCCTGTGGGTGTATTTGGGAGGGCGTTTCCGGAGTTTTAACTGATGACTAAGAAAGAGAAAGCTAGCTGAACACCCGAGGCACTGTCTCACACTTCAGTCTCATCACTGCATCCTGCTCTCACAACCATCCCCGGGGAGGGCGCCCTCAGCTTGGGGGGGGGGGAGGCTATCCCTCAAACAGTGTGCCTTCTAGAAGTGAGTCTTCTAAAAGTAAGCAGCGACCTAAAGGTACAATTATTATGACGGTCTTAACCCAAGTGAATGGCTGTCCTCAGCGAGGAGACGGGAAGCATTGGTTCATCTGGTTCTGATCTCTAGACCAGGCTGGCCTCACACTGGTAGAGATCCCCCTGCCTCTACCTCTGCTGCTGGGATGGAAGGCCTATGCCATCATGGCCGGCTCCCTCTATTCAGTCTTTACGGAAGGTTCTCTTTCCAGATGTGGAAGTACAGTCTCAAGAGCAGATGTCAACACCATAACCAGAGCTGTCCGGATTTCTGACTGAATGTAAGACACATTTAGAGTCACGTGTCTGACGTTGTGCGTAAAGACTGGCCAAAATCTTACCCCCAGCTTACATACGGGCACAGCAGCCTGAGAAGCGGCACAGCCAATCCATTTGCCGTGAATACTGCTCAGCAGTTGAAGCCCAGTTCACACAGACCACAAATTGTACCAATGAAAAGTCCTTCCTAGCATTCATTTAGATAATTAGCCAAACTTCTTCTCTTGACTCTGGCTAAAGGTAGCTATGAAATCAGGAACAACCATGCAAGTAACTTTCACGCTGAACTTGGAGACGGTGGAAGTAGTCCAGACATCTAAAAACTCTGTGTAAGAGACTCCTAGTGCCACTGTTTGACACAGAAGGGAGACTCAGCCCTAGAAGGCCTATGCTTCAGGAGAGGGCTTGACTCCCTGGTTCCCTACGCCCTCCTCCCTGAACAGATAGTTTCGGATTCCAGTGGAAGTCAGCCGACAGACCAAGAACACTTTGGTTTTGCAGACCAAGGTCCCTCACTTTCCTCCCAGCATTCCTGCTAAATACAGCGTCGAGGTCAGCCGGAGTCACCTGCAGGTATTGCTGCAAGTGCTCACTCTTGTGCTCTCTTCCCACCTCTTAACTGGGTGTGGGTGTCCTGCACTGCTGACTTACCCATAATGCTCAAGTGAGAAGCATGTTGTGGGCGGGGGCAGTCTCAAGTTGTCTGTGCCACTGTTGGTTTACTGATCCTGACTCTTTCTGCTGATGTTGATACTGTCCCTAGAATTAACTCTCTCTCTCTCTCTCTCTTCCCCCCACCCCCACCCCAGTTTGGTTCTTTAGTTCCCCGCTGATATTAGTGTTTTCTCTTCAATTTGGAGAACTTGACTAGCTATAATTGCTCTGTCTTGTAGGTCTCGAACATATTCCCCCGGGGGGAGACACGTACTCCCTGGTTCTTGGTATATTACATATGCACCACCTGTTTTCCTGTCTGCCTGACTTCCCTGAGACCCCTGGATATAACACGTAGCCTACTGCTGCTGACTTCTGTAGCCATGTTGCCTTCCTGGCTACCTCAGCAAAAACAGTCCTGCTAACAACAGGTTCCCTTGAGGACTCCTTCCTTCCTCCCCCCTCCCCTCCCTTCCTCCCTCCTCTCTCTCTCTCTCTCTCTCTCTCTCTCTCTCTTTCTTTCTCTCTTTCTTTCTGGTGAGCAGGTGGAGGCAGTACTGGAGGTTGGAACTAGGAACTCCAGCTAGCCAAGTGTTTCACCAGCAGGCTACAACGGCATCCCTGGCTCTCTTGACTCTAAAGTTGCTTACTGTTCATGGGCTCTCTCTTTTTTCTCCCATCTTTACTCTCAAGCTTGACCAGTGAATTTATGCATAGTGTTAATTTTACATGCATCTCTGCACAGTAAGCAAATTATTCTCGTTTCCTGTCATTTCCACACCCTACTAGGGGAAGACCGAAGGACAGCTTTGGGTTATTCTCTGCCCCGTGTGACCCTGCCCGTTCAGAAGTCAGTCATTTGCTTAACTCATAGCTCAACAGACTTAGATGCAAAAGGCGGTTAGTTCCGTTTCTTTCTGGGAAATTTCAGCAAGTAATAAAAGATTTGCTAGGATGCCCAGAGACAGGGACATTGATAGTTGGGACCACGGTGAGACATGGCAAAGCCATGAGGGGATTATTTTTAAAGGAGTTTAAATTATTTCTTCTATTTCGTGACATAATCATAATTACATAATTTCCCCCTTCCTTTTCTTCAAGCCCTCCTATAAACCCACCCCTTGCTATCTTTCAAATTCATGGTTTCTTCATTAGTTGTTGTTACTAGGGACATGTAGGAATATATATATGCGTTCCTGACGGAGTGTTAAATTTCAAAGCTCTGGACACGTTGTCACAAGAAAGGAGAAAATAGTTCCAGGTCTAGAGAAAAGGGAAGCAAAGGAGGCTGAGTTAAGATCAGAGTTGAAAACCAGTGGCCCAACCCTGCAGACTGCTTGGCTCCCGGTAGAAGTTGCTCCAGTTGCTCTCCTCCACTATTCTGAACGACACACCTTTGAGACACAGACCCATCGGGCCAGGGAGGGCTTAACCTGGGCCAGAGGTTGGTCAACAACGTTTTACTGCAGAAGGCAAGACCGTAAAAATGTTCAGTTTTGTAGGCTTTGAGTCTGTTGGAACCATAGAAGCATTAAGAACAGTCAAAGGAACATACACGACTGTTCTCACAGACCCTTATGGACACGGAAAATTGAACTTTACAAAAAAGAATTCTTTTATTTGATACATTTGAGAGTTTACCTGCATGTATGACTGGGTACCGTGCAGCTGCAGTGCCCACAGAGTCCAGAAGAGGGAGTCAGATCTAAGGGACAGTGGTGAGCGGCCACATGGTGCTGGGAACTGAACCTGGTCCTGTGTAAGAGTGGTCAGTGCTCTTAACTGTTAAGCCATCTCTCCAATCCTTTACTTTTTTGTGTGCCCCCCCCCCCAGATTGTTTTTATTTTGATTTCTTCTCAGTCATTTAAAAATGTAAAAATCATTCCTGCCTTGTGAATCAGAGCAGATAAAGCCTGGGGATGTAGCTCTGTCCACCAGCTCAGTACTGGGAGATCAGCATGGGAGTTACTGTGTAGAGCACTGAGTTGATTGTGAGTCTTCTGCGGTTTCCTGTTCCCCTTGGCAATGGAACACCAGAGTAACAAAGGCCAAGAGGCTCGGAGAGTAGGGCACAGAGCCACCAGTTGAACCAATACTGAGACAAACGCTAAGGACAATGTGGCCAAAACTTGTGCATACCACGAGAAGGTAGTTCAAAGAGACTTGTGGCAAGTCTGAAAACTGGGAGAAGGTTTGGTTGGAAACTTGCTTGGATCCATTGCCCAGAGGCCAGGATGGCACAGAGTTCTTTTAGCAAGTAGAACAGAGTCACACAGAAGTTCCAACTGACAGCCAGCCGTGAGGCCCTCAGAGCAGAAACTCTAGGTTGGCTAAAGCTTTCAGAGACTAGGGGAGAGAGGACTGCGAGTGCTATGTCCACTGGGAGTTACAGGAAGCTCCTGCTGGACCAAGAGAGAGTGGGATGTAGCTTTTTGGGAGCAGAATCTGCCTTTCCTTAGAGGATTTTTTTTTTTTTTTTTTTTTGCGATTGGATTTCTACCATGTGACTAGGATCTCAATCCTCTTGCCTCTGTCATAGCTACATACGTACTGTAAGCATCCTGACAGAAGCAAAGATGCAAAGAGACCCCTGCCCCTCCATTTGCCTACCAGATATGCAAGCAAGGACACCCCCTCCCCCCCAAGGAATTGCAATTTCCCCAGAAACCATTCTGGGAAAGAAAACGCTGAAGCCAGGTGCCTGTCAGCTTGGTTTCCAGGGAAAACTTTCACACAGTTCTGCACGGTTAGCAGACTGCTCTACAGGAGGGACCCATCAAGATAACCGTGGGTCAGGGATGGGAGAACCACAGCTGTTTTCGGGCCACTGAACTGTGCATGCTTGCTGTCCTCTGAAGATGGACGCAGGGGTCCCTGGGAACCTCGTTATTTATTCCTCTCCCCCATGTGCTCATATTGAGCAACGCCCTCCCCTTCCCCGTTTTCGATTAATGTCACTTGTGTACCTAGTTGGTGTACGGGAACAGCCTAGCTTGTTAGAACTGCCGAGGCTCAAAGTCTAAAACTTCTGGCAACAGTATCGCCATGCCTGTCTCAGAATGTCTTTTTACCTATAGAGGGCAGGGCATAGGAGAGCGCCACTGTTTCTTCAGACACACTGAGAAGGTCTCAGGTCCATCGCACAAAGGCTGGTCGCTCTGTCTGACACAGAACAGCGGTAAGGCTCCAGGCCACCGTTGGTGTGTTATGCATTTCCTGTACGGTCATGGGGTCACCCTGGGAAGTTCTCTATCTCTATTTGTGGTTCAGCTTCGGTGATCCAGAAGAGCCCTAGAAGCAGGGCTGTGATCTCAGGAGCGCTGTTCTTAGAATCCCGGTTCACATTCGGAACCAGAGCTCACCCAGCAGTCTGCAGCCTCTGACTCTCTTCGAGGGAAGAAAAACTTGATGTCCTTAGGTTTCAATTTCTTATCTGCCCGAGGGTGCTCCATTGTGTTTACTGGTGTAGCACAAGAACCCTCAGATTTTTTTTCCGTTTGAAATATTTAAATCCAGTCTTCAAAAGCTAAACATTTCATAATAGATATGAAATGTATATAATACTGTACCTATTATCTCAGGTAAAATAAACTGCAATCTTTTATTACCACAAGATACCTATCAGTTTAATGTAATGTTTGTCTTAGCACTTACACTTTCCTGAATTGAGCATGGCAGCACATACATTTAAATCACAGAGCTTGGGGGGGGGGGGCAGAGGGGCAGGGGCAGGGGCAGAAACCGGCAGATTTCTATATATTTGAGGCCACCCTGGTCTACATAGCAAGCTCCAGGCTAACCGAGGCTACATGGCGAAACCCAGTCTCAGATAACAAAAAACAAACAAAACAAAATGAACAACAAAACAAACTAACAACCCCAAACTGAATTTCTGCATTTTCCTCTCTCCCTGGGTTATCATCTCTCTGGGGGGTCATCTTGGTCCCTGTGGGTGAATAATTGGCACAGCAGCACCAAAGCCTTGGGAGACAGAGCTTTTGGCTCTCAACTCTCATCTGCTTTCCAACTTATCATGTTCTGTCTTTACAGTGATTTGCCAGTGTCTGCCACTCCTGACCCCAGTCACCCCATGGCTCCCAGTCACCAAGCCCACAGAGCCCCCTTCTCTCAGCCCAGCCTCAGTTCCTCCGGCTCTTTATTGTCTAGAAGGCTAGCCACTTGAGGATGCTTGGCTGCCTCCTGGGCCCCCTGCTGTGATGGAGCTTTCTGTGAGGCATTATCCAAGTCCCTTAGGTCAGCCCTTTGCTGGTGCCTTGCCTAGTGAAAGGTCTCTTCTATATTTGTAGAGCCCATGGCCCGCTGCCAGGGATGTGAACCATGACAGCCGCTGCTCTGTTTCCTCTTTAGCCAGCATGGGTCTTCATTGCCTCCCCTCCCCAGACCAAAGCAAAGCTGACCCCTCCTCATCTGCCTGTCTCCCTTCAACACTAGGCTTGCAGGCATCTTTCCTGTAGATTCTGGGGATACAAGCACAGGTCCCTCTGCCTGTACAGCAAGTGCTGTCTCCCACAGGCCATCTCTTCAGCCTTGATATGCTTTTCTAGATACGCCTTAGAAAAGGTTAACCTTGAAACCGTAGAATAAGAAAGAGGAAATGTTCAGATAGTGAAGCTCTGCACAGAAGTGTCTCTCATACGGCCTTGGGGAAGATTAGCCTGCATTTAATTGTGGCTATATTCTGGACCTGGAATGTTCCCTAATGGTCTACATGGTTAAGGATTAGGCCAACAGCTTGCTCTGCTCTTGGGAGGCAGGAGACTCTGTAAGAGATGGAATTTAATAATGAGGAGATATTAGGTTGAAGGGAATGTGTCCTTGAAACTTTGGCCCCTTCTTTGAGACCCTGGCCACCAGCTCTCCTCCTCCTCCTCCTCCTCCTCCTCCTCCTCCTCCTCTTCAGTCATGACCACCATGAGGACAGAAGGCTTCCCCTGCATGCCTATACCATGGTCTACCATGCCAGTATAGGCCCAAAGCAACAGCACCAACCAAGTGACCACAGACTGATAGATATAACGCAGAAAACTAAACTTTCTTCTTCTTTTTCCTTTGATTTAAGTTTTATTGCATTATGATGAAAAAAGATATATAATTTCAATTTATTTGAATTTGTTAACATTTAAAAACATATTTTGAGTAAATAGATTTACATCACATTCTTCTTTTCCTTTCGTACCCCAACTCTTCCCAGAGAGCCCCCCCTTCAAAACCTGCAATACCTTTTGTTTTTTATTATATTCTTTAAAATTTATAAAAAATATTGTAGCAATAAAAATGAGTATTATAAAAGATGTTTGATATAAAACAACAATCAGTTGAACAGTCTTATGTAGATGTTTGTCTACAGCAATACCAAAAATACATATGGTTTTCTCAATATAAATTTCAAATAACTCCAAATATATTAGCTGTATGATGTTTTAAAATAATATATCACTATTAATTTTTTAATGAACATAAATAGATAAGTTCTTTTTGTTTGTCTTGTTTTTAGTAGAGCCTAAAATCTTGGCTCTTACTGTGGTACAAACACAAAATAAGAACAATTCTTGGACATTGGAGATTATTGTCATAAGGCTGTACTTGAATGTCCCTCACATCACTAAAGGATTTTACCTCCATAGTAGCTAAGCAAAGAGTTGACAGTTCTGCTGTGCCAAGGAATGAATTGTAGGCACGATGTTTGGATACAGATTTCCTGCTATATTCAAAGCTTTTTGACTTGAGTGACTGTCATCATTCTCAGCCTACAGGGAACAGGTTACATTCATTTAAGAAATGGTGTGTGTATTAAGATGGTCTATCCATGAAGTCATTCATCAACTGTTTCAAAGAACAATGGTTCTGCTTGGAGGGTGGCACAGACATTAGGTGAGGGAAAGATTCTGGTTCATTGGCTGTGATGATTTTGAAAAGCATTCATCTCAGAATAAGTGTAACTTATAAAGTCCTTATAAAACATAAAATTGATACAATAATTGTAAATATCAAGCAAAGTCTTCAATCTCACTTTTTGCTGTTCTCTTATAAGCCACCTCCCAAATTAATTGTCTACATTTCTTTTGGCTGTATAAATAATTTTGAAATATGTAAGCTGTTCTGAAAACCATAGTGTAGTGTAAAAACATCAAACAAACAATCCTACTAATAGAGAGGCTGAGATAGGAGAAGCATGATTTCAAGACCATTATGTGGCACACAGCAAGACACTGTCACGTACAAACAAGCAGGAAGTGTATATGGATTGCACAATATTGGACCTATTTTTCCCTTTACCAAATTAGAGAGACCACTGGATGACAGCTGACAAGTTTCTAGTTCCTCATAGTTTTGAATTTCAGTCAATTAGTATATGTTGGTAATATTAATTTTCTTATTAAGCAATATTAAGGAAAATGATTGTTACTTCCTATTAATTTTCTTGTTAGAGGTGGAATTATGTTTGTGTGGGTTTGCTGAAAGATTACATTCTTGCTTCTTCTAGTGTGTAGTTTCCCTTCTTGTATTGATGTTTTTCCATCTATTATCCTTTGTAGGGGTGGATTTGTGGAAAGACATTGTGTAAATTTGGTTTTGTCATGGAATATCTTGGTTTCTCCATCTATTATGACTGAGAGTTTTGCTGGGTATAGTAGCCTGGGCTGGCATTCATGTTCTCTTATGAATGTATGACATCTGCCCAGGATCTTCTAGCTTTCATAGTCTCTGGGGAGAAGTCTGGTATAATTCTAATAGGTCTGCTTTTATATGTTACTTGACCTTTTCTCTTATTGCTTTTAAAATTCTTTCTTTGTATAGTGAATTTGGTGTTTTGATTATTATGTGACAGGAGGAATTTCTTTTCTGGTCAAGTCTATTTGGAGTTCTGTAAGCTGCTTGTATGGTCATGGGCATCTTTTTCTTTAGGTTTGGGAAGTTTTCTTCTATAATTTTTGAAGATATTTACTGGCCATTTAAGTTGGGCATCTTCACTCTCTTCTATACCTATTATCCTTAGGTTTGGTCTTCTCATTGTGTCCTGGATTTCCTGGATGTTTTGGGTTAGGAGATTTTTGCTTTTTGTGTTTTCTTTTACTGTTGTGTCAATGTTTTCTATGGTATCTTCTGCACCTGAGATTCTCTCTTCTATCTCTTGTATTGTGTTGGTGATGCTTGCATCTATGACTCTTCATCTCTTTTCTAGGTTTTCTAACTCCAGGGTTGTCTCCCTTTGTGATTTCTTTATTGTTTCTATTTCTATTTTTAGATCCTGGATGGTTTTGTTCCTTTCCTTCGCCTGTTTGATTGTGTTTTCCTGGAACTCTTTAAGAGATTTTTGTGTCTCCTCTTTAAGGATTTCTAGCTGTTTACTTGTATTCTCCTGTGTTTCTTTAAGGGAGTTACTTATATCCTTCTTAATGTCCTCTATCATCATCATCATGAGAAGTGATTTTTAGATCTGAATCTTCCTTTTCTGGTGTGATGGTGTATCCAGGACTTGCTATGGTGGGAGTATTGGGTTTGGATGATGCCAAGTAACTTTGGTTTCTGTTGCTTATGTTCTTACGCTTGCCTCTCGCCATCTGGTTATCTCTACCTGCCCTGGCTATGTCTGACTGGAGCCTGTCCTTCCTGCAATCCCAGTTGAGTCAGAACTCCTCAGAGTCCAGCTGTCTCTGTGATCCTGAGATCCTGGGTGTGTCCAAGCTCCTGAGAGTCAAGCTGCCTTTGGGACCTTGTGATCCAGGTGTGACCAAGCTCCTGGGATCCTGGGATCCTCTGATCCTGGGCATGTTAGAACACCTGGGAGTGGAGCTGCCTCTGGGTGTTATGGGGCTAGCTTTGGAGTTTGTGCCCAAGGTCTGCTCAGGTCGCCGGCTCAGACAAACCAGAAGGAACCCCTGCCACTGGTCTGGTGGAGCTCCTGTGTGCCTGGGTCCAGCCAGTCCCAGTCACTCCTGGAGTTGGGGACAGATGTTGTGTCCTCCTCACCTCGAATCCTCTAACTTACTTCTTTTTAAGTTGACTATTTTGGGTGTTTTTGTCATAGTAAGAAAAGTTGCTTAATATACCTATAACTTCATATAATACAGAGTCAGCACTTTGGGTTACTAAAAGGTGAGAAGGACAGCCCAAAGACCCAAGACACGTCTTCTGGCGAAAAATGTTTTTCTGCCCCTTTCCACTAGGACAACAACCAGCAAACACCAATCCACTTCTGTGTTCAGAAACATTCAGATAGAATATGAGCTTTGAAAAGAGAAAAAAAAGCCAGCTTAGACTGGTTTAGGGCACAAGTACAGTGAAGTGCAATCTGTCCCTGATGTGACCTGCGGGGTGGAGGACATCTCAAACCTATGCACAACCACACACACACACACACACACACACACACACACACACACACACGTTTAGGGCACAAGTACAGTGAAGTGCAATCTGTCCCTAATGTGACCTGTGGGGGTGGAGGACATTTCAAGCCTATGCACAACCACACACACACACACACACACACACACACACACACACACACACACGCATACGCGTGCACTTAAAGATATGGGGTGAATTCCTCAATTGCCCAAACTTAGATCACCTAGAGATGGTCCATCCTGCTGTGGATCAAGCTCAGCCGCCTTACATTCCTGCCCCTGCAGATGAGCTGCTCTTCTTCCTTGCCTGATCTAAAGAATCCCCCTCAAAAGAATTCAGGGATCCCCTCTGGGGTTCTTAGTCTCATTAGTCATTTTTAAATGGACTTTGAAGGAAATTTGAGGACAATTTAATCAGAGAGGAGGGAGAGGGGGAGAGAGAGAGAGAGAGAGAGAGAGAGAGAGAGAGAGAGAGAGAGAGAGAGAGAAACATGGCAGGCAGGCAGTAGAGTCTTCACGCAGAGGCAAGGGGGCAGGTAGGGAAATACATCAGAGAAAGAGTAAGGAAGCCCAAGTAGGCTTTGGTGGTGTCTGAAAGAAAAAGATGCAGACAGAAAAAGAGTTAGCTATGTTCTTCTGAGGAGGAATTCAGAGAAGCGGGCAGGCGTTACTGGCTTCATGATGGGAGCTTGTAAGTTTCTACACTGGGGAAGGAGTTTCTGGTTAGGCCAAGTGCATGACCTCTTTAAGGGGATAATCACTGCTCCCCGCTCCTACCGTGGCTTCTGGTGAAGCAGCTCTCCTGGGCTGTGGAACACCAGCTAAGCGATTGACAGGCCCAGCTAGATTAACTCTGAAAAAGAGGAGATGATAGCATGTAACATTTGGAGCAGTTTTTTAATGTCAGGTCTACATCCACGGCTTGAGGCAGAATTGAGAAGTTTACTCTTTCAACAAGGAGGAAGTAGCTTGCCTCCATCAGATGCCCCTACATTTCCCCTAGTCATTGAAACCAACAGGAAGCACTTGCCTCCAGGCCACAAGGGAGGGGTCATCCTCAGTGACCTTCCAGCCACCCACCAAGCCACCTGCCCAGCTGCCCGCCCAGCCACCCATGTCAGTCTCGCTAACTAAGTCTCTCACTGCGGCTTCTCTTGTTATCCAACTCATTGCTTGAGAGAATTGCACAGAGAACCTGGTGCTGAGACCAAGAACCCTCAGGTTCCCTCTTAGTCGCAAGAGAATTATTTCCAACAAATTTTAGACCTAACTGGAAAAGATAAAAATTATAAAGTTAATATAAAAGAAAAGAAAACAAAAACATTGTAACCTGGGACAGATAGAAAAAAAAAAACAAAAAACAACCTTAAAAGCAAGCCCTGGAGAGTTGTCAGTAGTGGGGTGCTTGCCTGGATCACGTGAGAACCTGGGTTTCACCTCAACATAGAGAGAAAGGAAGAAAACAAGAAAGAGAAAATCAAATGATGAATTGAAGGCTCTGCGGATACCAAACCAAGGGGTTTCTGCTTGTAGGCTGAATGAGATGGAAGAAATGGCATATGTCCACAGCACCTGAATGAACTCAGACTCCACTCAGGGTACCAGGTAGTTAGGCAGACTGGGTCATGTAGAAGTGAGTTAATTACTGGAGTATACAATAAACTTGTGACACTCAAGAAAGGACAGACAATACTCCAGGGGCATAATATAGCTGAGGACTCATGAAACAGGAGATTCACAAGCCTAGCAATGATCTGAAAGAGAATGCAGATTGACAATCAAAGAAAGGGCCACAATCAAACTAAGGCATGGTGAGAGATCGCCTATGACATAAGGCTGTTAACCTGGGAAGACACTAACCAGGGGAAGCTAGAAAGCCAGATAGTATCTGGTGCTGGCAGAGTGTGTGTGGGGGAATCTCGGGGTGCTGGCAGAGTGTGTGTGTGTGTGTGTGTGTGTGTGTGTGTGAATCTCGAGGTGTAGGGGTGTGTGGGAATGAGAGATTTTATCTGCTACTGCAACTCAGGTGGAACAATAAAGCCACCGCCAGGTCACCAGGAAGCAAGTACCTGGAATGCTTCCAGTGGTTTTCTTCAGAGTACAGGATTCTCAGACTTCCTCACATAGACTGTTCAACAGATATACGGAAGTTGGGGGGGGGTCAACCTGGGATATTTGGAGATCAGACTTAAAATAACTTAGAGGATCCTATGTGGTATTGTGCTATAATATGAAATGTATTTTTGGTTTGGGCTACTAGTTTCTGGCATATGGGTCCTGTTCTCAATTCTCTGACCGAAACAATTTAGGAGGAAAGAGGATTTATGTGGCTTATACTTGGAGTTCACATTCACCATTGAGAGAAGTCAGGGCAGGAACTAAAGCAGGAACCTGAACCAAAACCCACAGAGGGATGCTGCTTACAGCTCCCCCTTGCCTTGCTCCCTAGCTTTCTCACATAGCCCAGGCCTATCTGCCTAGGGATGGTGCTGTGTGCTGTGTGCTGTGTGCTGTGTGCTGGGCTATCCTTGGCGCTTTGGCGCTCCCTGTGTATTTTGTCCCATGCATGTTTATTGCTGGATATTTGATCACAGTGTGAACCCCAAGATTCTGAACTGGAAAAACCTTGTTGTGGTGTGACTCAGCCCTAGCGAACACCTAACAGCCCAACAGCTAAATAAATTCAACCATGAGTCAAGGGGCAGAGCAAGCAGTCAGCTGACAGGGAGTGAATGAAAGTAAACAGGAAGGAGGGATGTTTAAGACAGTGCGAAGGAGAAAAGGCTTTTTCCTTCTGGGATGTCTGTGGAGTAGGAAGGTCAGCTGGGTGTTTGTCTGCCCCTCTCAGCATCTGGCTCCTGAGTCTTGATTTGGTAGATAGGACATTTGGGATTTTGTTTTAAAGACAACACATGTTTTCTACAGTTAGACAGGTATAAGCAATGTGCTTTCATGAGTCCCAAGAATTACTTTGGCAAATTAACTAAACCTGTGGAGGGGGCCATGGCTGGCTGACCACTCTGGCTTGCAGTTGGCATCTGAACTGGAGGGAATCTTGTGGGACTGCGCCCTCAGCCATCAGTGGGAGCTGATGCTATCACTGAGTGGGCAGTTTCGGGACTGAGCGGAAGCAGAGCGTGCCCAGCTGGCATCCGCTGGAGCGCGCATGGTAAGCGGGGAGACAACCTCCACACAGCTGCTGTTTTTATTGTAAGAATGTGGAGGAGGAAAGCGAATTTTGTTAATGTGAGACCTGTGTAAGCAAAAGAATACAAATTAAAGGCTAAATCAGGCACAGAGCTTTAGAAGGGGGGTTGTAGAAGGGAGGGGTCCTGGAAACTTGAACTTTCTCTGTCTTTTGGTGAATTTGCTTCCCAAGTGGGGAGGCCCATGGCGGTGTCATGTTTGTAAAGTTGAGAGTTGGACATTTCCAAGATAACTCAGGTATCATATCTCTTCAGCTCTTTGTGGGTAGATAATGGGTGGTATTATCTTAGCATTCCCTTGAATGGCAAGGCATCCACTTAAAGAAGAAAGAAAGAAAGAAAGAAAGAAAGAAAGAAAGAAAGAAAGAAAGAAAGAAAGAAAGAAAGAAAGAAGAAAGAAAGAGGGAGGGAGGAAGGATGGAGGGAAGGAGGGAAAGGAAGGAAGGAAGAAAGGAAAGGAAAGGAAAGGAAAGGAAAGGAAAGGAAAGGAAAGGAAAGGAAAGGAAAGGAAAGGAAAGGAAAGATGAAGCACAATCTTATCATGTGAAAGTCTCTGGATTTGATCCCCAGCTCTTGGAAGAGAGGTGGGGAGAACCTCACTCTAGAGCCTCCTATCATCCAGGCGGAGGCTTTGAGAGAAACAAGCAGAGCTATAAAGAAAGAGTCAAGGCATTTCCAGCCTCTGGCATGGCAGGAATTTACTGAGAAAGAATACTTTGTAATCCTTGGGAGTTTATTTTTATCCCTGCCTGTCTGACATGAAGGGCACTTGGATTAAGATGCTCCATGATGCTCGAAGCTGCTTTTGCTGGGATGTGCTGGGGTTTGCCCAGCTCTGAGCTGAGGACCTCGCACGTGCACTCTCAGGCAGCGGAAGGAGTTTATTTGCCCCAGCCAGTTTTCCAAGAGAGCTTCAAACTGTTTCTGTGAGGGACAGTGGAGATGGAGACATTTTCTCCCTAGGAAGTACGGAAGGAGAGGAAGATGATAGATGAACCCCAGGCTTCCTGAACTGGGTTAGATCTAGCAGTGCCTTTCACAGGGAACGGACTACCACCTCCCAATTGCCACAATGCTGTCTGTCTAGCCAGCCATTTTATGCTGCTATTACCGTTACAAGGAAATTTTATCATGTGCTGTTACTAGGAAACTTTCGCATGTTCTAGTTGATTGCACATTGTTATGTTCTGTGCTTTGGTGCTCTTGGAAACCATTCACAATAGAGGTCAGTTAGGACTGCTTTGTATAGTTAGCTGCAATAAATGTGGGCCCAAACCAACCACCAGGCAGCACTTCCTGCACCTGTGTATGAGTTTTTATGGTTTTTTGCAGGTAGACCCAGGTGATGCATATGTGACCCCTAAGTTATCCTTGATTGGCAAATAAAGATACCAACGCCACTAGCTGGGCAGAAGAGACCCAGGCTTGGCCTCAGAGGAGAACCATGAGTGGGGAAAAAGAAGGTGGAGAGGAAAGTACCAGGGCCTAAGAATCTTAAAATAATGGCCATGTGGGTTGGCAAATTGGAGTTAAGAGCATCCCAAACAAAACACGGCAAATTATATAGTGGGATTATTGGCTGGGAAATAGACATAATAATATAGAGGATAGATATCTATCCAGCTCTTGTGTTGATTGAGGTTTATTATAAATGTAAATGTTGGGTGTCTTTTATCCAGGAACTAGATGGTGAAAGGCGAAGTAGAAACACCAGATAGAGATTAAATATTTTCTACAACACTCAAATGTTGATTTTTACCAATGAAGACTGGGGAGTCAGATGCTGTGGTGAAAACCTGCTAACTCAGAGGGGCAGAGAGAGCACCCAGCTGACCTCCCTCCTCAGCTAATGTCCTAGCCAGAAGAAATGCCCCTCTCTCACACCTTCTCAAAAATCTCCTTCAAATTTAATGTCTCTCCCTTCTACTTCCTGTACATCTCTCTATCCGTCCTCCCAACTTCCTCTGATTCTCTATGTTTTTTTTTCTCTGTTCACTTCCTGTCAAGTGGTTGCTTGCTCTACCTCTCGACCTGTGGTTGAATTTTTTTTTTGATCCTGTCTACAATATTCAAGCATTAAGCCCTTAGATTAAAGGTGTGTGCTAAGGCTGAGCCACACCACTACTAAACACAGGTCCCCCCACCCAACCCCAGTAAAAAATACAATCTCAGGGTTCACAGTGTGATCAAATATCCTGCAACAGAGAATCGCATGTATTCCAAGCTAGCCTGGAACTTGTTGCATGTCTGGGAATGACACTCAATTTATTCTCATCCTCCTGCAGCCACTCCCAAATTCTGATTGCAGATGTAAATCATGCCTGGTTCTCCTCAGTTCTCTGCCCCTCCCCCTCCCCCTTCTCCCCTCCCCTCCCCTCCCCTCTTCTCTTTTCCTCCCACCCTTCCTCTCTCTCCCTCTTTCCTTTCCTCTCCTCCTTCCCCAAGGCAGGGGAATGGAGTTTGAGGACAGCATCACCTACACAATGAGACCCTGCCTCAAGGAAAACAAGAGCAAAACAAAACAAGAAACTAGGGCATGCTTGGTGGCAAACACTAAAATCCAAGCACTAGGGAGACGGAAGCAGGGGGATTGAGAATGTAAAGCCAGAAGGTTGAGGCTGCGTGAGATTCTGCTCAAAAGTAAATAAGTAAGAAACAATTAAAGAGAGCGAGTAGCTATAACTACAGAGCTTAGTTGAGATTAAAAAGGCATCAAATGTGTATGTATGTATAAAACCGTGGTATACATAGCGTTAAACAGTTTGTTGCTTGTGCCTGTGTGTGTGCTCTTGCATGCGTGTGACATGTTGGGGTGGCCATTGCTATTTCAGTTTCCTTGCCATAGGCTCAGCACACAGGTCAGAGCCAACTTTGTAAGTTTTAGCCTCAGTCTAGTGGGACAGATGGAGCCGGAAGTGCAGTGGGCAATGAAGGAGCCGTCGAAGAGAATGGACCCGAAGCTCGTCATCCCCAGAGGAGTACAGATGGCCCCTGTATCTGAGAGGGGATCTCGGATGTCCAGATGCCTTAGGTGCTCACACTTAGGTGCTCACACTTAGGTGCTCACTAACTGCACAGAGGTACCACACAGAACTCCATATACGCAGCCTCCCATAAACTTGACATTACTTGGCATTTTTGTCTAAATATCTTTGATCTCTGATTGGTTGAATTCAAGGCCATGAAACCAGTGATCTTGGAAGACCAACTGAGATTAATTCTGATTTATGGAGGAGGAAACTGTGAGCCAATGAGAAGAAGAGATTTTGTGGTTCCTTTGGGGAAACTTATTTTTTGAGACCAAGCTTTTTGTAGCTCTGGTAGGCCTACAGCTCAGTCTGTAGGCCAGACTGACTTTAAACTTATGGTGATTCTCCTGCCTGGCCTCCAAAATGCTAGACTTGCTGGCGTACCACGAGAACTCTTTGAGAACGTCTTAGCTGAGGCAGAGAGGCATACATGCCTTGAAATGGTGAGTGTGGGACAAAAAGAGACATTTTGGTCAGGCTGTCAAGGGCCATATTCCAGGACACAGCACAGTGGGAGATCAAACAAACAAACAAAAACTTCAATATTAAAAATAACAGCGTTGACTCAGGGCTGGAGAGATGACTCAGTGGTTAAGAGCACTGACTGCTCTTCCAGAGGACCTGAGCTCAATTCCCAGCAACCACATGGTGGCTCACAACCATGTGAAATGGGATCTGATGCCCTCTTCTGGTGTGTTTGAAGACAGTTACAGTGTTTTCATATACATAAAATAAATAGATAATTCTCTAAAAATAAAAGTATTGACTCAAGGTTAAGAGATGGCTCTAAACTTAAGCACACTGGCTGCTCTTCGAGAAGACTCAGGTTTGAGTCCTAGCATCTACATGGTGGCTCACAGCTGCAATTCCAGCTCCAGGGGTTCTGACTATGCCTTCTTCCAACCTCTGGGGCCACCCTGCACATTCTTGGTGCACAGACATACTTGCAGGCAAAGCATCCTTCACATAGAAAACAAAACAAAAACCTGAGTCCTTCTCAGAAGCTATCAACTGCCCCATAGCTCTTCAGCCGGGAGCAGGGGCTTGTGAGCCCTGCCCTCCCCTCCCCAGGCTGGACTGATGCTTCCTTTATCCGTACTCCAGCTGTCTGCACTAGTGGGACTGACTCCCCAATGACTTGGGACCCCCTACTAGCTTGATGGGAGCAAGAAGGAGCCGTTGCTGTCTCCAGCTCACAACAGCAGCAGGGCAGAAGAGGCAAGCTGGAGGACTGCTGTAAGAACATGTGTGTTTCCAACAGCTGGCCAGAACTCCAGATCGCTTCTCTTTCTGCTATGTTCCTCTGGCTTCTTCCAACGTAGTACCACTCAGCAGCCTAGGTTGGCCTGGAACTTGCTGTCTACCCTAGGCTGGTCTCCAATTTGTTATCGTCTTGTTTTAGTCTCTAAAATTCTGGGATTACAGGCTGGTCCCACCATACCTGGCCTCTCTCTCTGTTCTGTGTCTCATGTGGCAATTGAATTATTGGTGAACCCACACCCAACCCACCTCCACCTTGCAGTCTAGGTAAATCCATAATGAATGTGTTTTTTGCATCTATGAAATTGGTAGAATTGCTTTCAAGTGAGGTTTATGCCCTAGAAGACCCATCCCAGAGGGTGGCAGGATGTGGGGAATTTAGCTCTACATTGAATTCTAGTGGGCTAATGGGCCGTAAACTAACACTGAAGAGGAAGGAACTGAGGGAGGCCCAGAGCATCTCTGCTTCCCACGGGGCTTAGCAGTTCTCTGGGTTGCCTGGAGACCAAAAGGTCCTGCCAGGGACAGATTGTGATAAAGCAGTTTAAAAAAAAAATGAGAGGAAAGGGAGGGACGCGGTGCACTTCCTGAAGTGAGCTACGGTGAGCATTGAGAACCTTATTTGTGCTGGGTAGGGAAAATTATTTGTTTTTGTTTTTTTTTTCCTGGCCCTTTGGAAACTCAGACTTACCAGAAAGGAAAAAAAAAATTTCACATTGCTTTAGCAAAATTCAAATAGACTCTATGTTCCACTGGAATAATCTAGAATGTGTGTGCTAATTCTCTATTGCAGCTCACAGCCCTGGATACACCAGCCTTCCTTGGTACAGATTTAAGGAAAAAACTGCTTCATCTCCAGGTTCTGTGCCTTAGGCTTGCCATCAAAATGAAGAGCACTAACATGAATTTGAATTTTCTGAACTATTATCATTGCTGGATTAATTCAGCCAAGCTTTTTCCCCAATACCGCTCTTCCTCCACACATCCCTATCAAGAACCCACAGAGGCAGCCAGGTTTCCTTTGGTTAGAGGAACTCCCCTTTGCTCAGTTCATAAGCTGTCTCTCCTCTTTCACCGGACACAACTGTGTGCTTCACCTCTAAATTCTAGACCAGGCTAATCTCACGGTGGCCTGCAGACTCCAGACACTGTGAAGTTTTTGGCTTTGCAACCTAAAGGCAAGCCAAGGCCAGTAGAGCACATTACACATTTTTATCCTTACATTCTATTTTGCATTCTTGTTTGTGAAGCTTATCCTAATGGCTTCCCTCCATCCCTTCTGGAGCTGACTCTGCTGGTGGCCTCCCTAAGGGAGGACTACTCATGGCATGTGGGTAATGTGATCCTAGCTCAAGGGAAAGCCCGATGGATGAGGCCAATCACTGCGGCTCCACCCACTGCCCATGACCGGTAGGAGTGACCATCAGTTGTAGAGGAAAAGGATCTGCACAGAGACTCTCAGCAGGGCCCACTTGCTCCTAAGAAACTGTCCTTTTCCTGTCACAGATGGACATTGCCATGCTTGCTGGCTTTGCTTGGAACCTGTGTAGCGGCCTGGGAGGCAGGTGGGAAGCTGGCAGTCAGGAATAGCTACGTGACAGAAGAAAAGGACTAGCCAACCCTAGTAGCTGCCTATTTCTGTACTGCCACACCACCTCCAGTAGGATCTGTGTGACAAGTTCCACAAACTGAAGTGTCTGACCTCAAAAGGGGGAGGTCTCCTGGAATCGGTTGTGGAACTCTTTGCCGGAGAAAAATTATTGAGCCATAGTTCTCATGACAATCTATTTATTTTGTTTTCTCTTATTCCTTTTCTTTTTTTTTTACATGTTCCTGGTAGCCTAGGCCAAGATCTTAAGCAAGAATAATGGGTAAGAAATCATTCCTAGAGATGGGATCACTACATGACCTTTTCCTTGGGGAAACCAACGTTTTACTTTTTAAATCATTTACAAAACTATTATGATAGATAAAAACATTCCCAACAATAAAATTTCATATGGCTACACGTGTGTCGTTGGAGGTGAGTTTTGGTATGGTAAAGAAAGCCTTAATTAGGAAGAATTAAAATAGTTTAAATTTATGCATTGAAGATTTATAAAAAAAAAAATCAGGCACTAGATGTTAAATAATATTCGAAAATATGGGGCTGGAGAGTTAGCTCAGTGGTTAAGAGCACTGACCATAAAGATTTATTAACCTGTTCCTGGAAATATGCCACTAGCTTTGGACAATTGCCCCCACTGAATACATCCTTTTAGAACTGTTATATTTTGATGACTACTATTAATAATGATGTTACCTGTTCTGTTTGTGATTCACTGAGTACATAGTTTCAGAGTTGTAATGCTTGGATGATTTTTGTGCTTTGCGGTGCCAAATGTTTTTTGCTGTTATTTGTGACTGTTTTACTGGATGCAGTTTTTAAGAGATGTAATGTTTGGGTTTTTAATGTATAAAATCCCCTGCTTGAGAGCTGCAAGATACACTTAGATTCAGACTGCCTCCATGTTTGTTTCTGTTTGTCACTGCCTATTCCTTACCCACCTGGCCTCGAGAACCCACATTCCAGGGACCCCCATACCCAGCTGGGGTGGTCCGTGGCACTGTACTCATCTGTAGGCTTAGATTATCTTTAAAACCCACTTTTAATAATGGTTCTCAAATGCTTCGACATGCCCCCATCCCGCCACCTTCTAGCCCACCACCCAAAGGTAGGGGGAGAAAGATGATAAATAGGACAAGGGGACGTGGACCTGTTTAGAAGTAGTTCTTTGGGGGCAACTCCAATTTCTGTCTGTCAGGGTACCAGCAGTTCAGTTCAGTAGTGTCAGGAGACCAAGAAAGAGTCCAGTTCAAAAGTGCCACCAAACATAACAACTGTGGCATGATCCAGCAGAAACCACCAGGCCTCCGCCAACTCATTGGCATGAGTCAGCGAGAGTGACCAAGACCAGGAGTTCTCTGCCAGGCCTCTCTCAACAAAGTGAAGATCAGTGAAGATGTGAGGCCAATGAAGAGCTACACAGCCAGCCATGCAAGCCCCCATACCGTCACTATCCGTTGTCTTATTTATACTCTCTCCAAACATCATGTATCCTCTAATGGGTCTTGCCTCAGCAATACATCACGTGAGTCTGCATCACATGACACAACCAGAAACTTCCACTTCACACACCACAAGTTTCTCACTGAATTAGAATTTTCTGATAAATGACAGCTTAAAGTTTCTCAAGTATGCCACGAGTTCCTAACATGAGCTAAACAGACTTGAGAGGTCTGAGGTCTGAAATAGCAGCCCATGAGCATTGCTTGTTAACAGCCACTTAGTATTCCTATCCATTATGAATATAGACAACAAGCCTTACAAACTTAGTGAATTCGCGGCTCACAGAACATCACAGACAGAACACAAGGACACCTCCAAATGACAATTTGGTTGTCCCAAGGCTCATCGACAGTGTTTGCTCTCTGTATGAAGAATGCCTTCTGTTTTATTATTTGCACAAATTGAATCTCCTCCTCCTCTAAGCTCTTTGGCCCTCTGGCATCTCTGTTCCGGTACCTAGTCATACCTGCACAACTCTAGGTCTCCCAGCATATCCTTAATAAATGTTTGTTGACCTTACGTTGCCTCTTGGAAATGATGTGGAAGAGGGTGGCTGTCTCTTGTGATATCAATCAGCAAAGTCCACAGACATTCTAGCTTTCTTTAATCTGATTTACTGTCTCCAGGGCCTTGTGAATTGCCGTACCTCTGATGAGTTGAACAAAAGTTCAATGCTTGTGATTATGCCTGACGTGGAGAAGGATAAGATGGAGAGGGAAGCAAAGGAAGAAATATCACTTCAGGGAGACAGGGAGCACATTTCTATTTAACTGTCTCTGTTTCAGGTATGTGCTGCTGGGGTCAGGATACCCAGGCCTAGGTCAGACTCCATCCATTTTCAAATGCCAGCCTCCAGTCAGAAGAACAAGAGGGAAGCCTAGGAGAAGCTGAGTATCAAGCAGAGTAAAGGAAGCTTTCCTTGTCTCGGCTCTGTTCATCCACCGCGACCGTGAAGTCACCTCGTGAAGTCACCACCAAGTGAGGACAGGCTACCTCAGTTGAGCTTTACCAAAGCCTGTGAAAACATGATTACATTCCAGATTTACAGGAAAGGAAACCCTTATCCACCATGCAAACCAAAAAATCCTTGACAGAATTAGAGCCAGAAAAGCAGTCAGGTGTGCATCTATCAGATCCGAAGAAAATTCCATCTCCACCCCCAATTCTGGCAGAGAGACAAAACCCAGCATTCCCTGGGAATCTGTGAAGCTAGATCTCTAAGAGAAGGAGCTATTTCTCTTACTACTGTTGGAAGGGCTATCTGTGGTGCCTGCCAGCATGCTAACGCTCATGCTAACCTCCAGGCTCCCTCAGGACCATATCACAAGCGCCTGTTACACATGGCGGGAGTCCATGCTGCTCATAGCCCCCTTCTGCCTGCACTTGTAAGACCTGAAAAGCCTTATGTCAGGGATGTTCCACTCACGGAGACGCAGAGACGAAGATCGATGCAAAACGCAAGAGGTTTATTGATCCAGCACAAATCTTACAGGTTGCCTCTGTCCCCTTAGGAGCATCTCAGCCTTTGATAGTACCCTTGAGATTTCTGCAGTTGTATAAATGACAAGGTGTAAGAGACCATTATCATAGAGGCTATTCTAAAAAGAGAAAGGTTTCCTAACTTTCAGGATTGGCTTAGACTCCAAAATGCCATGGTTATGACAAGTCCAAATAATGATAACACTACTAATAATACCAAGAGTAGTAATAATGGTATTAGTTTTAGATTAAAGGAAACCATCCAAAGCCACATCACAACTAAATGTTGACTCATTTGTTGTTGTTGTTGTTGTTGTTGTTAGTGTAGTGTTAGAGTACTTGCCTAAGACACACAAGGCACTGGCTTCAATTTCCAACACTACAAAGGAAACAATTTAAAGAAGGAACAAACATTATTACATTTGCTCTGTAGTCTGCTGTCAGCCTGGCTCCACATCTGTACTGGTCTCATCAATAAATGTTAATGATTACAAACAAAAGGCAAGGGGGGGGGAGGAAAGAAGCAAGCAAGCCCCTCCTTCCTCCACTTTGTTCTCCCTGGGCCTTCAGAGGTTTATGGGATGTCCACCCCCTGGGCAGCCTGCTTCCCAGAGTCAGGTGATCTCATTTCTTTTCATCCTGTGTCAGAATACCTGTGGCAACCAAGTTAAGGAATGGTGGGTTTAGTTTGCTTCCAGGTTCAGAGGTTTCATCCATCATAATGGGAGAGTGTGGCAGAGAGGGAGTAGGAGGCAGGCAGGAGGTCAGGGGAAGAGGTGGAAGGAGACAGGCTACTCAGGCTAGGTCTCTCCAAAACTATTTGTTTACACCATCTGCACCCCTCTGTGAAAGGGCCCTGCCCACATGCAGGGGGAGTCTTACCCCATTACTTCTCTAGAAGCGCCCCACAGATACAAGGTGAGCCTCTCTCTAATTTCCTATGAATTCTCAATCCAATCACACTGACGAGATTAAACATCCCATCCTCGCATGTTCATCTGTAAATAGTGTTTAATGCGGGAACTTTAGGGCCAGTTAAGATGACATTATCCATAATTCTTAACTTCTTCCGTACTGCTAAGAGATCCATAGCTTATCATACCCATAACAATGGTACAAATCGGTAACATGTTACTTCTGAAAGATGAGTACTGATAAAATGGTATTATCTAATACACAGCTCAAGTTCAAATTCTCTCAGCCATCCTAACAATGTTCTACTAATACATACACGTTGTGGGAAATATTAAAAAGATCGGCAGGCTTCCCATGCTACCGCCGGCAACTCTGTGCCCCAGCGGGCTGGCTGGTCTGTTCTTATCTCATGAAGACTCTCTGACTCAGAGCTCCAAAATCTCTCCACCCAGCTCACTAAGTTCCCACAGTGGGTTGCCACCACACCAGCCTCAGGCTTCAAAGCCCCCATGGCCTTTGTGGTGCACATCTGGCAAACACGAGCTTTGCCACCATACCTTTCTCTCTGGAACCCAATTGAGCCATCGCATGAAGAAAAGCACCGATGGGCTCCGGTCGTTGCCGGGGATAGGGCGGAATGCAGAAGGGAAACAGCTTCTGGGACAGACCCCGTTTCTGGCTCCAGACATCCGGGCACCATCCCCACCAGAGGAGAGGTGTCCACCCGCCTGAGCTGGTAAGGGAGCTCCGGTTCGCCCAGGCTCCAGTCTGCACTGGTGAGAATGTGGACTACAGAAGCTACACAGCTTTGGGACAGACAGAAACAATCTAGCTTCTGGGACAGACCTGGTTTCAGGCTCCAGACATCTGGGCACCTTCCCTGCCAGAGGAAAGGTGGCCACCCGGGAGGGCTCTGTCTGCCAGAGCAGGTGAGAGAGACATATTGTGTCCAGGGTCCCTCAGAGTCTAGCCTGTGCAGGTGAGTGTACAAACTGCAGAAGCGACACATCTTCTGGGACAGGCCCCGTTTTGGGCCTACATCTTCAGCCAGGAGGCAGATCTGAATGCCAGGCCTCTGTGCACCTTCCCTGCAAGAAGAGAGCTTGCATGCGAAGTACTCGGACCACTGAGACTCAGGAGAGAGCTGGACTCCTAGAACTGCTGACAGAGGCTAACAGAATCACAGGAGGAACAAGCTCCAACCAGAGACAACTATAACAACTAACTCCAGGGATCACCAGATGGCGAAAGGCAAACGTAGGAATCTTACTAACAGAAACCAAGACCACTCACCATCATCAGAACCCAGCCCTCCCACCTCAGCCAGTCCTGGATACCCCAACACACACGAAAAGCAAGAATCGGATTTAAAAGCATACCTCATGATGCTGGTAGAGGACTTTAAGAAGGGCACTAATAACTCACTTAAAGAAATACAGAACGCTGCTGAAGAGGAACAAGTCCTTAAAGAAACACAAGAGAACACAACCAAATAGGTGATGGAATTGAACAAAACCATCCAAGACCTAAAAAGGGAAATAGAAGCAATAAAGAAAACACAAAGTGAGACAACTCTGGAGATAGAAACCCTAGGAAAGAAATCAGGAACCATAGATGTGAGCATCAGCAACAGAATACAAGAGATGGAAGAGAGAATCTCAGGTGCAGAAGATTCCATAGAGAACAAGGGCACAAGAATCAAAGAAAATGCAAAATGCAAAAAGATCCTAACTCAAAACATCCAGGAAATCCAGGACACAATGAGAAGATCAAACCTTTGGTTAATAGGAGTAGATGAGAATGAAGATTTTTCAACTTAAAGGGCCAGCAAATATTTTCAACAAAATTATAGAAGAAAACTTCCCAAACCTAAAGAAAGAGATGCCCATGAACATACAAGAAGCCTACAGAACTCCAGATAGACTGAACCAGAAAAGAAATTCCTCCCGACACATAATAATCAGAACAACAAATGTACTACATAAAGATAGAATATTAAAAGCAGCAAGGAAAAGGGGTCAAGTAACATATAAAGGCAGGCCTATTAGAATTACCCCAGACTTCTCACCAGAGACTATGAAAGCCAGAAGATCCTGGACAGATGTTATACATACCTAAGAGAACACAATTGCCAGCCCAGGCTACTATACCCAGCAAAGCTCTCAATTACCATAGATGGAGAAACCAAAGTATTCCAGGATGAAACCAAATTCACACAATATCTATCCATGAATCCAGCCCTTCAAAGGATAATAAAGGGAAAATATCAACACAAGGACGGAAACTATATCCCAGAAAAACCAAGAAAGTAATCCTTCAACAAACCTAAAAGAAGTCAGCCACAAGAGCAAAATCCCAACTTGGAAACAAAAATAAGAGGAAGCAATTACTTTTCTTTAATTTCTCTTAACATCAATGGACTCAATTCCCTAATAAAAAGACATAGACTAATAGACTGGCTACACAAAAAGGACCCGACATTTTGCTGCTTAGAGGAAACCTACCTCAGGGAGAAAGACAGACACTACCTCAGAGTGAAAGGCTGGAAAACAATTTTCCAAGCAAATGGTCTGAAGAAACAAGCTGGAGTAGCCATTCTAATATCAAATAAAATTGACTTCCAACCCAAAGTTATCAAAAAAGACAAGGAGGGGCACTNCATACTCATCAAAGGTAAAATCTTCCAAGAGGAACTCTCAATTCTGAATATCTATGCTCCAAATACAAGAGCAGCCATATTCATTAAAGAAACTTTAGTAAAGCTCAAAGCACACATTGCATCTCACACAATAAAAGTGGGAGACTTCAACAGCCCACTCTCACCAATGGGCAGATCCTGGAAACAGAAACTAAACAGAGACACATGGACACTAACAGAAGTTATGAAAC
>NC_034598.1:10015322-10030405 GCF_900095145.1 Mus pahari
TCGGCCATCATTGGGAAGAGAGGCCCCTTGGTCTTGCAAACTTTATATGCCCCATAGAGGGGAACATCAGGGCCAAGAAGTGCAAGTGAGTGGTCAGGGGAGCAGGGCGGGGGGGAAGGTATAGGGGACATTCGGGATAGCATTTGAAATGTAAATGAAGAAAATATCTAATAAAATAATTAAAAAAAAGAAAACCGAATAAGCACCAGCTATCAACTATATAACTGCGGGTATGAAACACAGCAGTCAAACAGTAAAGAGAAATTGCTAAAAGCTAATTTTGAAGAACATCTTTCAATTCATTGATTTTCATCCATAAGAGAAAATACTCTACCATTTTGATTTATAAAAACAAAAACAAAAGTTAAAATAGAGTTGATAATTGATATGCCTCATTCCAACAGCTTCTAATAGTTATAATAGTGAATGAGGAGAATAATTCCACATAACTCAAAAAGAAGTACATATTAAATCAATGTTAATACTTTATCAATCATTTTACCTAAGTTAATATATTTTTTAAATATTTATATGCTGTTATTATTGCAATACTAACTCAACAGAAATGTAATTATTATGGTAAATTAAAAATAAAAATTTAACATGTACATTCAAAAAAAGAAAAAAGAAAGAAAGAAAAGCACCACACAAACTCAGTTCAGAAACAATAGTAACTCAATCTCTGGGCGTAACAATTAGAATCCTGAGCTTGTAAGCCTTATTAAACCTAAATCCTCCAGTGGTAAATCTGCTAGGATTCTCCACAAGTGGGGAGACACTCGTAGCTACATCTTGACCTCTCCTTATCCCCATCCTAAAGGAACCTCTCTCTCTCCTGCTTCCTCTCTTCCCCTATCCAACCCAAAAGTCTCTTCTACTCGCCCAGTGATTGGCTCCTTTATTCATTAGGGGATGGGTTACAAGAAGTCACCTGAGTAAGTGACTCATTCCTCTTCTGCAACCCCTCCCAGGAGAGTGAAATTAACCTTAAAATACAAACAGCACCAGGCCTATTCACAACACATATGTACATTCACATACACACATATATACATACATACTTACAGGTATACATACATACATGCACACATAGATGCATGCATACATACATACATAGATGCATGCATATCTGCATATATGCATACATATGTATGTACATATACATGCAAGTACCTTGGGCCAGGGTCTCCTCACAGTCTTTGGTTATTTTGTATTTAGTTTTTCTGAAGTTAGTACACCTCCTAGCATCGTGATTGCCACTGCTGTTGTGACTACTACAGTTTGTTTCTGTTGTTCACTACAATATCCTTAAGGTGACCACTTTGGGAGATCATCCTTCAGATTGAGTTTGCCTAATTGTTTCTTTATGATTTGACTCAACTCAAGGAAAGCAATTTTGAATGGACATATGGGTGGTCCCCCCTTTTTAACAGAAAAGACAAGGCTATTTTTGTTTTGGATCCTTTTAGGCATGTCCACAGTTCCAATTTGCATGTTCTTGGGGTGTTTTGTTAGGAGTGAGTTTCTCAAATATGCGCCAGTATTGGGGATTTTTTTGTGTGTGTGTGTGTTTCTTGTCCAAATTAGAGAAGCCTTTATGTCTCCAGCTCTTGACAGCCCTGTACCATGCAGACAGCACCTGAATCCAGCCTTGCAGCTGGGCTTACAAGTGCCAGGAAATTGCCGTGGGTAGAGGCAGCAAGAGGCTATCAAATGCCTGCTCTGTTATCACAACTCAGAGTACAAGGCTATCCAGGGACCCCTTTTACAGCCTCAGAGGCTCTCTGGCTCTGGCTCTTTTCTACTCCCAGTCCTTACCCTGGAAAGGCTAAAAGGAGTGGAACAAACCAGGCCAGGCACCTTTGCAGGTGGTCACATGGACATGGGATCAGCCAAATGGGCTTCCATGAGAATTGACCAGTCCCTGTTCAGATCAACACCATGAAATAATGTGAAGAAGATTAATCCACTTCTTTATACTTTATTGTCCTGCTCATCAGTGTTTTGGAGTGTCTGACAAAATTGTGAAGGAGATAATATCATGCTTTGATGCCTCCAAGTCTTCCCTCAGGGTCCTTAGAATTACCTGCCCTTAAACTCCAAGAGCTCAGAATTGCTCCTGTCAGAACTCTTTGTTTCTTTGCTCATTCTAAAGACCAAATGGCCAATAGCCAGTGGACAGTGCACAGCTCAGATGGTTTACATCTTCCCTATGGGAAAAGTATGTGAGTGTTTGTGGATAGACCCTAAAATAATGATTTGTTCAATAAAAATTTATTGAGGTTCACTAGAAAGCCTTGGGGGAAAATGAGAATTATATGGAAGTGGACAGGAGAATTCACATGAAAGGATTGAAGTGGGGCATACGACACTGACTGTCTTGCCTGACATTAATAAATTTATTTCTACCCATCAGTCTTACTAGAGTATTATTGACCACTTTAAGATGTGCTGCTCATTATACAAAGAACCAACTACCAGAAGGACTGGAGAGATGTAGCTCTGGTATGATTACCTGAAGTTGCAATTAGGTAGTAGTTATGAATTGACTGTGTGTGTACATGAAGCATTAGACAGTTGTTATGGACTGACTGTGTGTACATGAAGCATTAGACAGTTGTTATGGACTGACTGTGTGTATTCTCTCCAAACCCCTAAGTTAGAATCCTAACCCCTCCTGTGATGGCATTTGGACCAGGGGCCTTTGGGAGGTAATTAACCTTAGATGAGATCATAAGAGTTTTCACGATGAGATTAGCACCTTTATAAGAAGAAACCAGAGAGCTCATTTTCACCTCCCTGAATGAGCACAAAGAAACTCTCAGTGCATGTCACAATGGTGCTTGTCTAGAAACCAAGAAAAGAAACCTCAGAAAGAAGCCTACCTTGCTTGTGCCTTAATTTTGGACACCCCAGCCTTCAGAGCTACGAGAAATGGACTGGTTGCTGTTCAAACACCCACTGTTGTGTTATAGCAGTCTGGATTAACTAATGTACTAATAAGGCAAAATAGTAGGTCAGATATATTAACTCCTATTATGTTGTTGCTTTGTTTTTGAAGAGGAGCTTCAGTATGGAAGACAAATGGGGCTAGGTGTGGACATCCACTCAGCTCTGACCACATGCTACATGTTGGCTTGTTTGGGAGTTTGGAGTTGGATACACATATTTTCAATTAAAAAAATACAGATTCAATTTGCAAAACACATGAAACTCAAGAAGAAGGAAGACCAAAGTGTGGATACTTCATTCCTCCTTAGAATGGGGAACAAAATACCCATGGAGGGAGTTACAGAGACAAAGTTTGGAGCTGAGACAGAAGGAAGGACCATCCAGAGACTGCCCCACCCGGGGATCCATCCCATCATCAGCCACCAAACCCAGACATTAGTGTATATCTAGCAAGATTTTGCTGACAGGACCCTCATATAGCTGTCTCTTGTGAGCTATGCCAGTGCCTGGCAAATACAGAAATAGATGCTCACAGTCAACTATTGGATGGAACACAGCCTTCCCCCCTATGGAGGAGCTAGAGAAAGTACCCAAGGAGCTGAAGGAGTCTGCAACCCTATAAGATGAACAACAATATGAACTAACCAGTACCCCCAGAGCTTGTGTCTCTAGCTGCATATGTAGCACGAGATGGCCTAGTTGGCATCATTGGGAGGAGAGGCCTTTGGTCTTGCGATGATTATATGCCCCAGTACAGGGGAATGCCAGGGCCTGGAAGCAGGAGTGGGTGGGTTGGGGAGCAGGGTGGGGGAGGATACAGGGGACTTTGGGGATAGCATGTGAAATGTAAATAAAGAAAATATCTAATTAAAAAAAAAAAACTAGAGAAAAAAATACGAAGGCTATTTTCCGAGTCCTATGCATCCTCCAGACTTTCAAAATGTTAGCAGCTTTTCGCAAGTGGGTTTTATATAAAGCAAGGGCGCCTCTCAAAGCTGAGGTGATCTGTGCTCCACCGTACACCTCACCACAAAAGCTTTTTTGGCTGACGTCGTCCGTGTGAAATTCCCCAGTGCCAAGCGAGGACATTGGTGACTTGTTTTCTTGGACAAACATTCATTTTATTTTATGACTCAACCAACTTTGTTTTTCGATCTGTGGCTGATGGACAAGGGAGCTCTTTTCTAGTTTTTAACCTTTGCAGACAGCGCCGCTGAGGCATTCCTGTACATGGCTTTGAGCAAGGAAAGGAATTCATTTCTGTCAAGAATAGGCTTCGGCGTGAAAGTTTTCTCTCTGGCAGCGTGTCAGTCTGTTTTGCTAAATAGACCCTGCCGGGGCCTTTTACCAGTTGTTGCGCATTTGTGCTGCGCATTTGTGCACCATACACTCTCTGTCAGCACCTTCTCTTGTTGCTATGGCAGCGTACACAACAGGAGCAACCTAAGAGAGAAAGGGCTCGTTCGTGGTTTAGGGTGTGTGTTGGGGAACAGCCCTACGGTGGGGAACTGTGGTGGCAGGGAGCTTATAACACTTGGTACATCAGAAAGCAGACACTTGGGCCAGAAGTGAGGCCTGACTATGTCGCTCAGTGCTCACCCCGCTGTGACTCATTTCTCCAGCCAGGCCTCACCTCTTAATTCCACCATGATTGAAAACACACGGGGTAGGGACCAAGTGTTCACACATGAGCCTGTGGGGACATTCCACGCTTGACCCATAAAGTATTAATCTTTTGGCAGATATATAAAAATACCTCATTTGGTTTTAATTTTCTGATAAAATGGTTCAGCAATGTCCACCTATGAACAGTCATTTAAGATTTCTTTAGTGATCTGTCTGCTCAGGTCTTTTGTCCAGTTTCCTTCTGTGTCAGTTTTTAATTCACTACTCTGTAAGACTTTGTGTAAACTGGGTGTAAGAGCTTCCTTATAAATGCCACCAGTAGTTTCTCCCTCTTTACAGTGTCTTTTCTTAATGTGTCTTTTATGAACAAAATTTCCAACTTTCAGGTTGTCCACCAATTTGGTCAATCTTACTTTAAAGTTAGAGCTTTGTAGTTAATGATTAAGAAATCTTTGGCTAGCTGGGTGTGAAGTCACACATCTAGAGTCTCAGAGCTTGGAAGGTGGAGGCAGAAAAGGTTGTTAGTTCAAGGCCAGCCTGAACTAAACCCAAACAAGCAAGGAAACAAGTGAAACCTTTGCCTACCTCTAAGATATAAGATTGTCCTTCTGCATTTTTGTCTAGATCTTCATTGATTGTCATTTTTAAATTTGCATTTACGATTCACCAGACTTGGTTGTGTACGTAGAGTAAGATACAGGCAAGGCTTTGCTGTTCCCCATATAAATGTCTTGTTAACATCACGTATTGAAGTAGCTACTTGCCCCTATTCATCTTTCCTATCTTATTTATCAGAATCAAGTGTACATTCAAATGTGCCTGTGTTGTTCTGGTTCTCTTTCTTGGGTTACTTTGTCATCCTTGTCCTTGGGCCTGTACTGCATACCTAAGGTATAACCCCTAAGAGCTGTGGTTCTGGGGTACTTGTATATCCAGTTCATTCTCAGTTATAGGACTGAGACCTTCAGTTGTGGGTTGATTGTTTGCCAGATATGATCCTCAATACCTATGGGACTCTGCTCTTTGCCACTTTGGATTGCCGACAGGGCCAGCTTCGCCAGCAGTGACTTCCCTGGCATGACGGACTAGATCCTCCAAGTACGAGCCAAAATGTGTCCTTCTGTGGTAGGTTGAATGAGAGTGGCACCCAGAGCTCACACATCTGAATAGGTGGCCCTTTGTTGGTGGAACTGTTTGGGAAGAGTTAGGAGGTGTGTGTTTGTAGGAAGAACTGTGTCACTAAAGGTGGGCTTTGAGAGTTCAAAAGACCATGCCAGCCCCACTGCACCTCCCCATGGATAAGATGCAAGCTCTCAGCTATTGCCCTCCAGCAGTATGCCTACCTACTGTTGCTGTGTCCCCAGCCATGATGGTAATGAATTCCTACCTCGCTGCAGCTGTGAGCCTCAAATCAACTCTTCTTTCTATAAGTTGCCTTGGTCATGGTGGGGGGTTTGTCTTTGTTTATGTTTTAATCACAGCAGTAGAAAAGTAACTAGCACAATGTCCTCCTGAAGTTTCTCTTGCCATGCATCTTGTTACAGCAGTGAGGAAAGGGACTAATATAGAAAATCAGTGTGCAGTAGAGCTGTGACAAACCTAACTATGTTGATCTCAAGGCCTTGGGATTGGCTTGTGGGAGGAATGTGGAAGAGCTTGGAGCTGCAGGCTAGAGAGGCCATTGGGACATGATAAGCAGAATCTAATGGGCCATTTTGATAGGTGTATAAAAAACCAGAATGTTGAGAATTGGGGACACTAGAGGCCTCGTCAGAGTTTAGAGGGGAGCAAGAATTGTATCAGGAGCTAGGCTAGAAGCTACTAATGTAACATTCTGGCAAAAGTCTGACTTTAGTTTGTCTATGTCCTGAGTACCCAAATGAGGTTGAATTAAAAAATAATTTGTTTGGTAGAGAATTTCTTAAGATTAAAAAATTATTTATTTATTCATGTGTGTGTGTGTGTGTGTGTGTGTGTGTGTGTGGTGTTTCTGAGTGTTTAAGAGTGAAGAGTGTAATGTGTGCAGGTTCCCGTGGAGGCCAAAGAGGCACTGGGATTAGATGAGGATGTGAGCCAACTGACAGGGGTGCTAGAATGGAACTCAGGTCCTCTGAAAGAGCAGCAAGTGACAAGCCATCTCTCCAGCACTGACGCAGGACATTTCAGACAGAAAAACTGTCCACAAAATTGTTCCTTGTCCTCCTTACTTGTGCCATGACATACATATATGCATGTCCCACAATAACAGGGGAAAGTAGCACACACAATAACAATACATTTGATTTTTTAAAAAGTTATGAATAAGGAGTGAGTACAGAGGCATCTGTAATCACTAAATGGATTTGCCCCATGAAAAGAAATGTCATGCTTTGTTCTGAGTCAACAGGGTGACTCAAAGGAACGGACTTAAGTCCTGTTGAAAGCTCTAACTTGTAACTAAGCAAGCTTTTGTTTGGAAGGAGAGATCCTGAACTGAGAAGGTCAACTGGTCAAGGGCAGTACTTCTTCAGCACAGAGCTAGTGCTGCCCAGGCTCAGGCTACCTTCTGGTCTGACAGCAGAATTCTGCAGCCCTGCTCATGAGCTCATGTGTGCCCTCTCACAGGCGTGAATAAGCAGGGATGTGCGACTTATGCAGACTTGCACCTAGGCTCCAGAAAAGCTGCTCACGCCAGGCACGTAGCAGGGTCAGATTCCCTGGAAGGAAGCCTTGAGAGGCCTTTGTGTGTTATCCTATGGAGGAGAAGCCCAAGTAGCAGTGGCATGTCCGTCAAGGGAAACTTCAGGCATGGAGCAAAACATGGACAGCAGTGTCCCAAACTGAAGGAGAAGGAGAAAGTAACTTGAGTGCCAGCATCATGGGCCTCTTCTTCTTGACTGCAGATGAACTATAATACATGCCTCATGCTCAGGCCACCATGCCTTCTCTGCTGTGATGGACTACATCCTCAAAACTGAGCCCAGATCCCCTTCGTTGCTCTTGTCAGGCATATGTTCTCAACAAGAAAATTTACCGATACAGTCAGCAAGGGAAAGGAAGAATCCAACAAGAAGAGCACTCCAGCTTTACACAGCATAATATTATAATCACATAGTGATCACGTAGTTTGCCACTTGTGTTTCATGCCTATTCACGCCACAGTCCCTCCCCCGCAACCCAGATATGAGGTGCATCACACAAGAGCAAGGATGACGGAAAACAAAAACGATGGGAGCTCCCTTAAGCATCTGTCTACCACAACACATGTGGGACACATGTGGGACACATGTGGGACACATGTGGGACACATGTGGGACACATGTGGGACTTATCTGATGGTAACTGCAGGCCGTGCCAAGGCCAGTCTGTCCGCAAGAGTCCTCCAGGCCTTTAGTGCCAGACTGGACCAGCTGAAGCATCCACCCTTGTGGGCTGAGAAGCTACCAGATTCTGGGATTCTCCAGTGTGCAAGCAGCCATTGTTGGACTACCCAGCAAATCTAGTGAACTGAATAAATGCCCTCTATGACATCTACTTATTCCACCAGGTCCGTTCCTCTAGGGAGCCTGACCAGTATAGATGACTACTAGAGGCTTCCTCTTAGGATATCCCAAGCTCTATGTATTATGCACTCATTATTTCTCTTCCCACACTAGACTACAAGTTCCATGAGGTGGGAGACTTATTATCCTTTATTCCCTGTTGCATACTACGGATAATGGCCAAGAGCATGGAGGTGCTCTGTAAGTAACTGTGCTTTTTGTTTTTGTTTTTTGACGGTTTGTGTCAGGATATTGAAATAAAAATTTCTGGTTTCTTTGGAGACTCAGCTGTGTCATGTTTTTCTGGAAACTGCCTCATGAGAGGATGTTTTTGCTGAAGCAGACACGAGGGAGGATGTTTTGCTGAGGACAGTCACACAGTGATTTTTCTGTAAGCTGCCTGAAAAGGGGGGGGGGCATGTGATGTTTTGCTAGAGCAGACACTTGAGAGAACACATGATGTTTGGAAAGGGTAGAAGTATAACCCAATAGACAGTGGTCAATGCTGTGTGGTATTGGTTCGCCTTGCCACTCTTTGCTGGTCATTGTTTGTCATGGCTTCATAGAGATAAATGCACCAAAGAACTTCCTGTGATATTCCAGGAGCTTCGTGCTACTTTCACAGACTTGGGCCCATTGACAGAACCTCTTGGTTTCTTCTGGATCAAACTGCCATTGCTGATTCTGGAAATGGTGTTTGTGAGCGGATCGAGCTGCCTCTGCTGCTTCGTGGAAACTGAACTGCTAATATCCTGACAATGCAGATTGAATTTGCTCCAAAAAACTATTTCTAAACAGGTACACAACCACCTTTGCCCTGTTAACCTTCCCTTCCCACTACCCTTGGTGGGTGGTAGGCTAGAAGGGAGGTTAACACATTTAAGTACACTTATTAAGGTAGGTTTTGAGAAATTTAAGCCTACAGGCTATCAGGTAATCAGACTGACCTTCAATTTGCTTTGTAGATAACAATGACCCTGAACTCCTGAGACTCTGAGATTACTGGCATGCATCACTTCTTGATGTGAATAATTGTTAAAGGAATGACTGCTACCAAAGACATGTTAGAGGCCACCTGGTTTCATTACAACCTGACAATCAGACCAGGCTCTATATGTCTACCAGGTCGGTACAGGAACCTGGGTTTCTTTTTTATGATTCATTGATCAGCCCGTTCCACTTCCTTCTGTGCAGAGATGAAAGTTTAACACTGTCAGCTGACAGTGCAGTAGAATGACAGGCTATAGTGGAGAAGGTGTTGCTGCAGGTTTTGCCACATGAAACAGCACTGCCTTTCTAATCTGCTCAGTTAATCATCCAGAGTAAATGTCAACAGTGAGTAGAAGGATCAAAACATGAGTTATTATAAGGAAGAGGAGTATTGATCCAGTGAGTCATTGTTCTGCCCACAGGGAACAATGGCCTGAATTGTCTGCAAATGGAAAGGTAAGAAATCAGTTTGAAAGAAAACACACACACACGCACACACACACACACACACACACACACACACACACACGCACACACACACATTGAGCCCAATGAGAGATTGTAACAATGATTATTAATGAAATAGAACAGTCTTAAAAAAAGGAAACACTCAGTTTGCTCTCTTCGTGACTGGTGGGGGATGAAGCCCATTTTGCTGACCTCTCTTTTCACTCAGTTCTTTACCCAGTCACACTCCCAGACACTGCTTTCAACAGTGAATGTGATCTACAAAGCTTGTGAAGGGAAACTCTGCATTAGCAAGAGAATCTACAGAGAGAATGCACCTCAAAGAAGATGCCCCTGCCACTCTGCTCCCAATTAGTCCCCTGCTTCTCACTGTCTCCTCTCTCATTGTTCTGTTTAGAGCTCTGCTTTACTTAAATAATTTGAGTGAAATTAATTCTCTTTGACCACCTTGTTTTCATATTCTTCCTCTCTCTTACTCCCCTCAGGTGTATTTTTTGCAAGCCTGTCAGGAAGCTACCATCCACAACTAGATAGGTTCTTCTAAAACTGAGAGTATATATTTGTAATTCCACCACTCAAGAGGCTGAGGCAGGAAGATTGCCGTGAGTCTGAAGCCTGCTTAGCATACACAATGAGTTAGAACTTATCCTGGGCTATATAACAAGAACATGACTCAAAAATTAAAAAATTAAAAATACCATTATAGGAATTTATAACCAAAGGATGTGTGCCAATTAGCATAACTGATACGAAGATGACCCAAGTTAAGAGGTTGCCCTGAAGCCTTGCCAGAAAATGGGATAAATAACTTTAGCAGGTCAGCAAATAGTGCCCACAGAGGACAGCCCCAGGGCCACCGTACAACGTGGGTGAGGAGAGAATGACTGGTGGCTTGTGAAGTGTGTGACATTTAGGATGTCTACACGAGATTTGCCTTTTGAATGCTTGATTTATTCACACAAATATTCTTTATAATACCAAGTTATTCTAAAGGTTATGGTAATCTCATTAAGCAGACATCTCACCAAGCAGGGGAAAGGTTGGCCAGGCAAGTAATGCAATAGTGTTCGATTGTGGATTCCTCTCCAGTACTAATGCTTTGGGAGCTTGCGAGCTCGACCTGCACCCTCTGTGAGGTCCTTGAGCAGTGACAGGCCAGGAGAATTGCTCTCTCAGTGGTTCCAGACGGTCCTTGAGAGCCTCTGGCCAGTGGCTAGCGCAGATAGGTGGCCATGTAGGAACTCAGCAAGTGTCGCTGAAGCCAAAGTTACAGGGTCTCCAAGTCTCTTTGCCAGTGGGGTTCACTGCAGAAACTAGAGATGCTGTGTCAGGAGCACAGTGGTGAGAAACTAGGGTTGCTTCCAATTTCCCAAGTTTTGTATTATTCCAGTAGGCTTTAGTTTTGTATTATCAGGTCTCACAGCTTAGGGCTGGTTCCCTAAAATGTCAATATCACCTTAATGTTGGTTCATATTGGAGCAAGCATTACATTATCCATGTCATACAAAATGGTTTCACTTATGTTCCTAAGAATGGGGACTTTGATATTTGACCCTTCTGGGAGCCTACCCGAGCTGCTATTACTATACCCTGGTTCCTGCCTCATCCTCGTGAGACGTCCTTGTTAGCATCTAAGTGTGTGGTTGAGCATAAGGAGGCTCTGTACCTGTTTGCTAATGAAAGTTTATAGGCTTTGGAAACTGTCGCAAGACTAGCTTTAGGCCTAGTAATGAACTACCTAGGGTGAAAAGATTGTAGAAAGTAGTGAAGTCTCAACTCTCCTTTGCTATTAGGTAGCTATCTTTTGCTATTAGGTGTCAGTGTTTGGAGCAGGAACTTGATCCTTACTAAGTGGTCAGATTGGCTTAGGTCAATCTGCAACCTATAGTTTTAAGCATATCTTATTTTTATTGTTTTTGATAAGGAAAGGCACAAAGGTCCTAGTGGTTACTGGAGAATAACATGAGGAGAATATCCCTCAAATTCATCCTTTGACCTAGTTATTGACTCTGAACATCCGGATTTCTCAGTGACTCTGAAAATGACGGATTTCAGGTTCTAGGTTAATCACTGCTATTTGTTATGATGGTGGTTTGAATGAGAATGACCCCATAGATTCATGAATTTGAATGCTTGGTCACCAGGGAGTGTGATACCATTCGAAAGGATCAGGAGGTGGGGAGTTTTTGGATTCTTGTGTCACTGGGGATGGGTTTTGCAGTTCCAGAAAGCCCATTCCAAATCCCGAGTCTCTCTCTTCCTGCTGCCTGCAGGTCCAGATGTAGAACTCATAGCTGCTTCTCCAGCACCACGTCTGCCTGCGTGCCACACGCTTCTCGCCATGATGATAATGGACGAAACCTCCGAAATGCTAAGCCAGCCCCAGTTAAATGCTTTCTTTTAAAGAGTTGTCGTGGTCATGGTGTCTCTTACACTCACTAAAACAATGGCAGTTTTTAGGACTGAAACAAGAGCCTTGGCATGCTTAGCAAAATTCACCATGAGCTAGATCTCTAGTCCCTCAGTTCGTTTTGATTTTATTAAGACTTGTTTTATTTTTATTATGTATATGTATAAGTGCTTTCCTGAGTCTAGTGCACTGTGTACATGCCTGGGGCCCCTAGAGGTGAAGAGTACACTGGATCCCCTAGGACTGAAGTTACAAGCAGTTGTGAGCCTGGTGCCAGGAACCAAACCTGATTCCTCCCCAAGAGCATCTAGAGCTGCTAACTGCCGAGATGTCTCTCCAGTCCCAGTTCCTTTTTTCATTTGGAGATAAGATCTCACTAAGTTGCTGGGGCTGGCTATGAACTTACAATCTTCTTGCCTTGATCTCAGTAGCTTGGATTACAGGTATGTATCAAGAAACCCAGCAGTAACTGCTGCTTAATAAAAAAGTGGTCTCTCAACAGTCAATGACAGGCCATGAGGCAGGATTTTCCCTGTCCAATTACGTTAAAATATTAGTGCAGCAGGGGGCCTGTGATTGGACAGTGAGAAGGGAGGCAGAGCAAAGAGTTGGAGAGACAGAGGCATCTTAGGAGAGAGGGAAGAAGGCCAAGATGGAGGTGGATGAATGGGAAGAAGAACCTAAACCAGCTTGGCTTTAAACAACCACAGGTAGTTATAATATCATAAAGGTTAGAATAATTGGGATAATTTGTCTAATCTAGGTGGGCAGCTTTTATCATTATCAATTGGTTCTGAAATTATTGTATTGGCATCTTGTGAATTGAGAATTTATTGATATTGAAATCTGTTTGGTCAATTATAAGCGTGTAGAGTTTTGTTTCTACCGGGTAACCGGGTGTTGTGGCAGCTGACCGCGGGCGGGGTGGACGGTAGTTTTTGTGGGGCTGGTGTGGCAGCGAAGGGAACTCGGGATCTCCGGCCCTGCTGGAGAAATGGCGGGCAGAGACCAGTCCAGCGGGACCATGCCGAGAAGGAGTGGCCAGCAGGAGCACCGGAAGCCTGACGGTCGTTTTTAGTATTTCCTGCAACAAGACCGAGCTAGAGGATCTAGGCCAATGAACCAGAGTAATGCTGTGGTTTTAGCAGCGAGGCCATTGGTACCTCCAGCAAAGTATTATAGAAGCGACAGAAAGGAGCGTCCTTACCAGAAGTGCTTCTCCGGGTCAAGATTCCCTGGGGGAGGATGGCGGGAACATCCTCTTTCATGTTTGACTTGGGCTGATGAAGTGTCCCTCCCAGAAAGTAAATGATGACTTGTTAGAAGAAATCCAGTTTCTGGGAGCTAAATGTGGTAGAGAAACTCTTTACATTGTTACAAAAAACAAAAAACAAAAAACTAAGACACCCACCATTTGAGGCTTTGTAGGTGTTGGTCTGGTTCTGCTATGTATTCAAATACTAAATACTGGCCCCCAAGATCTGGCTGCCCTGTACCCCCTCCAGGAGATCCTCAGGGACAAGGAGAGTCTCAAGCATACGGGCTTTTGTTGTGTAAACTTTGCCCCCAAATTATCTCTGATTGATTAAAGATGCTACAGCCAGGGCTGGGCAGAAGAGATGGGGTTAGAGCAAAGGTTCCTGGACTTGGAGTCTCAGGCAGGGACCATGTGATAGAGAGGAGAGAGGAAGGAAGAAGGAAGTTGCCATGGGGTAGGTGGATCATGAGCATATGGCCACGAGAGCTGGGCCTGTTGGATTAGGAGCAGCTGAGGTGGAACATGGCAAGTGATATCTCAGGGAAGTAGATGAAATAGCACAGAGGGTTGACATGTGCCCAGCTCTAGTGCTTTTAAGCTTATTACAAATATTACAAGTTGTTTTTTTTTTTATGTGGGTGTGTGTCTTCAATTTGGGAACTCTATGGCCTAAGTGAGGAGAAACGCACCAAAATAATACCACAACAGGGCTTAACGGGATTTCTGGTTTTAGTCTTTTATTCTGATCATTATTAATCAGTTTCTTTCCATATATTAACTCAAGCCCAGCTAAAGGATTGAGGACAGGATTCATGCAAGATTTGTATTTTTATTCGGAGTGAGCTCTAAAATACAAAGGAATGCTTTCTGTGTTCTCATACTCCTGACCTCAAGAGCCCAGCACTCAGCCTGCCGCACTGCATCTTGCGTGCAAGCAGGAAAGGCAGCTTCAAGCAGGCCTCCTTTTCAGCTGGAAACGTTTGGAGTCAGATGAATTGGCACAAAACAAAGGTAATTGTGTTAACTTCAAAGATGGAAACCATCATGCATGTTAAATTCTATAACCTGTCATGAAGGAGACCATTTGTTTGGCTCTAATTATATTCTGCATCTATTTACTGTTGCTTAGAATAAAGACAGTGCCAGTTGACTTTATGATTCAATGCCTTTATTGGGCCATAACAATTTTAGGTTGCAGATTTCTACTACTCTATGTATGGTAGTAAAAATATATGTAGCGTTATCTTCTATCCTGCGGCATCTCCATAGGCATCCAATTCAGCCTTCTTAGCTTGAAGATGAAGATATTGGTGCTGACAAAATTGATCACTTATCCATGTAACCCTTGCCAGATCGCAGTGCAGATACATTTAGAATCCCAACTCTCGCAAGCAAGCATTGTCCTGACTGCATATTTGAAAAGTGATATCTATAGATGGCCATTGTGGTGGAGAGAATTTTAAATCTGTTAAGAAAAAGTAGAATATCTGCCGTTTCTGTCTTCTCTAAGTGTCTTGAACTTGTATTCCAATCATAATTATTTATTGGTTACATTACCTTCTTGCATTGACTCAATGTATTTTTGTGTTTAAACTTTGGTATAAATGCAGAATTATTTTCATGTTTCTGTTGCATTAAAGAAGACACTGAAGAGCAAGGGTCAAAGGAATTTTAGTGATCATTCACTCTTGCCCTCCAACTTATAGAGGAAGCCAGGACCAGAGGTGCGTTGGAGTGTCAGCACAGGTTCCTGAGTGTGAGGACAGTCTAGGTTGCACAGTGAGTCTCCCTGGTAAAAGAAAGAAAAAAGGAAGGAAGGAAGGAAGGAAGGAAGGAAGGAAGGAAGGAAGGAAGGAAG
>NC_034598.1:10030495-10034044 GCF_900095145.1 Mus pahari
GAGAGAGAGAGAGAGAGAGAGAGAGAGAGAGGAAGAAAGGAAGAAAGAGAGAGGGAGGGAGGGAGGAAGGAAAGAAAGAAAGAGAAGGAAGAAGAAAGAAAGAAGAAAGAAAAGAAAGGAAAAAAGAAAAGAAAGAAAGAGAAAGAGAAGGAAAGAAAGGAAGGAAGAAGGAAGGAAGGATAGAAAGAAAGGAAGAAAGAGAGAGACACAGAAAGAAAGAAAGAAAGAAAGAAAGAAAGAAAGAAAGAAAGAAAGAAAGAAAGAAAGAAAGAAAGAAAGAAAAAAAGAAAGGGAAAGACAGAAATGAAGAAAGCAGCATCAGGAAAAATGACCACTTGGCCAAGGGGGCTTAGTCTGTTAGCAGCAAAGGATTTAGAACTGAAGTCTCCAGACTTAGCAAGCTTCCCCATTTCCATAATGTCCCCAATTTTCCTGCATATTGCTTGTTTTAAAAATTTGAAACTGGAAAGAACCCAGATGTCCCTCAATAGATGAATGGATACAGAAACTGTGGTACATTTACACAACAGAGTACTACTCAGCTATTAAAAACAATGAATTTATGAAATTCGTAGGCAAATGAATGGATCTGGAGTATATCATCCTGAGTGAGGTAACCCAATCACAAAAGAAATACAAAAGAACCACTCACTGTATACACTCACTGATAAGTGGATGTTAGCTCAGAATACCTAAGATACAATTCACAAACCACATGAAACTCAAGAAGAAGGAAGACCATAGTGTGGATACTTCTATCCATCTTAGAAGGGGGGAACAAAACACCCATGGAAGGAGTTACAGAGAGAAAGTGTGGAGTAGAGACTGAAGGAATGATCATCTAGTGACTGCCCCACCTGGGGATCCATCCCATTTACAATCACCAAACCCAGACTCTATTGTGGATGCCAACAAGTGCTTGCTGACAGGAGCCTGATATAGCTCTCCCCTGAGAGGCTCTGCCAGTGCCTGACAAATACAGAGGTAGATGCTCACAGCTATCCATTGGACTGAGCACAGGGTCCCCAATGAAGGAGCTAGAGAAAGGACCCAAGGAGCTGAAGGGGTTTGCATCCACATAGGAGGAACAACAATATGAACTAGCCAGTACCTCCAGAGCTCCCAGGGACTAAACCACCAACCAAAGAGTACACATGGAGGGACTTATGGCTCCAGCTGCATATGTAGCAGAGGATTGGACATCAGTGGGAGGAGAGACCCTTTGTCCTATGAAGGTTCTATGCCCCAGTATAGGGGAATGCCAGGGCCAGGAAGCAGGAGTGGGTGGATTGGTGAGCAGGGGGAGGGGGGATAGGGGAAGGGTTTTGGAGGGGAAACCAGGAAAGGGGATAACATTTAAAATGTAAATAAAGAAAATATCCAATAATAAAAAATGTTTGACTATCCTTTCCTTTTGAGTGAATATAGATGGTTTGAGTTTTTCTGAGTCAAGGTGAAATTTTCCAGATCCCTAACCCTAAATGTTTCCCCTTCTCTCACATCTTGAGCAGACTTGGTAGGAATTGAAAGGAGACTTAAGAGGAATGAATGTATGAAAAGGTAGCTTAGGGCGAGGATTAGCATAAGCTCCAGAGAGTTTGTAGATCCCAATAGCGATGACACAATCCGAGGCAGGAGCCACTGAGGAGGAAATATGAAATGGAGGAATTTTGACAGCATCCTTTGGGCCCTGGGTCATTGACCCAGCATATGTATTTCTTGTTTGGTAACAAACTCTGTGTATAGTTATAGCCTGATTACAGTATGTCAAATATAGGAATTACAGGAAACCTTTTCTTTCAAACCCCTGAACAGGCTGCAGCATAGAGTCATACGCATTAAAGATCTAGTCATCAAGCCACAGCTAAGGTATGTATCTGGCCTTCCCAGAAACCAGAATTTGAAATTATAGTCAAATCTCCCAATTGACCTGACAATTAAAATTCCTTGGTTTTAATTTTTATACAAAAGAAGTGACTTGGAATAACCTGCTATTAATTGATCCTTTAAAAAAAAATTGTCCCGATTCCCTGTCCCTACTATATGTGGGAATTAACTTTTTTCTTCTCCTGAGTCCATCAGACCACTTAATATATTTTATGTAATAAATATTGCTCACACTACCTACCACTGAAAATCAGATCTTTAAAAGAAATTGTTTGCTGGGCATAGTGGCATGTGACTTTGATCCCATCACTGGGGAGGCAGAGGCAGGTGCATCTCTGTGGCTATGGAGCCAGCCTGGTCTACACAGTGTGTTTCAGGACAGTCCTAGGTACAAAGTAAGACCATCTCTCAAATAACAAACAAACAAACAAACAAACAAAAACAAACAACAAGAAAGAAATTGTAGCTTTATCCCCTGGCAACAGCTACACTGAGAATCTATGTTGTTAGGGTCCATGAATTGCTGAAGAATGATACCCCAGACTCAAATAAATCACTTTGCAAAAGCAAAGACCATTTATTCCTGCATGCAGAGGCCTAATGCCATCGGGATGAAAGGGCACTGAATTTGCAGATTCAGTTTTAAAGCCAAAAAGAGGAACGTAAGGGAGGGGTAGGTGATCTATATCTTGATTGGTGGGTTCTGTCTCTGAGGATCTGGGTGATGCTACGATTCAGACGAGGTATTCTTGCGTCACACCAAGGAGGGGTAGCTCTTGACTCTTGGCTGCAAGCTTGGCTAACTGTCCTTTTGCAAGCTGGGGACGGGTAGGCTCTGCAGTTGTTCCAGTAACTGACATGCCCAGTTCTGGGAAGTAGAAACGCAGGCTTGGTCTCCTAAACTGCTAGTTGTCCGACTCAGGCCAGTTCACTCCTTCGGTGTTTGCTACATTGGACTTCCCTGAAGCTGTGAATGGGGCGCCCATTCCGCTGATCTGGGCATCCCCAAGCAGCTTTACTGCTGACTCACCTAGATGTCTCACAGAGCATCACCCTAGTCAAGGCCCAGTGACCTACGTAGAATAGAAGTGTCTGTGCAAATGTGGTATGCCATTTCTTCCCCCTCAAACCGTTCTTACCTGTACAAGGTCAACCTGCTTCTCCCTCTCAGCCCCATGCTCCCAGAAATAAGGCTCAGATTCAAAACATATTTACAAATACCTTGGCCACATAGCAAGAGTCTTCTCTAACTATATCATAACTTAAAATAACCCCGTTATTTTAACCTCCATTCTGCCATATGGCTGGTTACCTGTGCTCAGGTGCCATGTGTCTGATTCATCTCCTCAATCCTGGCTCTATCCCAGAATGCTTTCTGCCTCCCAGATGTCCCACATTCTATTTTATCCTTTCCTATAAGCCATAGGTTTTTTTAATTGACAGGTGGTACATCCCTACAATACAGAAGATATTCTCTCTACACATACCAGCCAACTTCTAGAGTGACAGAGGGTAAAAGTTGCAGACGTTGTCTCAGACAGACCCAAGTCCCAACCTCAGTGTGCTCTCCCTCTCCCTCCCCCTCCCCCTCTCCTCCTTTCCTCCTCTCCCCCTCTCCCCCTCCTCTTCCTCTTCTTCTTCCTCTCTCTCCTCTCTCTCTCT
>NC_034598.1:10034176-10040174 GCF_900095145.1 Mus pahari
GTGTGCATACGTGGGCATGTGTTTGTAGAGGCCAAACATAGACATGTCTTCCTCAATCATTATCCACCTCACTTTTGAGACAAGGTCTCTCACTGAACCTGGAACTCCAGCTATGCCGGCCAGACACCAACCCCCAGACACCTTCCTGTCTCTGCCTCTCTGACACAGGCATTACAGGTGTGTGCTTCTGTGATCCAAAAGAAGTGCAAAGTAATAGGTAGAGGGTTCTAAAGGAATAAAGGACTTACTAAGACACTTCCTTAGGGGACATCAAACTACACAAAGTATAACTTAGCTAAGGAAGTGCTGCCCCCAAATACTCCAAAGATAAGTAACCTGCTAACCAGGCCTGTTAGAGATAAGGAGAATTATGATGTAAATGTCTGCTCGTCAGTGCTAGCCAGCTGTTAGGCCCATCCCTAAAGAACAGGCAGCTCAAAGGCCAGCACAGAATCACAACACCAAGTAGGTTAAGTCCTAGCCTGACATAAAGCCTTCAGTTCTCTTCTTGAGAAAAGCATAATTCTGCCAGATGGGCAAGATGCTTCAGAAATGATGCTAGCAATGACTTTGCTGGGTAAACCTCCCATCTGCAGTGGCCAGACTTGTAGTCACCAGTCTTTGTTTAAATTGTTCAAAGTATAACGTGAGGCCAGAACCTAAAAGGGATTTAGGGACAACGGTGTATGTACATGTGAGATGTACACGCCTAAGGAGTTAGTAAAATCTTCTATTTGAGGTCAGCTCCTCTTTGAACATTAGCTAGAGTCAGACAAGCACTATTAGAGTTTCCCCTTCACCTCTAAATGAGTGATTTCTTACTGGCAAATCACATTATTTCTATAGTCACTACACCCAATTTTTTGCATGAGTCTTAGAGATTTTGATTTAGTTCCTCGTGCTTGTGTAACAAGGGCTTTATGGGCAAAGTCATCTTGCCAAGCTCCCAAACTTCTTTAGTGAGACAAGTTTAAGTGTTATTGAAGTTTTAGAGTAAAGACCTAGCTCTAATAATCCCGAAAAGCTAGGCTTAACTGTTTGTTTCAAGATTCCAGTTCCAGAAATGAGTAGCATCAAAGGGCAGAAAAAGGAGAGTTGACAGACCAGACACCGGGGAGAGGAACAGAGGGAGTTCAGGGACTCCTGAGTCTGAGGTTTGGGTTTGAACAGAGGAAGAGCTGGGGTAAGAAGCAAGAGGTCAGTCAAGTCCAGTCCATGACAATTCTGGGTCTGCATGGTGGCACAGAGATTCTTACTGCTTGGGACAGTCGGTCTCTATGAGATGACAGCTTCTGTTTGGGGTTGGTCTGATCGTCAGGTGACCTATCTGCCACACTCTACTTTTCCTGGATCCCACAGCGACTGTAGGGTTAGGAATCACTGCAGACTTCCATGTCCCTTTGGGAGCATCTGTGTAGAGTGGGACAGTGTGAGAGCTGACAGGGGGACGATTCAGGCACTCTCATGTATCTGTGTGTGTGCGTGTGTGCGTGTGTGTGTGTGCATGCCTGTGTGTGTGCCTGTGTGTGTGCGTGTGCGTGTGTGTGTGCCTGTGTGTATGTGTGCACGCATGTGCATGTGTGTGCCTGTGTGTGTGCGTATACGTGTGTGTGCATGTGCATGTGTGCCTGTGTGTGTGTGTGTGCACATGTGCATGTGTGTGCCTGAGTGTGAGTGAGTGTGTGTGTGTGTGTGTACATAGGAGTTAGATACAAAATGCAGGCTGTGTGCCAGGCTTTTCTCCCCACTTAGTTCAGCCTAAGTGATGGGCAGTGATTACCATGCCTCTTGTCTGTGCCCTGCATTTTGTTCTTTCTTGCAAACAGGTAGGGAAGCACAGTGGGTAATGAAGCTGAATCAGGAGCGAGTAGGGCTTGTGTGGTGGGATAATGAGGGAGATGGGAAGAAGGAGGGGTGAAGGGGGAATAGGAAAGGGCTAAAGCAAAAGGCGGAGAGGTGACATACAGAGCCTCCATATGGAAGAGTGAGCAGTAACAAAGGGTGCTCCCACAGTCCCTCAGCACAGCCTGGGGACAAGCAGCATAGGCAAGCTCTGTATGCAGCTCAGAAGCACAGTCAGTATAGTCATAGTCTGTGTTTTAACACATTGTGCAGGGGACTCCTGGATCTGTTAACTCTGCAGAATCCGTGGTGAGTTTCTCTCAAGTTTCTCTCAAGTTTCTCAAGTTTCTCAAGTTTCTCTCAAGTTTCTCAAGCCAAGTGTTTTCAACAAATCAACGGGCCAATTTCCAAGCGGCGTCTCTTACCTTAGCACTCTGATTGACTCGGGCTGTGGGCTCCTGATGTTCTCAGAACTTCTCACCATGCTCCAAGCTACTGGGCATGGGGCAACCAGGAGGCGAGAGGTCGCCACTCCTTGGCTGTGAAGAAACAGGAAGAGGATTAGGGTTGTCCTTGTAGACACATCTGGTTAGTAAGGCAGGCACCCTGCCCTGGGGACCTCCTTCCTGTTCTTTAGCCCCTCCTGGTGTCCAACTTTGCCTCTAAATAATAGAGACTCTTGTCTCTGCCCTGCATTTCGTTCTTTCTTGCGAACAGGTGGGAAAGCACAGTGGGGATGCCACTTCAACTCCCTGTTCTCAACTCCTTGACATGAAATACAGGCTTAAAATCACAGTGTGAGGTACCCAGGATTCCCGAGGCAATGCGGATCAGAAGGGTAGCCTTCTGGTGAGGATGTCTATTGGATTCTACTTTGAAGTAGCCAGTCAGGCGAGGGAAGTGAGAAGCTGCAGCATAAGAAAAAGTAGGAAACCAGGGGCCTGGGAAAACATTTGCCTACTTAACAAAGTCAGTTACTACTCTGTTCTGCCAGTAGTCAGAGTCAGCAAATTGGAGCCCAGGATGGCCCATAATCTTTCTTTTTCTCCTTCCTTCCTTCCTTCCTTCCTTCCTTCCTTCCTTCCTTCCTTCCTTCCTTCCTTCCTTCCTTCCTCCCCCTCCCCCCATCTTATCATCATCATCATCATTATTATCATTTAGAAAGTGGAGAGTTTTAAGCTAACTTTTAAACGCTGATGGTGAGGGCTGATAGTGTTATGAAATACAATGTGGCAGTGGCAGAGGTAAGGGGTACCTGGCAAGGCCATGCCAGGGTGTCCTCCTGAGAAACACACCATTCAACAGACCTAGTATAATAAGGAAGGTTTACTGTGGGGGAAGGGAGAGGAGTGAAGATCTGAGGAAGAGGAGAGGCAGGAGAGGGGGGAGAACAAGAGGATAGAGGAGGACAGAAAGAAGGACAGAAAGAGAAAGAGGCCAGTGTGGGAGAGAGGGGGTGGCCTGGAGTAATGAGCTGTTCTCTTATACACTGCCCAGTCACCCACCCCTGTTATGGCACAGGTAGTAATGGTGGCAGATAATGATGCAAGCTGTTGCTAGGTCGAAGTTGGGAGGAGCCAAGAGGAATATTCTTTAAGCCCACAGATGGAATCCAAAGCCCATAGGCTGCGAGTGTCCAAGGTCTTTCCTAGGTCTTCCAGAAGAGAAGAATTGAAGTCTTCATTAATGACTCTTGAATTTGGGACATGCCCCATTGTGGCAAGCCCTGGTGGCCCTTGCTCAAGAGAGAGGACGGTGATGATTTACCCTCCATGATGGGCACAGTTTGAATGCAAGGTTGTCACACTCTATAAATCAGTATAGACTTAAGCTCTCTTGTCTCTACAGTGTTAGGGATCAAACTCAGGGTCTCATGTGTGGCTCCACCAACTGAACTATGCTCTCAACCACAATTCCACAGAAAATATAAAAGCATCCAGCAAGTCACACGGTGACGTGAAAACAGCCTTCATAATTAGTTGATTAATCATTGTCAGCCTCTTGTCTTGTGCTGATATCTGAGTAAGGCGCACTCAGGGTATTGATTACATCCAAGCCAGGATTCCTTTGTAGCCGTAACCCGAAGGTCACAGTGACCAGAAGCCCACCTCGAGTTACTCCCTTTTGCAAAGTGATAACCTGGTGCACAGGCAGCTGTAACCCAAGCTCATCTTCCCGTGAGCGGCAGGTAGTTACTCCTGCTCCGCTGTAGCTGGATTGCTTTCAGTCTTAATGGGAATCTTTCTGAGGCAGAAACCTAATTCCATTCAGGAAATAATATGCCCACTCAACCTCTCTTCCCAGAACCAGCCTGAACTTCAAACTTCCAGGGGTTGGGAAGAATTGCCAGAATGTGGATAGCGCCAGACAAAGCAGGGCTAGGAAAGACTTGCATCTTTAAGCCATTCTGGAGGCCTTTTTACGGTGAAAGGCAGTGTTGTACTTGGCATTTGTCTTTGCATTAGCCTGAAACTTGGGAGCTGGTAGAGCTTAAATGCCAGTCTTAAACCAAGTCTGTTGCCGTTGCTCCAACTTCCATCTTTCTTTTCTTTTCTTTTCTTTTCTTTTCTTTTCTTTTCTTTTCTTTTCTTTTCTTTTCTTTTCTTTTCTTTTCTTTCTTTCTTTCTTTCTTTCTTTCTTTCTTTCTTTCTTTCTTTCTTTCCCTGAACTCTGGGAGCTCCCAGAGACTAAGCCACCAACAAAGAGCATACTTGGGCTGGTCAGAGGCCCCCAGCACATATGTATCAGAGGGCTGCCACATGTAGCCTCAGAGGGACAGGATGCACCTGATCCTGCAGAGATTTGAATCCAAAGCCCGTAGGCTGCGGGGGTAGGGAGCTGCCCTCTCAGAGGCAAGGGGGGGGAGGAACTCTGTGAGGGGGGACCCAGGGGGCAACATTTGGGATGAAAATAAATAAATGAATAAATAAATAAATAAATAAATAAATAAATTTAAGTCTGTGCTACAGAGCTCCATATGCAAATACTGATGGGAAAGAGAAGGTCTTCCAGTAGTGCTGACAAGCCTGTGAGCATGGGTAAGACCACCACTTCTGTTCAGAGGGACCTGCCCAGAGCCCTCAAGACACAGGAACCGAGGACCTGCCTGGGACAGGAATCTTCCGGTTTCTGTCTGCCCCAGGAGCATATCCTGTGCCACAGTGCTCCAAACCCAAATTCATCCCAGAGAGAACTGGTCTCCCAGGAGTACTGACACACAGGCTTGCAGGAGGGACAAGCCACAGTCAGAGACAGCAAGACCAGCTAACACTAGAGAAAACCAGATGGCGAGAGGCAAGGACAAGAACATAAGCAACAGAAACCAAGGCTACTTGGCATCATCAGAACCCAGTTCTCCTACCACAGTGAGTCCTGGATACCCTAACACACCAGAAAAGCAAGACTCTGATTTAAAGTCACATCTCATGATGATGACAGAGGAATTTAAGAAGGACATAAATAACTTGCTTAAAGAAATACAGGAGAACACAGGTAAACAGCTAGAAGTCCTTAAAGAGGAGACACAAAAATCGCTTAAAGAATTACAGGAAAACACAATCAAAGGGATGAAAGCATTGAACAAAACCATCCAGGATTTAAAAATGGAAATAGAAACATTAAAGAAATCACAAAGGGAGACAAGCCTGGAGTTAGAAAACCTAGAAAAGAGGTGAAGAGTCATAGATGCAAGCATCACCAACACAATACAAGAGATAGAAGAGAGAATCTCAGGTGCAGAAGATACCATAGAAAACATTGACACAACAGTAAAAGAAAACACAAAAAGCAAAAATCTCCTAACCCAAAACATCCAGGAAATCCAGGACACAATGAGAAGACCAAACCTAAGGATAACAGATATAGAAGAGAGTGAAGATTCCCAACTTAAAGGGCCAGTAAATATCTTCAACAAAATTATAGAAGAAAACTTCCCAAACCTAAAGAAAGAGATGGCCATGACCATACAAGAAGCCTAACAGAACTCCAAATAGATTGGACCAGAAAAGAAATTCCTCCCATCACATAATAATCAAAACACCAAATGCACTAAANAAAGAAAGAATATTAAAAGCAGTAAGGGAAAAAGGTCAAGTAACATATAAAGGCAGACCTATCAGAATTACACCAGACTTCTCACCAGAGACTATGAAAGCTA
>NC_034598.1:10040589-10042340 GCF_900095145.1 Mus pahari
CCACACTCTCACCAATGGACAGATCCTGGAAACAAACTAAACACGGACACAGTGAAACTAACAGAAGTTAACCAAATGGATTTAACAGATATCTATAGAACATTTTATCCTAAAACAAAAGGATATATCTTCTTCTCAGCACCTCATGGTACCATCTCCAAAATTGGCCATGTAATCGGTCACAAGACAGACTTCATCAGATACAAGAAGATTGAAGTAATCCCATGCATCCTATCAGATCACCATGGACTAAGGCTGGTCTTCAATAGCAACAAAAACAACAGAAATCCCACATACACATGGAAGCTTAACTTGGTCAAGGAAGAAATAAAGAAAGAAATTAAAGATTTTTTAGAATTTAATGAAAATGAAGGCGTATCATACCCAGACTTATGGGATACAATGAAAGCAGTGGTAAGAGGAAAACTCATAGCTCTTAAGTGCCTCCAAAATGAAACTGGAGAGAGTTTACACTTGCAGCTTGACAGCACACCTGAAAGCTCTAGAACAAAAAGAAGCAAATACACCCGAGAGGAGTAAACAGCAGGGAATAATCAATCTCAGGTCTGAAATCAACCAAGTAGAAACAAAAAAACTATACAAAGAATCAACGAAACCAGGAGCTGGCTCTTTGAGGAAATCAACAAGATAGATAAACCCTTAGCCAAGACTACCAGAGGCCACAGAGACATTATCCAAATTAAGAAAGTCAGAAATGAAAAAGGACATATAACAACAGAAGCTGATTAAATTCAAAACATCACCAGATCCTACTAGAAAAGCCTATATTCAACAAAACTGGAAATGTTGGATGAAATGGAAAATTTTCTAGACCAAATACCAAATACCAAAGTTAAATCAGGATCAGACAAACCATCTGAATAGTCCCATAACCCCTAAAAAATAGAAGCAGTCATTAAAAGTCTCTCAACCAGAAAAGCTCAGGACCAGATGGGTTTAGTGCAGAGTTCTCTCAGACCTTCAAAGAAGACCTAATACTAATACTCCTCAAACTACTCCACAAAATAGAAACAGAAGGAGCACTGCCCAGTTCACTCTATGAAACCACAGTTATGCTGTGTATTCTCCCTTGGAGATGGAACGGTTTCTCTCTAATCAGGAACTTTTCACAATTTCCTTTCATAGAGGGCTTCATAAGAGAGCTTTTCTTCTACTTCTATCATGTTTATTGTTCCAAATAGATTTTTAAAACTGGTTGAGTATATTACTTTTAGCTTCAGAAGATATCATGTATATTTAAGATATTTAACTATTATAAATTATTTTGATGACTTAAAAAATGTCAATATCGAGTTGTATATTTTTAAAAATTTTTATTAGTTCAATAAAAAATAAAATAAATTAATTTAAAAATTAACTAATATATAATTACATCTCTAACACTTCCTATGTCCTTTCTCTCCAATGTTTTCCATGCTTTGCCCCCAAATTCATGGCTTCTTTTTCTTTGATTATTATTGTTACATATACATGCAAAATTGCATAAATACAACCTGCTGAATCTGTTGAGTGTTACTTGTATACAAGGTGATTTCAGGGCTATCCACTCGTGTGTTTTATGACCATTCAAAAGCTCATCTCTGGAGAAGACTAATTGACTCTGGCTTGGAACTTGTTAGTGGCCTGTAGATCTTTGGTGGTTGTACTTGGGCAAATTTTTAAAAAGATTTAGTGTGTGTGTGTGAGAGAGAGGAGAGAGAGAGAGAGAGAGAGAGAGAGAGAGAGAGAGG
>NC_034598.1:10042617-10050477 GCF_900095145.1 Mus pahari
TCAATAAATTCCTTTACTATATAGAGCATATCCGTAAGTTCTGTGACTCTAGAGAACCCCGACTAATACAGTGGTGTACACCAAACTCCAGTCCTCTACAGAAGCAGCAATCTCTCTTGAATACTGAGCCAACACTGCTATAGAAATAATTTAAGGTAACAAAATAAATGGGTTCTAAGCCTACGACAATCATATTTCCTTCTGCCAGCTCACAAAGTCCTATCTCTCTAAAGTCAAAGGGACACTAACTGTCCCTTTACTGTGATTGACTGGATACTGGTGAAACCTGGGGATTTGATGGTGTGTTAGCTTTTGTAACCGCAAGAAACTGTCTGGGTTTTAAGCCAATCACCTTAAAAGGAGGAAAGTTTCTCGGAGTTTACAGTTTTCTCGTCCAGGGTCATTTGGACCTGTGGATTTCGGTCTGTGGTGAGACACAGCAAGAATGCATGGTGGGGAAGTCGATGACTTTGTGGTGACTGAGAAACAAAACAGAGAGAAAGGCGAGTCAGGCCCTGATATTGCCCTCTGTGGGGGGTCCTGCAGGCCTCACATCTGGCAGTGAGTCAGTGTGAATCTCAGTTCAATAGGACTTAGGTGGCTGCTGGACTGCTTCAGACTTCTGACAAAAAAAAGGTTTCCTAGTGACAATGAACTCAGTCCTGAGTGCACAACAAAGCTTAAGGCGTGTTTACATTGAAATTCTTTACCAAGTACATATGGCTTCTTCTATAAAGGTGGGTTCTGTTGACTTAGAAACAGTGTTTAAGGGAAGGGTCTAGGGAGAATGACAGAGGTAAGCACAATGTCTGTGGGAGTCAGGATTGGCCTGGCCCTAAGATAACACAGATTGGAAGACCCTCCTTTCAACATATTAGAAAAGCAACAGTAAAAATAAAGGAAAGGAAATTAAGAAATAGAAAATTTTACACAGAAAACAATCCATTAAAAAATACATCTATAAAGGGGGAGTAAGATGTAGCTCTTCCAACAGATTACTATAACAAATGTTACAAGAGCTTAAAAGTGAGGGTGGGATGGCATGAGAAGAAAATAATATTACAAGTTAGAATGAGAAATGGGGCAGAGCTCAAATATTGGTTAAAGAAATTATATGAGAATGCAGCATAAAACTTGAAGTAGCAAACGTTTAATGAAGATGGGGTGGATTTTTGCAAAGTACAAATTAATGAAATAGATGCAAGAAAGAGTAGAAACCAGAACAGATCAATTACAATAAGAGAGACTGGAAAAGCAAAAACAAAAGGCAAAGCAGACCCGCAACCTCTCAGCAGTCAGGGTGGTAGGCCTATAGTTCCAGTGCTCAGGAGGTGGGCAGAAGAATTCGGAGTCAGACGCTAGCCTGGACTACGTGGCAATGCCCCGTCTACCCTTGGCCCCCATAAAACAAACAAACAAACACACAAACAAAGGTCTAACATTGAGAACATAATTGAATCTAAAGCTTGGTGCTGGGGAATCAAACCCAGGGCCAAGAGCATGTTAGACAAGTGCTGTACTACTGAGCTACGCTCCAAGCCCCATTTAAACGTCTACACAGGAAATTGCTGTTACTTACATTATTTGAACTATTAAGAAAGAAGGGAAGAAAGGAAGGAAGGAAGGGAGGGAGGGAGGGAGGGAGGAAGAGGCAACCATTTTGTTAGTCAGCAAACTAAACTGCGAAAACTTAATTGAAGCTATTAGAAGACAATTATAATCTTATATTTATCTGAACTAACACCAAGATCTAGTTCAACCTCACATGTTGACAGAAATATTTACTACTATTCTTTTCCCAAAGGAACACAAAACTGGAGGACAATAACCACAAGAGAGACAGGGTTGAGGTGTGGCTTAGCAGCTTGGTGGTAGAGCATATATTCAGCACACTTGAGGTCCTGGATTCAATCCCCAGCAATCTCCTCCCCTGCCCAGAAGATCCCAGTGTGCCAGAGGAGATGACAATAGCCAGAAAAATTGGGCCATTTGAAAATGGATGAGCCAATGGAAATTGACTTGGAGTCCTATAGAAAGCTAAACCCTAAGCCAGAAGTGTATTCCACCTCAGGAGTATCGAGGACCTGAACAACTGGGGGAGTCAAATTCCTCTACAAATAGGGAGAAGGACGCGATTATATCAGGGGCAGTTAGGTCCCCAGGCCCCCTGCTTGTTTGTCTTCTGAAGGATGAGCAGCCTCCATGCCTGGCTGAAGGCTCTCTGGACCCAGAGCCACCAGGCACACTACAAAGAGACTCTGCTGCAAGTGAAGATTAGAGGAGGATGGGGTACAGAAAGTGTTTCCGGGCCCTTGCTATCTTCTGTACTACCTCCCCAAACACTGAGAGTTACATTTAACCTTCTCAGAAGGAAAATGAGGGGTTTCATCTTTGGGGCCTGATTGTCCAGGGAAAAGGGCCCAAAGATGCAGTCTTAGTTATTTTTCTGTTGCACAGCTAAGATACCATGACCAAGGCAACTTATAGAAGAAAGGGAGTACTTGGTGCTTAGGGTTTCAGAGGGTTCGAGTCTATGACCATCATGGAAGGAAGCATGGAAGCAGGCAAACAGCCAGGCATGGCACTGAAGCAGTAGCTGACAGCCCAGATCTTGAGATAAAAATCAATGAGGCAAGGGACAAAGAGAGAGGCAGAGACAGAGAGAGACATACACAGACATAGAAACAGAGAGAGAAAGACATCGAGACAGAGATACACAGTGAGAGAGAGACAGACATACACAGAGAGACATAGAGACACAGAGAGAAGGACAGAGAGACAGAGATACACACAGGGAGAAACACGTAGACAGAGACAGTGAGAAAGAAACTAACTGATAACAGCACCGGTTTTCAAACCTCAAAGCTTGCCGCAAATAACAAACTCTGCCAACATGGCCGCACTTCCTTTTGTTGTTGTTGTTGTTTTTGAGACAGGGTTTCTCTGTGTATCCCTGGTTGTCCTGGAACTCACTCTGTAGACCAGGCTGGCCTTGAACTCAGAAATCGACCTGCCTCTGCCTCCCAAGTACTGGGATTAAAGGAATGCACCACCACTGCTCGGTCACACTTCCTAATCCTCCCCAAATATTTTCAATATCTGGAGACCAAGCAGTGACATATGTGAGTATGAACACCTGTAGTGGCCATTCTCATTCAAACCATCACGGATACTGACAGGAGCCCCCCAGTAAGCAGAGAGGTCCGGGTCCAACCCACATTCACCAAACTCAGAGTCACTATACCAGTGCATCATTCTTCAGAGGGAGCAGTTAGCTAAGGATTGCCACACAGAACAGGAAATTAACATGAAAAACAGAAGTGAAGAAAAGAAAAGAAAAAATTCTAAGCAGAAGAAAGCCTTTTAAAGTCCTGAATGCGCTACATGGAAGAGACTTCACATTGCCATACAAAGAAGAGCTTAAGGCAGGAGAACCATTGAGCCTAGAGCTCAGCCAGTTTGCTGTCTGTACTACACAGCCATCTGTGGTGGTACTGAGCTGCCTCTTCAAAGGAGAAAAGGTGGGATTGAAAAGAAACATAAAATTTGGAGATTTAAGAGAGCTGCAGAAAGGACAGATTCAGTAAAAGAGCTGGAAAGGGGAGCTGTCAAGTTTAGTAATAAACAAATACAATTCAGGATATTGTTTAATATGAATTTCAAGTAACTACAACCCCTTTTAGTATAAGTATGCCCCACACAATATTTAGTGTGTCTGAATTTAAAATCCTCCTGCATAGTTTTGTGTTTTTTATCCAGTAACCCAAGACCAAGATGAAGTCCAGGATGAAATTTCTTTAAAAACTCAAAAGAAGGCAGAAGGATGGATGAAACTCAAAGGTGAATTGAGGAAGACCTTCTATTGAGATGGATCGATTGCATAGGAATTACAGAAAAGAGGAATAGAAAGAATAAGTTACTGAGGAAACTGAGCAGAGTCTAGTAAGAGCCAAGTTCCAGAGACAAGCCCTCATTCCTCAGCACTGAAGGGACTCAGAGTCAGAGACAAATAGGGGATAGGAAGACAGATATAGAAATATAAAGATAGGGATAATGTGTAAACATACCTCCATGTTACATATATATATATATATGTAACCATATATATTTATCATGTTATATATATGGAGGGGGGAGATTTGAATGAGAAATGTTCCCCTTGGGTTCATGCACTTGGACACTTGTCGGTGGCCCTGCTTAAGAGGCTGTGCCCTGCTAATTAGTGTCGAAGTCTACCATTGCCCAGCTAGCCTTCTGAGTTCAGCACGGAATGGGGACTGTCTTTACTGGCAGGGCTTCTCCCTCTCTAATGCACTCTGGCGAGCTTGACCTGTGGAATGTCAGGGAGCCTTGGTGAGGTTGCTTCAGCTTCCTTCCTCCCAATAAGAAATCCATTCAGCATCACCTGAGATTCCTGGGAGGCCTCCCCATGCTAATGAGGCATCTCAGTAGCTTGGCCTTCAGCCCACCCTGGATATTCCTACCCACTTCCCTAAAATTATGTAACCCTTGATTTACCCTGAATAAAATTGATCTGTCTCCCTAAAGCTAGCTAATCCCAGAGTGTCCTCATTTCTATCTCACATACAGTTCATCTGAAACCCTGTTGTGAGAGAAGGCAGACTCACAGTTGTGGAACCTTCAGACCAGTGGTTCTCCTTCCTAATGCTGTGACCCCTAAATACACTTCCCCATGTTCTGGTGACCTCCACAATCATATAATTATTTCATTGCGACTTTGTACCTGCAATCTTGCTACTGTTATGAATAATAATGTAAATATCTGATATACAGGATATTTGACATATGACTCCCCAAAGGGGTCATGACCCACAGGTTGAGAAGCAGTGTATGTGTGCAAGCATGACTATGGAGCCATAGGGTGTTGTATGAGTGTATATGTGTGTGATCGCATGTGAGGTATATATGTGTATATGCCTGTGTTTGCATGACTGTGGAGCCACAGTGTGAGTCGGAGCATTGGGAAGCCCAAAAGTTGATGCTGAATTTCTTCCTCACATCTCTGCTTTGTTTGTTGAGTCAAAATCTCTCTCTGAACCCAGAGCTTCCTGATCCCAGCTTGTTTACCTAGCTAGCTTTCCCTGTGGTCCTCCAGTCCTCCGCCTCTACCATTCAAATGCTGGGATCACAGATAACCATCATGCCTGTCTGACTTTCATGTGGGTTCTGGAGGTCTTAACCCTGGTCCTCTCACCGGCGAGCAAGCACTTTAGCCACTCAGCCACCTGCAAAGCCCCATAAAACATTCCTCTTGAGACCAGGGAATATATTCGGGTTTCCCTGGCCAGATAATATGTGTGGTTGTCAGTCCCTACCCCTGTCCTTCTATATAAAACTCATGGTCCTCCTGCCTCAGCTTCCCAAGCCCTGAGATTATACCTCACAGACACTGTCATTATAGTCTCCTGCTATGATGCAAATCTGGCCTGTGTCATCTCCCTCAAGCTCCAAACTCATGAAGGAGTTTGGTCCCTGAAGTCAGGTGTTAAAGATATCAAGAGGGTGGGACAATCTGCTTAGAGCTGAGGCCTTTGAGGGTGTTTAGGGTCAAATAATGTCATCAGAGTAGGGCCCTCAAGATTGGTTCCTGGTATCTTTATACGAGGGAGATGGGCCAGGCACATAGACCGAGATGTGTTCTCCCCGTCTCCTGCTTTATGATGGTCTATGCCAACTTGAGATTTCTATCAGCCAGAAGGACATTACCAGGCCTAGACCTTTCACCTTCAGAACTATGAACTAAGATAAACTATTCTTTTTAAAGACACCTTCCTCAAGCAGTTTGTTATAGTAGCAAAAAAACTGACAGACATACTACTATTAGAATTGTCTAAACACCAGGTACTTCAGGAGTACTTAAACGTTCACAGCACCCTTATGCTAGCTTTATGAAGCATATTTCCCACCCCAGGGCCTTGAGATAAACTTCCTTCTTGTCTATATAAGGAAAGGATTTTATCCTTCCACCTCACCTACCCCTGCCCTTAGGATCATGGCTGAGGGCCAAAGAACAGAGAGATTGAAGTCATACAAGTGTGTAATATAAATTACATGGCCCCGGGAAGCATCATCCAGATATGAAGATGTAAAGATGTGGCATTTTAGTCTTGTCTTGATGAAGAAGTAGACAGTTGTGTGAGGCATTATTGGTCCATGGCTATGGAGTCTGTGGTGATGGCCTCAGCTGAACTTGGTTAAGTGGCCAGTGTCTACACTCAGGAATATGGTGTTCCATTCCTCTTAGACGAGCGTGCTAGGACCTCTGGACAAGATCAGAAAGCTCTTCTAGGTTTTGGAATCTGCTTTTGGGGAGAAGTGGGAATAGGATAAGAATGAGCTTCCTGCTTCCACTGTTTGTGTTTGGGGTGACACATCATGAATTCTCCCAGCTGGAGCTGGCTTCTCCCAGTTTTCCTAACCTCTCATTCCTCAGAGAACTGTACCTGCCTTCCCTGTACCCCAGTGTGAGACCCTGAGCAGTGTCTGCCTCAGCTCTTCCACCACAGCGTCCCTCCTTTATTTTCTCTCTTGTGTATTTATAACTTCCTTCATTGTTTTATTTATGATCTCCCTCATTAGCACAAAAGCCGGGATTGTGTTGTTGTTCATCTGGCACCAGAACTTTCTGCTACATAGTTACAGTCCATACTTTTGTCAAAATGAAAAACAAAATCTTTTGAAAGCCAAGCCTCACTTTGGAGAGAATTGCAGAATTTGGTGAGCTGGCAATGAGAGCTATTTGATTCCTCAATGTGCCAGGCAGTAGCCATAAAATGCAGGAGAAAATAGGCAGGAATGCAAAGAGGCAGAAGTTGGGAACTGCAGGAAGGAGATGGAGGAGACCGGAAGTGGAAGTACCTAGGCCATGGCAACACTTCCTTCAGCAATGGAGACAGTCCGCTGACGAGGGTAACTCTGAAAGATGGCGTGTCTCCTTGTCACCACTGGAGATAGACTCTGCCGACAAACTCTGAAGGCCTCAGCACTGCAAAGTTAGATTCATTGCTAAAATGAAGAGAGAACTTCAAAGAGCCCAAACCCAGATGATTTCCAGACGGAACTAGAGCGGGGCTTCCTCCTGGGAGACAGACTGCCAAAATGTCAAGCCTGCTGTCCAGATGCAGGGCCAAGGAGGAGTGTGGGTAGTACTCTGGTGCAAGCCAGTTCCCAAACAGACCCCAGGGCAAAAGAAGACACCAAAAAACATGTCTTGTTTTACTCCATAAGCAGACACGGTTCGGTTGAAAACACTGCCAGGGCATTTGCCTCCTGGAGACATTAAACATTTCCTCTTGGACACCTGTTTCTAACAGACAGGGCTGCAGTGTTGGCTGGGTTGCAATGATATATAATTTCAGTTAGTTAATGACCTCAAGAGTCCACATGCCCTGGCCAGTGGGGCTTATCTCTTATTTAAACACGGAAAGAAAGTGGCTGAATGGCTGAGTTAGTGAGGCTGTGCAAACACAGGCAGGTGCTCCGTCACGGTTTGCAGCACAAGAAGAAAGAAGAGGGGGACACAAAAATCATTTTTTAAACCAACAAGCAGACTTTACTCAGTGAGCAACTGACCAGATGCTGGGCTCCGTTCAACTTATTCCCACAACCAGAAGTTTCCGAAGTTCCCTAGAGTAAGGCCTGGACGTCCGCTGGGGACGCCCCTGTTGGATGCCATCAAGTCAGATGAAGCTGTGCAGCCTTTGGTATAGCCACAGCGGTGGGGACCAAAGAGAGGGGGCCAAGGTCTGGGGCCAAGGGTAGTGTAGCAAAGGGCTTCAGGGCCAAGTATGTTTGGGACCTATGAACCCTCCCCCTCCCCTCCCCCTCCCCTCCCCCTCC
>NC_034598.1:10050648-10062892 GCF_900095145.1 Mus pahari
TCCCCCTCCCTCTCCCTTTTCCTCCCTCAATGAAGACATCTGCTGCCAGGACCAGTTCAGAAGCCAGTCTCTTGCATGTGTTCTATACTGGGAATCTATAGGAGAGAACCAAATAGAGTGTTTCTCACATATTTGACTAATGTCACACTATTGACTATATTTATGTCTTTTTCCAAGCACCTGTATTAGGAAAACTGCCCCCAGCCCACGTATCCGTTTGCATGTGCATTGGGAAGGCTGTGATCCTGGTGTAATAGTTCTAAACAGATTAATTAGGTCAATAGGGAAAGGCTTAGTCGCTGGATCATGGAGATTGGCTTGGCTGGCTTATGTGTCTGTCTGTTTTGAGACCGAGTCCCACTTTGTATCTCAAGCTGACCTCCAAGTCACCCTCATCACTTCTACCTGGAGCGTGCTGAGATCCAGGAACACCCCAGCACCACCCCAACTGGATTAGTTAGATCTTGAAGTAAAACGGAACGTTAGGTGCCCCTCCTGGCAGGAGACAAGGGCGAATTTCCCTGGAGTCACCACATTGCTTGTTTATTTATGACTTTGAAGTTCTGTTTGTATCTTACTAAACTGATTTTACTAACTTCTAAAGGGTTGTAGTTTCTAGTTTGAAAAATCACCAAATTCTGTCTAAGATAAAGGCATTAAAATTCTTACACTCCTGTACCCAGAGATCTCCACTCTGTATTTTACGTGGCCGACATAGCACAAAGCAGAGTTGGCTCAGGCCCAGGCTCAGGCTCTCTGTCTTTCGGGGAACGTTACTACCTGGTGCTATGGTACATCATGAAGTGTTAGAGCTGCAGTTAGTTTCCGATCGTAAATCCCATGTTATAGACAAATCTTATTCCTCTGCAGCTATGCTGTCCTGTGTTAGACCTGGTCAAGATCACACATGAGGGCTGACGGGATGTCTCAGCGGGTAAGAGCACAGACCGCTCTTGCAAAGGTCCTGAGTTCAAATCCCAGCAACCACATGGTGGCTCACAACCACCCGTAACGAGATCTGATGCCCTCTTCTGGTGCATCTGAAGACAGCTACAGTGTACTTATGTATAATAATAAATAAATCTTTAAAATAAAAATCACGCATGAGCTCACAGAGAGTCAGGTAGCTGTGGCTTAGCATAGAACACTGCACTACAGGTGAAAAGAAGAAAAAAAAGCATTTTTCTATTCTATCCTGGGCCCATGGCTGGGGAACCTAGAACCAGGGGCAGATCAGTCAGAGAAGGGAAACCAGTTTAACTCTAGGAGTTTCATGTGACATGGCCTCCTTCAGAAATAAAGACCCAATGGGGGGAGGGGGAAGGCAAATGCAGTTCTGGGTTTTGAAACAGGGCCTCACCGTTTAATCCAGCTGTCCTTAAACTTGCCATCCCCCGCCTCTGCTTAGCAAGTGCTGGGATCATAGGTTTGTGTCACAAGACAGGCTTTTATGCTAGGTGTGATGGGGGAGAGGGGCATCATGGAGAAGGGGGAGGAGGATAAGATGTACTGGCAATGGAGTTAGGAATTAGCAAGCCCTGCATGTTCCGATCGTCCCATGAATCCCCGTGTCTTGAGAGCTAAGGACATTTCTTCCCTGAGGTATAGGAATGCACTTCTTGAAGAAGAGGTTTAGAACCTTCTTCAAGGAACAAACAAACAGATCGATGAGCCCCCTTCCGGCATATCAGGTCTCACAAGTGCCACTGTGCCAGACTTAGGGTAATGAGTTCTGACCATGAGAAAAACAGTCAGGGCTGTGTCGGCGGGGATCCCCCCCCCCTGCTGCTGCTCTATGCTGTGGCCTCATGGTTAGTGTAGGATATGCAGATCTAGCGACTTGGGAGGGCTGACTGAGGAGGGGGGTCACTTGTGACCACACATTTGAGACCATCTGGGGCAATGTGGAGAGATTCCCATTTGAAAAATTCTCTTGGTACCAGATCCTGAGCCTAAACGTCTTAGCCCTGAGCTCAGGCCAGTCAGGGTCTTCTCTCCCTCTTTCAGAGGCACATCCAGAGATTTTTTTTTTTTGTTGTTTAAACTAGCAGTCCCACGTGGTGTTTTACAAGGCACTGTGGTTGTTGAAAGGGTCTAGAAGATGCCTGCATTTTCATCTCTTCTTTCCCACTTTGTTTCTCTCCTCTGCTCACTTGATTTCCTTCTGAGCATTCTGGCTGTGGAGGTGTAAGACTTTCGTGGAGAGCCCTCCCCACTTTAGTCTTGAGAAGGCAACGCCCAAAAACCACGAATAAACCATCTTGATGTAAAAACACGAGGTAGCTTAATGGCGGAGCTCCGGGATCATGCGTACCTCACGCAGGAGGCAGAGGCACCGCCCACGTGGCCTGAAAGCTAGGGGCTTTTATAGGGGGAGGGGCTAGCAAGAATTGGCACGGTTACCATGATTGGCTCATTTAAATGTACACATTTACAGGATGGTACGTGCAAAGGCAGGAATGCTAGGAGACCTGAGGGGCGGGTCAGCGGAACATTTGGTTCAGTCCCAGGAATGTTCCAACAATGGCCTGCCTGGGCGTGCCCAGGCTTGTCTCACTGTGCTCTCCGCCTCAAGCTTTCAAGTTTACAAACAACTATTTCTCTGGACATAAGTTGCATGAATCCCAGGCCTTAAGTTTCATTTTAAATTTCATTTCCCTTCAGAGGTCCTCATTGTTGTTCTTCGGAGTAATATCTGAAATGTAAAATACAATCTTGTTTGGGAAATTAAAAAGGAAATCTAAGGGCAGGTAATAGGGCTTGGGAAGCCACGGTGTGTGTGTGTGTGTGTGTGTGTGTGTGTGTGTGTGTGTGTGTGGTGGGGGTGGGATGATGGGTGCCAGGTGCTGGAGGGACTGGAGTCCACTCACAGTAGCAAATGATTTGAAGTAATTTCAAGACTGAAAAAAAAAAGTAACTTTCGCTTCCCTAAATCAATTTAACTATTCTAATGATTATTACTCCCCCGGTGTTTATAGAAATATGAAATGAGAGTGAGCGGCTTATGCAGGCTCTCAAAGTTTCCAAAAGCCATTAAATCCACAAAGCCTGCTTGGGTTTTATCTGCAGTAATGAGTCCTGACCTGATAATGTTATTGTCTTCAAAAGAGTGGCACAGGGGGGGTTGCCAGTCAAGATAATGACTCTCATGACACTTGTGTGTTCCTTGCTGTCAGCTGAGCCTCTGGGGAGCCACTGGCCTCAGTTTCTCCTTATGTGGGGCAATGCATACATGTACGGACTCCAGGTTGCTACTGTTAGGAGTTACTGAAAGAATGCATGTAAGCATTTGCTAAGCTATGTCATCCATATGTCTGTAGGTTTTATTTTGTGTAAGTGGAGTTGCTGAGAGTAGGGCAAAGACCCAGGCTTCAGCAGGGAGTCCCAGGCCAGCCATGGGGAAGAGGCCAGCCTTAGCCCTCTCTGAAACTCAGAGTAGCGCCACTCAGAGCAGCCTTCCTAATGCTGCAGTCCTTTAGCACAGCCCCTTCTGTTGTGGTACCTCCTCCCTCATCATGCAAATAGTTTTGTTGCTACTTTATAGCAGATATTTTGCTACTGCTATGAATCATAATGTAAGTATCTGTGTTTTCCGATGATCTTAGGTGCCCCCTGTGAAAGGGTGGTTCGATGCCCCCCCCCCCAAACAGATTGCAACCCACAGGTTGAGAACACAGGCATCCCCTGAGGAACATTTACAACGTTCATAAGCTGGAAGTACTATCAAGTTCAAAGTGTATTTAATGTATCTAACGTCTGAAGAGTGTAACTCCTGGTGAAGAGTGGACCACAAGGCTGGGTGGAAACCATGACTTGCTGATACCCCTAACTTCATAGAGGACCACCTCAGAGGGGAGGGTCATTATGGGACACATCACAGGCCTGAGAAAAACCTAGATTAAAGCATGGCTTCTGAGTGCGTAAAGTCAAGTCATAAGTGAAGGACCCTGAGTCATAGCCTATTCACAGGGCAGGAAGGAGGGTGGGAGAATGTTGCCAGCATGAGGGGACAGAGGCCCAGAAGGCTCCTTAACTCCCACCACTGCAAAACAATCAGCTGATCAAAAATGACATTTGTATCAGGGTTCTTAAAAAATATATACTTACACAGTCTACTTAGCATTTTTGGACCAAGAAAATGTTGTCTTGTGTGGCTTTAATAAAGGTTGCAAGAGGGCTGGAGAGATGGCTCAGTGGTTAAGAGCACTGACTGCTCTTCCGAAGGTCCTGAGTTTGGGTCCCAGCTGCCACACTGTGGCTCACAACCATCTGTGATGGGATCTGAGTCCCTCTTCTGGAGTGTCTGAAGACAGCTACAGTGTACTTACATATAATAAATAAATAAATCTTAAAAAAAAAAAAATGTTGCAAGAGGAATCTCCAGAGAGTAAAAGAGAAATCTCATTTCCCTGTGGGCCAAACCCCTTGGGGAAGAACTAAATGTAGATGTCAGTTAGCCTGGCGGTAAGCACTAGACACAGAGCCTTGTCCGCCATTTAACTGCTGATCATTTCAGACCATCAGTACAGAAGCGAGGAAACGGTGGCCAGAAGCTCCCAGGAGAGGGCCTAGCTGGAAACGCACTCTGAAACCTAGCGGAGAAACTCACTCTGGTTGGTGGGGAGGGAGGTTTTTTTTATTATAATCTGGACCCTGAGGTTAAGCCAGAATTGTTTATTTTTTTAAATTGTGTGTGTGTATGTATGTATATATATAAGTGTGTATATGTCTATGTGTGTATATATGTGTGCCTATGTGTGTATATATGTGTGCCTATGTGTGTATGTATCTATGTGTGTATGTGTGTGTGTGTGTTGGCCTACGTGTGTGTATGTACCCCATTGCATGCAAAACTCAGTTTTCTCTAAAATATAGTCTCAAGGACTCAACGCAGGTCATCAGGCTTGACAGCAAGTGTTTTTACTCTCTGGGCTAATCCATAGACCCTCAAAGGGTTGTATCTTAACTAATAATAACTTAAGGCCCACTTAGAAATAAATTTAATTTAGGCTGGATATTTCTAGAAAAACTTGTTTTATGCAAAGAAATGCACTACATTGTGTGGATTCTTCTAGACTAATGCAAATTAAAACCAAAGGCTTTCAGGATTCTTGTGAACAGAACCCCATTCAGTATTATTTTTCAAAAGACTTATTTTATTTTTACAGTTGAGTATGTGTCTGTGTGGGGATGTATGTGCGTGAGAGTTCAGGTGCCCACAGATGTCAGAGGCATCAAATCCCCTGGCATTGGAGTTACAGTTGTGAGTCACCTGGCATGGCTGTTGGGGATAGAACTTGGGTCTTCTAAAGGAACCGTATGGGTTCTTAACTTCCAAGCCATCTCACCAACCCAGGAAACTATGTTGCACTCAATTTGTGGTCAAGGTATAATAAAAGAGAAAAACAGGTTGAGAACCATCACTGTCAGGGTGTGACTCTCTTTGTATAGCCTTCCTGTAAGAAGCAGTTGTAGGTCTTTCAGTGAAAGGGTCGCTAGGCTGCTCTGGAGTCATGAGGTTGCTAGCCTGTGCACTTAGAGAAACAGCCATGGAAGCTCTAAGGTGCAGGGCACCAGTGTGTCTTTCCACACACAGCCTCTTTGGAGTTTGTCTGAGTTCTCCAAGTGCCAGTCATAGAACTGATGCAAGGAGGTCAGAGGACGCCAGAGCTAGCTGGAGAGCAGAGTAGAAAACCTGGGAAATTCCACATGACCTTCCCATATCAAGCCTGCCAAGTCAATAGGGTTTTTATTTTGCTTGTTTATCTACGTTTGCAATACCAAGAATTGAATCAGGGCATGGTAGATGTGTGCATAAGAAATAAGCTACATGGCTCTCTGCTCCCCCCTGTTCCAGAGATAGCTGCATCTTCTTGTGCAGTGCCAGCCTCATCCCGTAGACAAAATGATGAAGGTCGGTGTGAACAGATTGGGCCGTGTTGGGCACCTGGTTACCAGGGCTGCCTTTTGCTCTGCACTTGGCAAAGTGGAGACTGTTGCCATCAACGACCCCTTCATTGACCTCAACTACATGGTCTACATGTTCCAGTATGACTCCACTCAGGGCAAGTTGAACGGCACAGTCAAGGCTGAGAATGGTAAGCTTGTCACCAATGGGAAGCCCATCACCATCTTCCAGGAGTGAGCTCCAGCTAACATCAAATGGGGTGATGCCGATGCTGAGTATGTCATGGAGTCTACCAGTGTCCTCACCACCATGGAGAAGGCCGGGGCCCACTTGAAGGGTGGAGCCAAAAGGGTCATCATCTCTCCCCCTTCTGCCAATGCCCCCATGTTTGTGATGGGTGTGAACCATGAGAAATATGACAACTCACTCAAGATTGTCAGCAATGCATCCTGTAATCAACTGCTTATCCCCCCACCCCCACCCCGGCCAAGGTCATCCATGACAACTTTGGCATCGTGGAAGGGCTCATGACCATGGTCCATGCCATCACTGCCACTCAGAAGACTGTGGATGGCCCCTCTGGAAAGCTGTGGCGTCATGGTTATAGGGCTGCCCAGAACATCATCCCTGCATCCACTGGTGCAGCCAAGGCTGTGGGCAAGGTCATCCCAGAGCTGAAGGGAAGCTCACTGGCATGGCCTTCCGTGTTCCATCGTGGATCTGACCTGCCGCCTGGAGAAACCTGTCAAGTATGATGACATTAAGAATGTGGTGAAGCAGGCATCTGAGGGCCCACTGAAGGGCATCCTGGGCTACACTGAGGACCAGGTTGTCTCCTGCGACTTCAACAGCAACTCCCACTCTTCCACCTTTGATGCTGGGGCTGGCATTGCTCTCAATGACAACTTTGTAAAGCTCATTTCCTGGTATGACAATGAATATGGCTACAGAAACAGGGTGGTGGCCTCCATGGAGTAAGAAACCCTGGACCACCCACCCCAGCAAGGACACTGAGAGCAAGAGAGAGGCCCTCCGTTGCTGAGGAGTCCCTATCCCAACTCAACCCCCCAACACCGAGCATCTCCCTCACAATTTCTATCCCAGACCCCCATAATAACAGGAGGGGCCTAGGGAGCCCTCCCTACTCTCTTGAACACCATCAATAAAGTTTGCTGCACTAACGAAGAAAGAAAAGAAAAAAGAAAAAAGCTTCATACTCAGGTCTTTTTAAAAATTATTATTAAAGATTTTATTTATTTATTTTATATATATGACAAGTACAATGTAGCTGCTTTTAGACACACCAGAAGAGGGCATCAGATCCCATTACAGGTGGTTGTGAGCCAGCATGTAGTTGCTGGGAATTGAACTCAGGACCTCTGGAAGAGCAGGCAATGTTCTTAACCTCTGAGTCATCTCTCCAGCCCCATACTCAGGTCTTAAAAGATTTATTGATTTTTATTTCATATATGTGTGTGTGTGTGTGTGTGTGTGTGTGTGTGTGTGTGTGTGTGTGTGTGTGGCCTCCCCCAGCCTTGAATAGACTGACTTTGACCTTGCTGCCACTGAGCATGAGACCACCTGGAGTGGAGCCTTCCAACTTAGATGGCTCTATTGTTGGCTCTTTTGTTCTACACCTGCCCCTGCTCTTCTCCAAGACACTGCTACCCGCTGAGGCCCTTGATATATTCCAGAGACAGCATCCAGCACATTGCCTACAGACTGGCAACAGGCACCAAGAATGGATTGGCGAGGAATGGGCCTCCTCTCTTTATAAGCTCAGACTCTTAGTAAACTTTGGGGCCTTGAACAGAAAACATGTCTTGGCCTCCATCATTTCTCTCGACATTTTCTCCCATACAGCTCCTGCCTCCCACTCAGGAACCCAGTTAGTGTGGCAGCAGGTGGCTAATGTGCGATGCCCACAGAGGCCAGAAGAGGGCGCTGGATACCCTGGGACTGGAGTTACAGGTGGTTGTGAGCTGCTGTGTAGGTGCTGGAAACAGAACCCAGCTCTTCTGCAAGAGCAGCCAGTGCTCTTCACCTCTCCAAACAATGTTCTATATTTATTTATTTGTTTGTTTGTTTGTTTGTTTGTTTACTTATTTATTTTGAGACAAGATTTCTCTACTATGTGGCTCTGGGTGTCCAGGACTTTACTCTGTAGAATAGGCTGGCCTCTAACTCACAGATCCTCCTGCCTCTGCCTCCCTCAGGCTGAGATTAAAGGGGCGTGCTTCCACGCCTAGCTCTCCAGCCCTTTATTCTGCCTCTTTGAATGTTTTTATTTTGAGACAGAGTCTCATGAAGTTACCCAAACTGGCCTCCTATTTGTAATCCTCCTGCCTCAGTCAACCAACTGCTTTATTTGTACAACTACAGTGGCTGGACCACTCCCCAACTTAATGTGCCACTTGAACTAACATTAGGACTTCTTTCTATTTTTTTTTTTTCCAATTTAAATTCTTGTTAGAATTTAAACCACATATGTAAACTTGTCCAGTGGCCATATAAACTTGTAAAATTTTCAAAAGAATACAAACATCAGGGCTAAGGAGATGGCGTCATTGGTTAAATGCTTTCCGCATGAACGCGAAGACCTGAGTAGAGATTCCAGCACCCAGGTAGATTGTCAGGTCTATAATCCTGGTAATGGGGAGCAGAGACTTCTGGATCCCTGAAGCTTCCCGCCCAGTCAGTGAAACCAAGTCAGTGTGCTCTGGGACCCGTTAGAGACCTTGTCTCCAAAAATGAGGCAGAGTATGACTGAGGGAAACCACCTCTGCTGGCCCCCGGCCCCCACATGTGTATGTGGGTGCATGCAAACACACACATATATATGTAGACATTCTGTACACAAAGAATACAAAACTTGGACAATTTATGGCTTACACTGACCTTATTACTCTCTGACTAGAAAGCAAGTATAAGCGAGCTATGAACAATGTGTTAGGATAACCACAATAAGTAAGTGACGATTGCCCGGTTGTCTGTGTGAGTGCTAGGCCACAGCTGAGTGCCGTACAGGAGGAAGTGCCAGGAGTCTCCATAAACCCAGAAGGTACTATAAGTTACCAAAGCCAGAATGTTTCTCAGATCGCAGAACTCTCGTCCCTAGAAGGGACCGTTCTTCAATCAAATGACTTCTTGTTAACACACTTTAGCTCTTAAAGAGCTTCCTAAATGAGCACGAATAGCAAGGATCATGCTTTCCAAAGCACTGGGCCCTTGATATGCTGTAACACAGAGCAAGAAAGAATTCTCCTCAACATCTACATGAGCCACCAAAAGTATCAACGTATGCAAACACATAGGCCTGATCCAGGCACCTGGAGATCGAGCCAGCTTCCTGCTGCTGACGTGATTTCAGACAGTCTCTATGCCCTCTGGGTCCCATCAGCAAAATGAAGGTGGATGATGGCAGCTGCTGTGTTCCCCATGAGACTGAACATCTGAAGAAGCTTCACGACTCACTGACTAAACCACCAGTGTCTTACTGTTCTCGTCGAAAGGTAATGAGAGAATCAAATTGTATCCCATTAAGGAAATATGTTTATAACCAAATTACCCCTGAGAACTTCGTGCTTCCTGGAAAGGTCTTTCATTGCTCTCTTAATATGAAATTTACCAGGAAAGCCATGTTTTTCTGAGTAGCCAGTAAATATACTTTGAAATGTTTTATTCTATGACATCCTCTTTTGGCCATCTCCATGTGACTTGTTGGAGGAGATCCTAGACAGATTTTTTTTTTTATTAAAGGGGATAAAAATCAATCAAGTAGCTCAAATGCATCTCACCGGGAGGAGACCCATTCTTCATATAAACTCTCCACAAGTCCACTGTCACAAACTCAGCTCGATCAACATGCCCATGGCCACAAGACCTTACTGGTCCTGTGCTTGTCAACCATATACGGTAGTTACTGTGTCTGAGTTTAATCTCATTCCACTTCCTTCTTGCCTAAAATACATGTACAATGTTCTTTTCCACATCTGCATCTTTAAAAAAGCCAAAACCCAAAACACTTAGTGCTTCGAGCACAGTTCTGCCAGGGAAGTGTACTTTTACAGAGCCGCCTTGGCTTAATCACTGTGCCTCAGTGTTTTCATCTGAAAAAATGGGCGCAATACTCTCAAACCCTGAGCTTACTTTACAGTGGTCAGTGTTAACCAGTTTACCGTATAAAACTGAACAAGAATAGGCCTGGCTTTGTGAAATCCAAACTTCATATCAAATTCTAAGATAATGGGATTTTCACTGAGTTTGTTGGGTAAGTTGTCCGAGAAGGTGGGTTGACCTAAGTCTGGAAGGAAGCAACTGAAATGATTTAGTAGAAAAAGATGTCTTGGTTTTCCTTGGCCACAATTGCTTACTTACTTATAATTCTATAATTTGAGAAACAAGCGTGTCCAGACACAGCCTCTGAGCCAAACATAGTTATGAGAGTGATCTGATCAACACTTGTAAACTTGCTGAAAGTGTGCATGTGTGTGAGAGTGTGGTGTGTATGTGTGTGTATATGTGGTGTATGTGTCCGTGTGTGTGTGTATGTGTGTGTATGTGTGATGAAAGTGGTCTGATTGAAACTTGTAAACTTGCTGAAAGTGTGAGTGTGTGTGAGTGTGGTGTGTGTGTACATGCATGTGTGATTGTGTGTATGTGTGGGGTGTGTGTGTGCACATTGTGAGCATGTGTGTGTATATGTGGTGTTTATATGTGTGTGTGTGTGCATGTGTTCATAACATGATTGCAGGATTTTTTAGCATGAACTTTGTAAATGAAAATGCCGTGTTGTAATGTCAAAAGATTAAACACATAAGATATAGTTTGGCAAGTGAGACCAATCTTTGATTGTTGCAGGATTTTCCCTGTCCAATCACATTAGGGCAGTGGGAGATCTGTGATTGGACAGAGAAAGGGAGGCGGAGCTAAGAGCCTCAGAGAGATGGCGTGTCAGAGGGGAGGAGAAGCAAGATGGCTGCTGACGTAAACCTGAGTTTCATTTTCCAGCCACAAGTAGCTATGACTTCATAAGGTTAGAAATATTGGGATAAGGCTTTTATCATTATCAACTGGCTCTGAAGTTATTGTATTGGCATCTTGTAAATTGTAATTCTACTGATACATAAATCTCTTGGTTAAGCTTTGAGAGTCTTGATTATACCAGGTAATTAGGTGTTGAGATGACCAACCGTGGGGTGTGTGGGGCATTGCGTGGTAGTGAGAGGAACTGGGGATGGGGGGCGCTGGAGAGATGGCGTGGAGGGAGCCCTGTGGTCCTGCGTGGCCAGAGAGTTGGCGGGCCGGCAGGAGCGCTGGAGCGTGATCCGGCCCTGCAGAGCGCGTTGGCGGGTTCATTTTTAAAAATATTACCTGCAACTGATTGGGCCACTCAAGATAGTGTCTTTATATGCATTACTGACATACCAGGCAGCAGTGGGCCAGGGATCTCTCCGTCCTTATAGATTCTCTTGCTCTTCCCATGGTCATGGTGGCTTCTCTTCTGAGAGTGTGCCCAGCTTCCCCTGAAGCGGAGGATCTTTTGCCTGTGTTGAGACTCTCAAGAACATCACTGTATTTTACTGGTGAAAGAAGTCCCAGGATCAGTCTCCAGGGGATTAGTCAACATTCAACCACTATAGCAAGCCCCAGAGGTGATCAGTTTATAAAGAGGAAAGGTTTCGCTGGCTCGTGGATTCGCAGGTTTCAGCCACGTTCAGTTGGGAAGGCAGCAGATCACTGAGGGAGGGAACGCTGTTGTGAAGCCGTTCAGTTCACTGCCAGGGGACAAAAAGAAAGGAAGACAGGCTTAAGTGCTCTTAAAAGGTGCACGTCCAGGGGCCCAAAGCCTCCTCGAAGGCCCCACTACTCAAAGGCTTCCCTGCCTCCCACCAGTGGCCTCCCAAAGACAGAATATTTAATACTCAGAACCTCATACCAAAAAATAAGAAGGAACTAGAGCTGACCACGAGGATCAGGAAGCGCGGTTCACTGGGCCCACGGTGAAGTGGGCTAAGTCAGAAGGCCTCCTGGGATCACCCAAGGTGAGCAGAGGAGGCCTGAAAACGGGTACTTAGCTGTCGATTTAAATAGAAACACCACCTGCAGCTTTATTTGGTTCTAAAATAGTTTTTGGCTAGGGCATGTAGCTCAGTGTTAAGACTTACCTACCATGTTGGTTCATGGCCAGAACTGCAAAAGAACAACCATATCGTGTTATACACCCTGTGTTAATTAGCTTCCTGTCACTGTGACCAAAAAAAAAAAAAAAAAAAAAAATTTTAACCCCCCCCCCCCCAAAAAAAAAAAAAAAAAACAAACCTGGGAAAATTTAAA
>NC_034598.1:10063815-10073915 GCF_900095145.1 Mus pahari
TGCCTGCCTCTGCCTCCCAAATGCTGGGATTAGAGGTGTGCACCACCACGCCCAGCTATGTAGAGCACGCAGTGTAGATAACGAAGGCCATAGGTGTTGCTCACCAGGAAGTTTGTTCTGGTGGGCGCTCTTTTCAGAGCTCATCCGCAGTATTTTTTTTCTCACAACTTTTGCCCCTCCTGTTTCTCAAAGCATCGATGCAGCTATGTTGTCTTATCTGGGGTTGTTTTTCCACGGAAATAGATTAAGAAAATTTTCTCAAAGCAATTTGAGAATTTGGTTGATTCTGGATGTGTGTGTGTATGTGTGTGTGTGTGTCTGTGTGTGTCTGTGTCTGTGTGTGCTACCATAAATATATATATTTTTTTTTAAGTGAAAGCAATTTACTTATAAAGGATAGTAGTTTGTTTGTTTGGCTCAGGGGGCTGAAAGTAGGGACATATGAGTGCATGTAGGGCCACAGGAATCATGGAGACTCAGGGAGCAAGAGCAAGAGTGGGGTGGAGGCATGTCCAACCCCCAGAAATCTCATGCTGAGTCAGCAGGAGTAGGAGTCCTTCCTCTCTGCCCTGGTTCTGCATGTCGGTTCCACACATCTTTCACCCTTGAGGTAGTTAGGTATCCTGGTAGCCAGGTTCCAGGTTAAACAGCCTTGTTCCTTATTAGGAATTCCTCCTTATGCAAATGAGACATCCCCAGCACCCTGGCCCCGACCAATGAGGTGCACTCACCCCATAGCCCCTACTCATGCCCAATTAAATGAGCTGCATGGTGAAGCTCAAACGAAGCCTGCTCCTCAAGAGTCTGTTCTTGTTTTGTTCACTGTGGCCTGAGGTCCTCATTCCCGCTCCCCCCTCACCTGTTCCCCCCCACACACACTGTTCCTGCCTTGCTTTCCCTCTCAGGCCACGGGTCTGACAGCCTGTGGTCATGCTGCTAAGCGACAGGGAGCAGAGTGAGGACAGCGAGTGCGCACTTATCGCCACCTGTCGAGCCTTTGATGAAGACCTTAGTCTGCATAAAAACAGAAAGATGTCACATTATACCACGTATGGTATCTCAGCCTCCTTCTCCCTCTGTCTTGGTTACTATTCTATTGCTATGACAAAACACTATGACCAAGACAACCTATAGACGAGTTTACTGGGTCTCAGAGTTTTGGGCGGTGAGTCCATGGCCATCACGTCACTGAGCACAGCTGCAGGCAGGCATGACTCTGGAGCAGTATCTGAGCACTTACATCTGATCTGCAAGCACAAGACAGAGAGAGGTACCCGGGAATGGCATGGGTACCTCAAAGTCCACTGTCCTCCAGGAAGGCCACACCTCCTAATCCTTCCCAAACAGTTCTATCAACTGTGGACCAAACATTCAGATGAGCCTAAGGAGGAGGGGGAGCGGTTCTCGTTCAAACCACCCCTGTCATCACGGAGACCTCACCATGACCCTAATCCTAATTGCTACCCAAAGGGCTGGATTCCAAATACCATTAGCATGTTGTAGGACTGTGTTTCCAACACACATTCCAAGATTGCAGCCTTGTATGGTGATCTGCTCTGTAGCTGGGGATGGGTAGGATTTGGCATAGGGATAGATCTGAAGTTGGTGTTAGTTACATTCAATATAGTTGTTTAGCTGGGGCTTGAAATCTGTGCCCTGTACTTCCTCTCTCCTGTCCTAGAAATGGAAAGCTCAGGAAGTTCGTTCTAAGGGCATTCCTCTTCCCTGGAGACCTAGCTGTGTTCTGTTGTGTCAGTCAGCTTTCTGCTACCTTAACGAATCCCTGAGACAATCAACTTAGAAAGAGGAATCATTATTTTGGCTTATGGTTTTACGGAGGTTCTCAACCTGTAGATTGCAACCCCTTTGGGTGTGCCCATATCAGATATCCTGCATACAGACAGATATTTATATTATAATTTATAACAGTAACAAAATTACAGTTATGAAGTGGCAATAAATAATTTTATAGTTTAGGGGGCACCACAACATGAGAAAGTGTATTAAATGACCAGAGCTTTTGAGAACCACTGGTCTAGAATGTTCCCACTTGTGGCCAAAGGACCCTGCTGTTTGAATGTGTGCGACACGGCAGCACTTTACAGCCCAGAAGCAAAAGATGAGAGGTTGGGACCCCATTATTCCTTGCTTCACCCCTAGTGACTTGAAGCCCTCTCACGAGGCCCTACCTCATACAAGGTCTACAGTCTCCTAATGGCGTCACCTAGGGTTCCAAAGCTTAACACAAAATCATTTGGGGGACATTTTAGACACAAATTACAGCAACTCTGTAGCAACAAACCGTGCTCACCACAGAAAAGGCATCACTGATGATACATTAATTAGCCAAGAGGACTTAGCCATCTTTGCATCTCATTATCAGACACGGGGGAGGGGGGGTCCCAAAGGAGGAAGTGCCGGAAGCCCCGCTTGAGGTTACAAGAAACTCAAGACATCTGCCATTGCCTCTGCCTCCCATGGGAACCCCTTTACCACCCGAGTTCTGCACTTAGCTTATGGCAATTGAAGCCCCTAGTCCCTTTCTTTTCCTTCGAATTTCCAAACTTCTCTGTGACACTTTCCAGGCTGTCTCACTGGGAGCTAACTCCCGAGTGCCTGACTCAGAGGGGAGCTGGGTTCCCAGCTGAGGAGCGATGCCTGACTACCGACCACCCTGCACCCCGCACGGAATCGCACCCCACTTGGTATTTTACATTCTGTCTCCTGAGTTTGTCCCTTTGGACTTTTCTCCTGCCACACTCTGAATCCAGGGAAAGCAAGAGGCGACCTGCCTAGAAACAGCTCTGCCAACAGTGCCCGCCACCTCCGCCTCCTCTGCTGGAAACGGTGAGGCTGAAAACAACTATCAGAAACTGACATTTAGAAACTGTAAAGCCAATTATGGAGCGGGCTGGGAAATGACTGTGACGAGCGTTACCGGAGAGCAAGAAGGGAGAACACATGCACATTGGACATGACCTTTAAGACCTAACCTTTGGAAGACAGAATTGATAGTAAATAGCCAAGCTCTGCGTTTAATCATTCCATAGTTACAGGACTCCAGATGCACCTTTTTTTTTTTTTTTTCTGTTTTGTGAAACTGGACTGTGTGTGTGGGGGGGGGGATGTATATCAATGTATATCTAGCTATTTCTTCAGGGAAATGTTTTCTCTTCTGCCTTGTATGTTTATCTGCCCAGGCTGCTATAAGGAAAAACCACAAACTGTGTGGTCTGAATGAGGATAATTTTATTTTCGTAGGGTTCGGGGGGGAGGGTCAGAAGTCCTTGCAAGGCTGGGGTCCCTTGCAGGGCTGGGGTCCCTTGAGGCCTCTCTCCTTGGCTTGCAGGTAGCCCTTCTCACAGTCCCTCTATAGCTTCCCTGTGTGCACACCACTGGGGTGTCTTATCAGGGTACTGGTCATATTGGGATAGACCCACCCATACCATCTTATCTAATGTCACCTCTTTGGCATATGAATTTGGCAGAGCCACAATCCAGTCCTAATACTTTGCTTCTTATCTTGGGTTTAAAAGATAGTATCCTTTCTCTTCCTTCTACTAGATTCTGAGGTTATGGATACAGGAATGTGTTGTGCATGGTTGCAGGGGATGTCAGTAGGGAGAGTGCCAGTATGGCTGCCGTTCCAGGCACCCTTATCGCTGTCTCTCTCTGCCTTACTTCCGCTTGTGTATCATTAGAAACAAAGGCACTGGTAAAGGTGAGGCTAGAGAAGCTTGTCATGTGACACTGCCAACTGGCCAGGTCAGGACTGGCTGCCTTGTAGTTCCCCCATAGGATGACTTTTGGCAGAGTGGCTACCCTTGGTTGACCTGCAAAAACTAGGACAGGCTCTGCTTTCCAAAGCAAGGGATGCAAAGCCGTGTCTGCAGTTCTTTGATGGAGTTTTGAGCATGCACAGGCCTTGGGGTTTGATCTCCCCACCACCCTAACTCCACCCCTCGACCTCCACCAAAAACACAATCACAGGTGTATGTGTAGTTGAAATTAGTTCATGTCACGGTTTCTGGAATTAAAACCCCAAATAAGGAGCAGGATTTAATCCTGTTTCTCTAATAGTTTTTTCCCTGTACTCTATCCATTTTTTTAAAAAACTGGGGTACATAAGATTACACAGCAATGTGGAAGGTTGTACAACAAACATTCATATTTTCGCTGGATAAGATTATAAATTTCTTCTTTTAATTCACCAGTATACTCTGATTTTTTTTAAACAAAAAGATTGATATACTTAATGAAAGAACACTCTTTTTCCACGGATGGAAACATTCTCACATTGCTATTTTAGTCTCTCATGTGCTCCCTGAACACTCGACAGGATAGATATATTGCCTCTTGTCAGTGAGCTTGCACATCAGTAAACGGACTCTGCGCCTCAGCTAAGAGTGACTGGAAGGGATGAGGCTGGTGTAGCCAGGGAGACATATTTGCACAACACAGGGATTATAAGCAGACTAGATTTCACTTCCAGGTCACAGCTAGATCTTCTGACCTCTCAGATAGTCGATATGTTTTGATAGTTTGAAAATTGATCAAACTTAGCAGTATTCTTTATTTGCAGTTACTTATTTACACTTTCATTCTTTATAGAAGCAGGAAAAAGCATCCGTGAGCATCTGGACCTGTCACGTGACCACAGCACCGGGTGGAGATGATCATGACAATCAGTCACATAGGGGCAGCGCCCCAAGCCCCTCCACATGCAATGAGGCATCCCTAACATCTGAGACCAAGCCAATAGAAAGTGTTAGCACCTGGACACTCCAAGCTCTGGCCTAACCATGTGACCCTGGACCTGCGTTGCCAGGACAACGACCCTCAATCCCACAATTCACCTGGCTCAGTCCCCAACCTCATTGGTGTGACGTCATTCTCCGTATAAATTAGGGGATCACCCCCTCCTCGTTCTCCTCTTCTCTGACCCCCCTTCTCCTCTCTTCTCTTTCTTCTCTTTCTCTCTCTCCTCTTCTCTGCTCTTCTCTTCTACTCGCTTCGCCCCCCCCCCAATCCCTGCTTAATAAACCTCTTTCACGTGGAATCACCTTGGCGTGGTCTGCTGTTTGGTTTATCCGCCCAAAACATAAAAGAAAGCATCTGCTGTCAGACCCCCAACCCACCGCAAAATGTACGTAAGACCCTCTTCAGCAGGAGTAAAGTTGTGAGAATTACTCCATCAAGGATCTTCTGAGAACTTCTGTCTTACAAGAGCTGTAACGCTTCCTGGGGAAGAGAATTCTCTCTTATCTTTGCTGCTGGAAGCTGTCCGGGCCAACCAACCACAGTCGCCGGTTCCTAGCCACACCCCCTCCCCCCAGGGCTGGCTGTTTTGCAGCGTCTCTCGGCTTCGGACGGACCTACCCCAGAGCTGCTTTGGCGGTCGAGCTTCCCCTCCTTCCTTGAGCAGCGGCGGCCCTCGGCCCTCACTGCTTGCGCCAGCCTGACTGCAGTGCCTAGCCGCTCTAGAGTAGCATCAGCCTCAGAAGAGAGCAGCAACTGCCTCAATCCAACTTCCCTCTCCCCTTCGGAGAGTGCAACTCCTTGGCCCATCCAGCTGGGCCAGAGCCTCCCCCCCCATTCCCCATCTCCTTGGTGAGCATCCGGTATACAGACTGGCAAATATTTATCAAGTTATACTCATTGGAATCCTTCTCTCATATGTTGGGAACCGTGGTCAAGGACACATCTGATATTGCCAGAGCAGCAAATCTGTGACTTTCCATTTTAAAATTAAAAATGTTGATTTAATATGTAGAAAAATTATTGGCTAAGGGGATGGAGCACAGCAGTTAAAAGCACTGGCTGCTCTTCCAGAGAACCCAATTTCTGTTCCCAGCAGCCACAGGGCAGCCCTCAGCCATCTCTAACTCCAACTTCAGACGATCTGGCGCTGTCTAATGGCCACACAGGCACAGCGTGCACATGGTACACATCTATGCATGCAGGTGAAACACCAATACCTTAACAGTTACAATAAATACATAGATAAATAACCTTTATTTTTCTTTTTCTTTTCTTCTTTCTTCTTTTTTTTTTTTTGCTAAAATGGGTTTTGAAAGCTTAAATTAAAATTAAGAAAAAAAAAATCTTAGAGAAGACACTTCCTAATTGCTCCCCGAGGTTCCATTTTAGTCTGTTTCCCATGGTTGAGCTGCAGAATCTCCAATCATTCCTTGCAGAAGTATGCAAGGGTCACTCCTGCTCCTACATTGATTTATTCTTTTACTTAAGTTGGTTTATTTTCCCCTTTGTAAGGAAAAGATTAGTCTCTCAAAGTTCAGGTTTTCTAGTCTGAAACAATTATTTTCTCTTTTTCTACTTCCTTGGCTCCCTTCCTCCCCTTTTTCTTTCTTTTTTATCTCTCCCTCTTTCCCCTTCTCTCTCCCTCTCCCCTCTCCCCTTCTCCTCCTCTCCCCAGTTCCACTGTCTCCTTCTCCCTCTCTCCATCTCTCCCTCTCTTTCCTTCTCTTCCCCTCCTCCTCTGCCTTCCCCTCTCCTCCCACTGCTCATCTTCTCTCCCCCACTCCTCCTCTCCCTCTTTCCCTCTCTTCCCCTCCTCCTCTGCCTTCCCCTCTCCTCCCACCGCTCATCTTCTCTCCCCCACTCTTCCTCTCCCTCTTCCCTTCTTTACGTCTTTGCTATATTTTGACCTGAGGGCTTCACACAATGCTAGACGCAGGTTCTACCACTAACCCCTATTCCTCATCCAGGACAAATTTTAACTAAACTTACAAAAATAGGTTTGTTTTGTTTTGTTGAGACAAGATCCCACTCTGTAGCCCCTTATATTGTTTCCTTCCTTCCTTCCTTCCTTCCTTCCTTCCTTCCTTCCTTCCTTCCTTCCTTCCTTCCTTCCTTCCTTCCTTCCTTCCTTCCTCCCTCCCTCCCTCCCTCCCTCCCTTCTTTCTTTCTTTCTTTCTTTCTTTCTTTCTTTCTTTCTTTCTTTCTTTCTCTCTAATTTACACCTCACAGATATCTGATAGTCCCAGTACTTCAAACAACTTTGTCTGCATATTTGTCTACGGGGAAGGATTTTTGTAACCAGAGCCCACTTTCTGCCAGATTGCTGTCGTCTGATTTCACATGTTACAGATTGCAGCCCTATCTCTGATGCAGGGAGTCTGCTGATCAGCAGGGCTTTCTGAGCTGGAGGCTCTGCGGATAGGTAGACAGCCTGCCTGCCTGCCTGCCTACATTCATCTTTTTTCATCAGTCAGGACACTGAAGCCAGTTCCACCATAAACTTTCTTTGATTTGGATCTGTGTACAGCTTGCCCCGGCTATGACAGGGGTGGGAACAGGGAGTGCTGAGAGCTTCTTATATGTAGACTCCCTATGACACTATACTGCTGCTTTCTGCATAGGCTGTGCTGCTTGGGGTCATTAGCTGCCATCAGGACACGACAGCAGGTTTCCCGTTCTGTGACACATCCTGGGATCAGTGCTTTGCTCTTCTGGGCAGTGGCGGGGACAGGGAGGGGTTGGTAGACACCGCATGCCTCTCAGCCACCTTTAACCTTTAACCACCTCGCTGTTGCTGGGTCTGCAGTTTGCCATCTCCACTCTCTTCCCTAGGCGTGCCTACCTGAGTTTCCAGCAGTGTGAAATCTCTCTTCTTTCAACTCTTACATCATCATCAACTGATAAGATCAAGCAGAAGAATGGATTTCATGACAGGCAAGAGATAAGCATATCTATGAATGTATGTAAAGGAAAAAAAGATGAATAAGGATGACCCAGATTCCAAGGAACTCTGGAAGATGTTGGGAGAGCTAAGAGTCCATGGAGTGGAGGAAGGGATGGAGGTAAAGCCCAAAGGCTTAGGTAATGTATTCAATAGAATTACAGTCATGATTCCCCAAACCTAGAGAAAGAAACCAACTTCCAACGCTTCCAAATACAAGGGGAATTTGACGTAGTCAAGATGTTAAAAATACAAAACAAAGGAACGATATACTAAGAACTGTAAGAGGAAATTTGGTGGTTTGAATGTGAATGGCCCCTTGGGCTCATAGATTTGGATAGTTGGTCCCTAGTTGGTGGAACCATTTGGGATGGATTAGGAGGTGTGGCCTTGTAGGAGGAGGTGTGTCACTGGGCTTTGAGGTTTCAGAAGCCCATGCCAGGCCCACTCTCTCTCTATGTCTGTCTCTGTCTCTCTGTCTCTCTGTCTCTGTCTCTCTGCCTTCTGCCTGTGGATGAGATGTAAGCTCTCAGCCTCTGCTCTAGCACCATGCCTGCCTGCCTGCTGTCATGCTTCCTACCATAATGGTCATGAACTAGCCCTCTGAGATTGTAAGCAAGCCCCCAATTAAATGGTTCTTTTGTAAGTTGCCTTGGTTGCTGTGTCTCTTGACAGCAACAGAACACTAAGTCAGAAGAAATGCTAACTCAGCCACAAAGACAGAAAAAGAATTATAGCAGATCTTTTACCAACAACCCTAGGAGCCAAGAAAGCAAATAACTATCAGCCAGGATTGCTGTGTTCAGCAAAATTACCTCTCAAAATTGATGGAGACATAAAAACATTTCAAGACAAGCACAATTCAAGGCAATACATGAAACCTATGCCAGTGAGCCAGAAGATTCTCAGAGGAAGACTATATGCAAAGGAAAAAGGGAGCCAGGTCAATCCATGAGAACGGTCAATAATGCATTTTATGAGAGGAACAGATGAATGGAGAGGATCTGGGAAGGAATCAATCATGTCCCAAAAAAGAAAGATCTTTTCCTTCCTGACGGCGAAGAAAAGATCAGTGGTCCAACAAAGAGCAACCAGCAGACCATGGGGGTAAGCAAAACTCTCAACAACGAGCTTGCGTGCGAGCAGATTCATGTCTCCATCGAGGAGACGCAAATTGGCTGACTGGTTTATAAAAATCTATAACTCTGCTGTCCCTAAGACAGTCACATAGTGAGCAAAGAAACAGACGCTGGAAGCCAGCTTTCTAGCAAATGGATGCTGTCAGCAAGCTGGGACACTGGCTCTCCTATCTCAGTAAAGAAACCTCAAACCACTATTAACAGGATACAACTGCCCCTACACATGAACTAAGGCAACAATTCATCAGACAGACCTAAATTCTTCTATATATAGGAGGCAGAAGCCGGAAGATTTGTGTGAGTTCAAAGATAGCCTGATCTACACAGTGAGTTTCAGGCCAGCCCCTCCAATAACATTTTTAAAGTATTCCATATTCTTAGCCCTTGGGGAAATGAGGAAATGCAAATTAAAACTGTCTCAGTCTCAATCCCCTCAGAATGGCTACCATCAGAAAACAGAAGAAGCAAATGGTGGTGAGGGTGGGAAGCCAACAGCCTTCTTCTGCTGCTGGGACTGCAAACTGGTGCGGCCTCTATGAAATTAGCGTGGCGGCTTCTCAAAATCTAACAACTGCCACATGGCTCCGGTACAGAAGACCCAAAGACCCTGTAAGCTGGGCTAGGGCCTTACACATTCATGTTTATTGGTAGTCAATTCACAATAACAAGGAAATGGAATCAGCCTAGATATCCATCGCCTGACGAACTGATAATGACACACATATGAATGTACTTGATAATGAATTGGAAATGTAGCACATATACACAACGGAGTTCTAGTCAGCCATAAAGGAAAATGAAATGTGGAATTTTGCAGGGAAATGGGTGGATCTGGAAATTATTACTAAGTGAGGGGTCTCAGACTCCAAAGACTGCACTTCCGCTCTCCTGGGCAGACTCTAGCTTCTGGTTGTCACGTACGTGTACTTATGCAGGACTGGTTTCAGGACAGGTCATGAAACTAGGAGGAGGAGCACGGGAGGAAGAAATATTTTAAGGAGGGGCTTGGGAGGGGGAGGGTGACGAAACCCAGGTGACAAGGAAATGAAAGAGCATTCTGGGCCGAAACATACAGGGCGGGGCAGGGTGACGAAGGGACTGCAGAGTATAGAGAAAAACAAAGTATAGGAACAGGATGAAGCAAGTTACTTTGTATGCTAATTTTAAAAAATAAAGGGCTCCCCTTGTCTCCATTGTGTTATAGCCTCAGCTCCCTCTTTCTTTCTCTTTCTTTCTTTCTTTTTTCTTTTTTTTTTTTT
>NC_034598.1:10073985-10078318 GCF_900095145.1 Mus pahari
AGACAGGGTTTCTCTGTGTAGGTTCTGGAACTCACTCTGTAGACCAGACTGGCCTCGAACTCAGAAATCCGCCTGCCTGTGCGCCACCACGCCCGGCTTAGCTCCCTCTTTCTTGTTGGCCTCCTGGCTTCCTGTTTAAGATTCAGAGTAAATAAATGCATGGGAAGGGGAAGAGGGACATTCAGTTCCAGTGGGGTTTTGAGACAGTGTGAGGGAGAAGTGCCTTTCCTTTGGGGACATTGACTGAGGAAGAAGGTCAGCTCTATGCTTTCTCTGCGACTCTGAGCTAGCAGACTTTCACCTGACAAAGTTGAACGTTTGAGACTTTGTTAAAAATTCTTTAGTAGTTAGTCTTATTGTCGCAACAAATGCCTGAGAAAAGAAACTCAAGGGCTCGGTGGGGAAGTCTCAACAGCAGAAGCTTCAGGCACCTGGTCACATTGACCCACACTCAGGAAGCAGGGCCAGGGGAAGGCTCACGCTCAGTAGGGTTTCTCCTTTTTTATGGTGTCTGGACCACAGCCTGTGGGATGCTGTGCCCATAGTAGGCTGGCTTTCCCCACCTCAATTAATTTAATCTGGATAAGTCTTCACAGACATGCTAAGAGGCTTATTTCCATGGTTACTCTAGATACCATCTTGTGCTACAAAATAAAAATGAGGGGCCATGAAGAAGAATATCATGACCCCATGAATGTGTGGCCCTGACCAGATTGAAAAGAATTTGAACAATAAAAAGAAGAATGGGGGAGGGACTAGAGAGATGGCTCAGTCATTGTGGTGGTTTGAATATTCTTGGCCCACGGAGTGTCACTATTAGGAGGTGTAGCCTTGTTGGAGTAGGTGTATCCTTGTCGAAGGAAGTGTGTCAATGTGGGGGTGGGCTTGGCGACACTCCTCCTAGCTGCCTGGGAGACAATCACTCTTCTCCTTGCAGCCTTCATTCAGACCAAGATGTAGAAGAACTCTCAGCTTCTCCCATGCCATGCCTGCCTGGATGCTGTCATGTTCCCACCTTGATGATAATGGACTGAACGTCTGAATCTGTAAGTCAGCTCTAACTAAATGTTGTCCTTTATAAAAGTTGCCTTGGTCATGGTGTCTCTTTATAGCAATGGAAACCCTAACTAAGACAGTGGGTAAGAGCATTTGCTGATCTTCCAGAGGACATAAGTTCAGATCCAGCACCCATATCAGGCAACTCACAACTGCCTATGACTACAGCTTTATGGAATCCATTGCCTTCTTCAAGCCTCTGCAGGCACTTATGCACATATGTAGCCCATGCATGCACATAAATAAATAATCACCAAGCATTAACTATTTATTAAAGTAGGATACCATGAGTCCATAATGAGATAAATACAGCAGAGGAAGGAATAAGGGGGGAATGAGTTATTGTTTACCTAGCAGTCCAGTCCCTGGTAGCTGATAGAGAAGAAGTTTCAGGGGATGGTAAGGATGGTGTGAGGTCTGGTGAGCAATAGGGATTGGTAAGATGTTACAGCAGCTTCTGCAGAAGATACCAGTAATAAACAAAGTGAGAACTGATGACTATACCCAGGGAGAAAACAAACAAACAAACACAACTGGCAGATACAAAACATGAGGCCACACTTGACCTTGTCTGTGTGCCGGTATGCACAAAGAGCTGGGAACATGGTTGTTCGAAGGGCTAGAAACATTGTTGTAGCAAAGAGCTAGAAATGTTTCCATAGTATCCTTCCCAGGAGTGCAGAGTGAGGGCTCTAGGAGGTAATGAGGGGGCACTGAACACAGCAAGTAGACAATCACACTGCATGATGGAAGGCCTGAGCCAGGACGCCAGGATGTGGCACTGCCTGCGGGGACTGCCTGTGGGGACTGCCTGCAGGGCTGTTCTATGCAAGGCTCCACGTGCAATTCTAGTCCCTGATGCTTCTTGGTTGAATTTTATTGTAATAGTCACACACACACATACACACACACACACACACACACACACACACACACACACGCACGCGCAATAATACTGATGAGAGACAGTTTAAAAGGACATAAGCTTTATTTTGGCTCACAGTTTTAAAGGCTTCCATCTGCTGCTTCCATTATAGTGGGTTCTGTGTTGAGGAGGAGGATCGTGACAGGCAGCATATGGTAGAGTGAACCAACTCACTTTAATGTGAACAGGGTAGATGGGCAGACAAAGTTCTAAGCATACATTACACATCCCTAGTAATCTACTTCTTCCAATCTGTGCCCCAAACCACTTTCCATCTCCCTGCAACCTCCATAGTGTCTCCCAGTTCTGAATCCATAGTTGACCTGTCATTGATCTAGCCAAATCCCTTAATCACCCATTCAAAGTCCATCATCTGGAAACCAACTTTTTTAGGATAAGCCTTGGAGGAGATGGCGGGGTGGGCACTTTACAACTGTTTTATACAGTGTGGAAATTGAAGCCAAGAGCTTCCATAGGCTACAATTAAGCTGCATTCCCAATCCCGGGCTGAGGTCTAAATAGTCCATTGTTGTTCTTCAGATTCTGTTTTTGTTTGTAGTGAATTAAACAGTGATATTATGGGTCCTGTACTTCTGCATTTTAGAGTTTTAAATTTTTAATTTTATATGTACAGGTGTTTTTGTCTGTATATATGCCTTATATATGCCTGTGCAATCAATACCCATGGATACTTCCAAAAAAAAGGGCATTGGATCCCCTGGGACTCGACTTACAGATGATTGTGAGCCACCATGTGGGTGCTAGACATCAAACCCAGATCCCAAGAAAGAACAGCCAATATTCTTAGCTGTGATCCACCTTTCTAGCCTGCCCTTACCTCTGCATTTTAAAAGGTTTAATTGTGGCACTAATTTTTGACAAGCCCTCTATGATACAATAGTTTAATTCCCCATCCCTCTCTCTGTATGTGTACAAGTGTGTAAGTGTGTAAGTGTGTAAGTGTGTAAGGGAGAAATATGATAGATAGATCGATAGATAGATCAATAGATAGATCGATAGATAGATAGATGGATAGATAGATCGATGGATGGATAGATAGATAGATAGATAGATAGATAGATGGATGGATAGATAGATGATAGATCGATAGATCGATAGATAGATAGATGATAGATAGATAGATCGATAGATCGATAGATCAATAGATAGATAGATAGATAGATCGATAGATATGGCTTCAGAGTCTTCCACTTGGCTGTCTTCCCTCTGTTGGCTTTTACCCCACAGTCCAAGGAAAGAAGTGAGGCACATCAATCATCAAGAATGTTTTAAACGTATATTCAGAAATCAGGAAATGCTGTGGGTGGCTCTGTGAATCCAGTAGACTCACTGTCACCTGGAACAGAACTTTATTCATTACCACGTCCTTACTTATTATCTCTACTGCAGCCAACCACACATGCATTTAAAACCAGGTTCCCAGCACGAAGGGCAAACGCAAGGCCTCTTGCTCAGACAGTATCAAGGTCTTCAAGAGGGCAAATGGAAGACCAAGAACAAAACCACTATTAACACCTTGAAAATATGAATTTATCTCGAACCCCATGCCCGGCAGTTCTCAGAATATAGAGTTACACGTATCCCTTTGGGATCAGAACTGGGAAACCAGTGTGTGTGTGTGTGTGTGTGTGTGTGTGTGTGTGTGTGTGTGTGTGTGCGTTCTCACTCCAGCATCTTTATGTTGATAGACTATAGGACCCAAGACTCATTCAGTTCTTGAAAGTGGTAAGTCATCCCATTTCTGTTGGAATCCTCCTCCTCCTTTTGTGATGCCCTGCTTTTTAATTGGGCACAGAGTAAGCTGTATCGTTTTTAGCTACTCACTTAGCTCCCCCACCCCCAATAACGTTACATTCACTAACTATCTCCATACCTCCCTGCAAGTTCCCACCCTTGTGGTAATTGCATCCACTTGGCTCCTGCTGATTAAGCACTAACCTGCCCTCCACATTATAGGCTTGTGGGTGGAAGCAGTGCCATTCCCGGCCTGCAGAGGGAGCTACCACAGAATTCCTATCTCTCACTGTTGCATTCAGTGTTGCTCAGGCAAATCATGAATCCTCTAGAGCCTCTCACAGGACCTGTGTACTCACTCACTCCAGCCTGCCTGCTTCTAGAAGACTTTTAATCTCCTCCTGCCACCTGCCTAAGCTGTTCCGGCCTCTCTCTCTCTCTCTCTCTCTCTCTCTCTCTCTCTCTCTCTCTCTCTCTCTCTCTATCTCTCTTTCCCTCGCTCCTGAAAGCCTTCCTAGGAACATCTTTGCACTGTCTCCTGGGAGCCTTGCTAGAGTACTGAATCCTGCATCCGAACAAACAAATCCTGCATTCTGA
>NC_034598.1:10078724-10083262 GCF_900095145.1 Mus pahari
CCCCCTTCCCCTCCCCCTCTCCCTCTCCCTCTCCCTCTCTCTTTCCCTCCCCACACTCAGGAAGGGAGTATTGCCCCATACTCAGAGACAGGAGGGGACCAGTTCCTCCTGCTCAGTTCTGTAGCTACCCCATCCAGATACTCCTTTCCTGTTTCCAGGCTTCTCTCTGTCACCCAGGGCTGTGCTGGCTTTTTAATTTTTTTAACTTGATATAGGCTAGAATCATCAGAGTGGATGAAAAGCCTCAACTGAGAAAATGCCAAGATCAGGGTGTAGGCAAGCCTTCAGGGGATCTTCTTAATTCGAATTTGATGTGGGAGGGCACACCCCTTTGTGGGTGGAGCCACCCCTGGCTTGGTGGTCCTGGGTGCTATAAGAGAGCAGGCTGAGCAAGCCATGGGGAGCAAGCCAGTGAGCAGCACCCTTTCATGGCCTCTGCTCTTGTCTCTGGGTCCCTGCCCTGTGGAATTACAAGCAAAATGAACCCTTTTCTTCCCAGTTTGCTTTTGGTCATGGTGTTTCATCACAGCAGCAGAAACTCTGACTAATACAGGAGCCCTGGTGTAACATCGTAAGTCTGCCTAGTTTGAGAGATTAACCTGGGTTTCCCCGATATAGGGGTTTGAACCCATGGTAGGCAAATTTTCTACCACTAAACTATGTCCCCAGCTGTCTTTTTTTGCCTCCTCTCCTCTTTTCTGCAACTCATGCTTGCCTCATACTTTCTCCGTATCTGAGAATATCCTGCTTCCTCCACCTCCCAGGTGCTGAGATTTATAAACATGTGCCATAATGCCTGACACGCCCCTTTACTGAGACAGGATCTGGGTAGCCTTGAACTCATTGTAGAGTCCAGGCAGGACTTGAACCTGAGACCTTTCTGTCTGGGGTAAAAGCCCGTGTCCAAGCCTTGCCTGAGTGTCCTTTGGTTGCTCCTTTGCTTCTTTGTTTGCACTGTCTTTATCACTAACATTCCTCCTTTTTGGCCACCCAACTCCTGACCCATTTCCTCAGGGTCAAAACACAACCTGCTCTGCCCTTTGCACAGAAAGCAATCGGTTCCAGAGATCCGAGGAAAGAGGAACAGAAAGGGACAACAATTGTGTCCAGGTTCCACCAGGGAGACTCATAGGGTTCATCTGAGAGTTGGTGGCCTCATGGGGACAGAACCAACTAAATGGGTGAGGGAGAAGCCAGGAAGGTAAGCCTGAGGCCTTATAAGTCAACCCCAGAATAATGAGGACAGGAGAAAGAGAGAGAGTGGGGTGGAGGGGGTGGAGGTGGGGGATGGGGGCATGGTCTCACTTGGCCACATTGGGAGATAGGTAATGCAGACAGGGCACTAAAAGCCTTACTCCTTTGGGCAGAAAAACTCACTGTAGTGTTGGGAAGCCACAGAAATACTACAGACATTGAGGGAAGCTAAGAGGGACCGTGCAGTTTCACAAACCAGTGAGCCTAGTTCATAGAGGTGCGATCATGTCACTGTCAGAAACTGCTGCATCCTGAAGCAGAAAGAGGCCTTTCAGAGGGCAACCTGTTCCAGTCGCCCAAACACGACTCAAGGTCTGAATCCAGGAGTTCGCTGGGCAGCTGAAGATACTAGGATGTGACCTTAAAAAGGTCATAAAGTGGCTGGGCTGTGGTGGCGCTTGCCTTTAGTCCCAGCACTCGGGAGGCAGAGGCAGGCGGATTTCTGAGTTTGAGGCCAGCCTGGTCTACAGAGTGAGTTCCAGGACAGCCAGGGCTACACAGAGAAACCCTGTCTCGAAAAAAAAGAAAAGAAGGAAAGGTCTCTAAGCCGACATTAGAAGACATTGGACACCCTGCACCAGTGATGAACTACACCATGTCTTTGTTTGCTGCTAGGTCGACTGGGAAGGCACTGTCTCACGGACAAGGTCCTCCATGCCTGGATGGTAGAAGGTATCGAGCTTATCATACTCACGGTGGCATTTTGGGATAATGGCCACAGACAGGTGGTCAGATGTGTCTTTCATTATCTGGGGGCAGTCCTCACTTAAACAGGCCAGTGTTCTTGGCAACCGTCAGTTCTTGAGCATTTGTGGGTCTCATCTCTCAGATCTTTGTGGAATCTATCCCTGGGGATACCCTGTCGTCTGGCCCCAAACAACCACCACTATAGGGCCAAACTCTGGTCCAAGGCCTCCCTGAACAGGGTCCTTCCTCTGGGAGGAGGTGGGGGATTGAGCAGTAGTAAGATGGGCGGTCCCTGTGATCCTCAGTGTGAAGAGCTTAGGCTTCCCACTGGCTATCATGGTAGGGTGGTCCGATGGGACTCTCATCCTCCCCTCTCCAGGCTCTTTGGGTCCCAAGAGCGGTGACTGCTGCGGCTGATGGTCTTGCCACAGAGTCTGTGCCTCTGTGTTGGCACTGTGAGCAAGGCAATGGTGTGCTAGTGGGAATCGAAAAGCCCCGAAGAAAGGGTCACTGAATATCTGTTTCCTCTTCCACGGTAGGAGGGGTTGACTTGGAGACAGGTTATTATTATTCCACTTCCGCTTCGGCGATCCTCTAAGCCATATTTTTCAGTAAGCCGCCTCCCTCCCTCGCCTCCAGGAGGGCCTGTATCCCTAACCCTTCCCCAAGTCACTTTTCTATGAATGGCTTAACAAAATCCATCTCCATACAGAAAAGCCACACCTGGCTCTTTGTAATACACTGTAGCCAGACACTTCAGACTAGAAGGCCCCAGACCTAATTAGCCCCTTTGGAAGCTATTCTCTTAGTTAGCTGAGTTTGGTGTTTGGCCATCTCTGTCTGTAAGATTCAAAGATTCCTAACATGCAACCTATGATGACTTCTGGCTTCCACACTTCAGAAAGTCACCCTTTGTCCTGTGTTACCCTTTCCCTGAGCATCATTTGAACACAGAAATACTCCTTTATTACAGTTATTATTTCTTTTGAATTTTTCAAGTGACTGACATCACAGGATAAATATAGCTACATATTAAGTTCTAGGCCAGCATGGACTACATTGAGACTGTCCCAAAGAAAAATCTCAACTATACAAGGAAAGAACCGGGTGCTTCAGTTACCACCCACTGCAGCATACTTTTATAATAGCATAGTTCAGCACAGCCTCTATTGTAGCTTGCATTGAGTGACATAGTTTTGATCTAGTCAAGATTTAGGCTATACTGGAAGGAGAAACGTGTGTGTGTGTGTGTGTGTGTGTGTGTGTGTGTGTGTGTTGTATAGCATTGAGAAATATAAAAAATGAAAATGCTGTTTTTATGGGATAGGATGCCAAAAGCCTGGATCTAAAATTGTGTTTCAAAGAATTAATAGCACGTGTCTGTAGTTCCATCTCTCCAGGAAGGCAAAACGAGAGGCTCCCGTGAGCCCAGGAGTTCAAGATTCTCCCAGGCTGCAGTGCTCACTCCAGGCCTTGCAGCACCATTCAGAGACAAGAAGGGGACACTCAAGCTGGCGAAGAATGACACAGGACCCAAAGAACAAAGCTGAGGAAAAGTCAGAAAGAAAACAGGAACCAAAAGCCAAGTCACATGAGCCCACAAGTGTCTCCAAAATGACTTGTGACAAATCATCAAAAAGATCCCAGCTGTAAACTTGTGCACCCAGCTATGGTCTCTGAGGATCCCTTCAAGGGATCCTAAGGAAACATCTATCCAGCTGGTCTCAAACGCTCTGGGTCTGAGCTCAAGCAATGCATACATAGATATCAATGGTGGAGATGCCCCAGATGCCTTTAGCTCTTCTTAAAATTTCACCTAGACAACATTTAAATACAAGCACACGTACACTTCAAAGACAAGTAAGGTATCCACTTTGTAATTTTATATCGAACTCTTCAGTGTGAACCTAAGGCTCCTACAAAAGTGTTCCTGCATAGTAAAGATTTCATACAGTTTTTGTATGGAAACAAGTCTCATATGAACTGAGACCCTTTTTCTCTGTTGATAACTAAGGCTGCCAGGTGTCTAGCATGCTATTTACTATCCTGTCTGGAAATATGAAAATATAAAAACTAAATGCAGCCAGGCACACACCAGTTATTCCAGCATTCCTGAGGCTAAGGGCAAGAGAATTTCAAATTCAAAGCCAGCCTGTGTGACACAGCAAGAGCCTGTCTCAAAACAAACTACCCCAGATACACAATGTTTTTCTTTATCACAAAAATTAGTGGAAGAATTTTGAGCTCTTACACAATAGCCCAGGCTTCAACTGCAATTCGTACTGCAGACCACACAAGTCTTCCTGCTTCAGCTTCCCCAGTGCTCAAATGACAAGAAATATTATTAGAAATATATTTTTGGGTAGGTAGAAAAAAATAGTGTTTTCAATAAAGGCAGGAATTGCTGAATAAATTAAACCATTTGGAGAGCCTACTTTGTAGTAAATTTAGGATGTTTTAGAAGATGGGTATACATATGTATATTTAGAATGTTAGAAGATGGGTATACGTATGTATATTTAGGATGTTTTAGAAGATGGGTATACATATGTATATTTAGGATGTTTTAGAAGATGGGTATACATATGTATATTTAG
>NC_034598.1:10083795-10088141 GCF_900095145.1 Mus pahari
TTAGAAGATGGGTATACGTATGTATATTTAGAATGTTTTAGAAGATGGGTATACATATGTACATTACCCTGGATATTCTTCCTTTTTTTTAAAAAAAGATTTGTTTTATTTTTATTTATATGAGTACACTGTAGCTGTCTTCAGACACACACCAGAAGAGTGTACTGAACCCCATTACAGATGGTTGTGAGCCACATGTGGTTGCTGGGAACTGAACTCAGGACCTCTGGAAGAGCAGTCAGTGCTCTTAACCACTGAGCCATCTCTCCAGCCCCCAGGATATTCTTAAATTCATAATTCTTATATCTCAATCTCCAAGGTATCTGAGATTACAGGCACAAACCTCCATATCTGGCTGACTCACTTAAATATATTTTTCTTCTATGTCTATGAATGTCTTAGTTAGAGTTGCTATAGCTGTGAATAGACATCAAGACCATGGCAACTCTTATAAAGAAAAGCATTTAATTGTTCCTGGCTTACAGTTTCAGAGGTTTGGTCCATTATCACCGTGGTGGGAAGTATGGCAGCATGCAAGCAGACATGGTGCTGGAGAAAGAGCTGAGAGTTCTATATCTTAATCCATAGGCAGCAGAAGAAGACTGGGTATAGCTTGAACATAGGATACTCTAAAGCCTGCCTCCACAGTGACACACAAGGCCACACCTACTCCCACTAAGTCACACATCCTCATGCCACTCTCTATGGGCCAAGCATTCAAACACATGAGTCTATGGGGGGCCATTCCCATTTAAACCACCTCAGTGAGTATTTTGCTTAGATGCGTGGTTATACATTACGTATGTGTCTGGTGCCTAGAAACGCCAGAAATGAGCATCATATCCCCTGGGACAGGTGACTCTTTAGTCACCATATTTGTGCTGAGAACCAAATCCATGTCCTCTGGGAGAGCAGACGGTACTCCTAACATGTAATCCACCTCTCCAGTTCTATAGCTGCCTCATTTTAAGTAGAGAATTATAGCAATCAATTATAAATTGCCTGTCAGTGAGTGTGGGCGTGAGGGTACGGACAGTCATAGAGGTCAGCTGATGACTTTGGGGAGTCAGTTCTCCATCTCATTATGGGTCCAAAGGATGGATGGAGCTCAGGCCATCACCTTGTGTAGCAAGCATTTGTGCAGCTAAGCCAGTCCCTCGGTATAAGTTGCATAGAATACACTGCCATAACCAAAATCACTACACTAAAGCAACTACCATGAAAAGGAAGTGCCTATGGGTGTAGCGGTGGCCAGGACGCGCTGTAATCTCAGCATTTGAGAAGCAAACGCAAGTGGGTCACGAATTCAGTCATGTTCAGCTACACGGTGAGCTTAAATTTACCTGTGGACTACCACACAAGACAACCACCTGAAAGAAAGAAAAGGAAACACAGACTAACAGAACGGATTAGGAAATGTATCTGGTTTTTGCTGTCTCCAAGAAACGCACCTCACATCTGATGACAGACATTTCCTTAGGATAAGAGGATGGAAAAAAGCATGTGTAGCTTCTCAATATCTGATAAAATAGACTTCAAACCAGACCCAACCAGAAGGGATAAGGAAGTACATTTTATATTCATTAGAGGAATCCACCAATAGTATATTGCAATCCTAAATATATGTGTGTGTATTCTGCAAAATAGGAAGAAGAAATATTTCCAAATTTCTCTCATGAAGCCAGCATTGTCCTTATATAAAAACTAGACAAAGACATAACAAAAAAGTGACCATTATCTCTAATGAAGGTAGATACAAAAATTCTCAATGAAATACTGGCAAACTGAAACAAAAAACATCAAAAATTATTCAACATGATCAAGTTGGCTTCATCTTGAAGATGTAGGGATGGTTCAATATACATAAAATCAACAAACATAATTCACCATATAAATAGACTAAAGGACAGATGTGGAAAAGTCCTTTGACAAAATCTAGCATCCATTCATAATTAAAGTCCTGGAGAAAACAGGGATATAGTGGGCGTATCTCAATATACAGGGCAATATAGAGGGCACCCACGTCCGGCATCAGCTTAAGAACTCTTAAGCATTTCCACCAACATCAGGAACAACACAAGGATGTTCACTCTCCTCCTGTCGAATGTGAGGACTTAGCTAGAGCAATAAATAAATACAATACAGAAGACATAAGCAGGGAAAGAAGAGATTGAAGTGTCTTTATTTGCAGATGATGCGACTCTATAAAATACACTTAAGACTCCATCATAACCTCATACAGCTGATAGGTCCACTAAGCAAAGTAGCAGGGCATAAATTAATGAACAAAAGTCATTCTTCTTCCTATATATTGTGAGGGCTTGAATGAGATGCCCTCCATAAGTCTCAGGCATTTAGATACTTGGTCCTCAGTTGGTGGAAGTTTGGGGATGATTAGGAAGTATGATCATGGAGTATGCCACTGGGAACAGGCTTAAGGGGTTCAAAAGACTTACGCCATTCCGAGTGTTTCCTACTTGTAGACAGAGGTGAGTTCTTAGTTCCTCTTCCAGGGGCACATCTGTCTACCGGCTGTCACACCTGTCACCGTGATGGAGAAGAACTCATCTCTTTGGAACTGTGATCCTCAAGTCAACATTTTCTTTTCTTTTTTTTTTTTTTAAATTTATTTATTTATTATACATAAGTACACTGTAGTTGTCTTCAGACACACCAGAAGAGGGCGTCAGATCTCATTACGGGTGGTTGTGAGCCACCATGTGGTTGCTGGGATTTGAACTCAGCACCTTTGGAAGAGCAGTCAGTGCTCTTAACCGCTGAGCCACCTCACCAGCCCAAGTCAACATTTTCTATAAGTTGCCTTTGTCATGATGTTTTATCACAGATATAGAAAAGCAACTCAGAAAAAAGTTGGTACCAGGGAGTCGAATATTGCTCTGATGGTCCTGAGCATGTTGGTTTTGCAGGACTATGAATACATTGGGGATGTCAGACTGGAAAAGTGGTTGAAGATTGAAAGCAGAGCTTAGCGGACCATCTTAGGAAGAGCTTAGAGAAGACAGCTTCTGAGAACTGTGCAGACGCTGCCAGTCTACATCAAGAGGTCTCAGAGGAGGACTGAACTAGAGATTCTCCTTGTGATATGAATAAGCATGTGGCTGCTTTCTGTCTTTGGCCTAAGAACTTTCCCGAGGGCAAATTTAAAAGTCATGGGATAATTTCTTTGGAAACCCACACTATACATTAGAAAAAGGACAGAATCTTCAACAAATGTTCTGGTCAAATTGAATCTATGTGTAGAAAAATGGACCTCAGTCCTCATCTCCCATCTTGCACAAAACTCAACTCAAACAGGTCAAGGACTCAACATAACACCTGATACCCTGATTGTGATAGGGCAAAAACAGAGGATAAACTTAAATTTATTGACATAGGCAAGGGCTTTCTGAACAAGAACCCAATAGTGCAGGCATATAGATCAACATTTAATAAGTGGTACCTCATGAAACTAAAACGTTTCCTATACAGAAAGGGACACCATCGCACTAGCAAAGAGAAAATCTACAGGATGGAACTTTTTTGGAACCAATTATCCAGTAGACATAAGGTTATTATCTAAAATGTATAAAGAGATAAAATAATTAAGCATCAAGAAGACAAACAATAGAATAAAAATGGATCATGGGACTAAACAGAGTTCTCAAAATGTGAAATATAAATGAGATTATTTTTAGGTTCATTATCCACAGCCATCGAGGAAATGCACGTTAAAACTGTCTTGAGTAGTCATCTTTTCCCAATAAAAATACCTAAGATTAAAAACAAACAAACGGCAAATATTGGTATGATACGGGGAAAGGGGATTCTCATTCATTGCTAGTGAGCATGCAACTAGTGCAGCCACTATGAAAAACAGTGTTGTGGCTCCTCAAAAGCTAAACAGAGACCTACCTCATGATACAGGTATACTGCTCCTGGACTATACTATCTGTCTTAGTCAGGGTTTCTATTCCTGCACAAACATCATGACCAAGAAGCAAGTTGGGGAGGAAAGGGTTTATTCAGCTTACACTTCCATACTGCTGTTCATCACCAAAGGAAGTCAGGACTGGAACTCAAGCAGGTCAGGGAGCAGGAGCTGATGCAGAGGCCATGGAGGGATGTTCTTTACTGGCCTACCTCCCCTGGCCTGCTCAGCCTGCTCTCTTATAGAATCCAAGACTACCAGTCCAGAGATGGTCCCCCCCACAAGGAGCCCTTCCCCCTTGATCGCTAATTGAGAAAATGCCCCACAGCTGGATCTCATGGAGGCATTTCCCCAGCTAAAGCTCCTTTCTCTGTGATAACTCCAGCTGTGTCAAGTTGACACAAAACTAACGAGTACA
>NC_034598.1:10089440-10090519 GCF_900095145.1 Mus pahari
TGCTCTCTTATAGAATCCAAGACTACTAGCCCAGAGATGGTCCCACCCACAAGGGGCCTCTCCCCCTTGATCACTAATTGAGAAAATGCCCCACAGCTGTGGCAGCTAACAAGTATAACTCCAGTTCTTGGGAGTCCAGTACCTTTTTCTGGCTCCCATGAGCACAATATGTATATGGTACACATATGAGTAGGCAAACACTTAAACACATAATGAATACATCTCAAAATTTTAAAATTAAATTATGAAATTTGCAGGGAAATAAACAGAGCTAGAAATAGATATGGCGAGTGAAAGTAAACTCAGGCTCAGAAAGACAAATGCTGCATGCTTTCTCTCATTTGTAGATGTTAGCTTTGAATCTTTAGATATGTTTGTTTCATTTGGAATACCACAGAGGTCAGGAAACTACTAAGAGGTCATGGAGAGGGGCTTTTAGCAGAGGAAACAGAGACTACGGGTGTAAAAGCTTAAAAGAGAATTGTAGAACAAGAGGGGATACATTTGGGTGGGGAGAAGAAGGAAGAATGAAAGAGGGAACTGGGAAGGAATAAATAACACTCAATATCTGTCAACAGGTCGCAATGAGAGCTACATCTGTAGAAACTTCCTAAAGTACAACTGCATACATGCATTTAAAATAATAAAGATAGAGTTATCCTATAGCAGAGGTACAATGTACACCCAAGACATGAAAGGCTAACAAGTAAAAATGCCAGTGGTTCTTCCAAAAAGTGATTATTATTGTTATTATTACTATTATTATTACTATTATTTTGGAGTTGCTGGCCAGTGAGGTTCCAGACATCATAGGCTATTGCCAGTGCTGCTTGTCATTCTCCAGAACTTGATGGTAAGACTGCTGCTGGAGACAGCACATACTTGCATCACAGATCTCATCGAAACCAAGGTGGTATCCACCTAGAAATTTTATTTTTTTTTAAATTTTTTTAATTATTATTTTCTTTATTTACATTTCAAATGCTATCCCGAAAGTTCCCTATACCACCCCCCAACCCCTGCTCCCCTACCTACCCACTCCTAGTACTTGGCCCAGGCCTTCCCTTGTGCTGGGTCAT
>NC_034598.1:10093552-10095766 GCF_900095145.1 Mus pahari
AAGGAAGAAGTCAAAATATCATTATTTGCAGATGATATGATGGTATACCATGTGCTGTAAAATCAAGAAATTTTATTTCTATTGGCTATCCAGAGGAGAAAAGAAAGCATACCCAGCTGTAAATCCTGAGAGCTACAGTAATGACTGGCTGAACAAGACATGCCCACTAATGATGTCATGGGTATAACCAACTGCCCTCAGACTTGCTCCACAAGGAGGAGCTCATACCTGGCCTATTATCAGGCTGAGAATCTATAGTCAGACAGGTCATAGGCCATAGAGAGAACCTACTACTATTGAAAACCCCCCTACCTTCTCCCCGCATCAAGGACTGCTCTCTTCAGGACCCCAGAGCACAGATCATGCCCAAACACCGTTTTCAACACAAAGAGATCCTTTGTCAAGCAAGATGGAGCTACAGTGGCTGAATCTGAATCAGACAGAAACAGCGGCAGGTGACTTGGCAGGGGTGGTTTTTAAGGAGAAGAAAGAAAAAGAGAGAAGTCCATGCTAGGATGAGTTGGTAAGTCCTGAGTGGACACATTAGTTAATGTAGTCAGACAGGGAAGTTTGATAGCTGGACCTTGGTGGTCAGCCTCAGGAATGAGGAAGGAGCCAGATAAGGAGCCAGGTCTTGGTGGCCAGTTTCAGGAATGAGGAAGTGGCTAGATAAGGAAGTCCAGTGGTTTAGCAAAGGAGAGAGGAGGGGAGGGGAGGCCATGTTTGCTATGGTTGGGCCTGTTAGAGTCACTCAACTATTATTCTGAGAAATTGGCATAGCACTAAAACATCATAATGATCAACAGAGTCCCACAACTGGCTAACGGTGCAGAAAATAAGAGATGGTAGAAAGCTCAGCCTTACAAGGAACATCTGTATACCACTCCCTCCTCCAAAGGCGCAGGGGTCACTGTGGAAGAGGGAATAGGAAGATTGCAAAGCGCCAGAGGTGGTGGGTGATAACAAGGAAACAGTGTCCCCGAACACAGCAGAACAGCACACGTGCTCGCGGTGGCTACTCACAGCCTACATAAGGCTATAGAGCCCAAGCCACATCAAATCCAGCACGAGAAGGGAGATGAGCAAGAAGTTCCACCCCTAGCCGAGGAACTATTGGCAACTGATAGCTGCTGAAAGGGAAGGGTCAGTTTTCTACAAGAGTGTAGCCCTTCAGGAGGCAGGAGCAGGAGTTAGTTCAAGGCCAGCCTTGTCTATGAATGGATTCCAGGACAGTCAGAGCTATGTAGTGAGACCTTGCCTCAATCCAAGCACAAATTGGCCTAGGTTGAGGGAGGGGGCATAAGGTTGGGAGAGAAGGGAAGTGGAGGAAGGTGAAAGTAATCAAAACTCACTGAACAAAATCCCCAGAGAACCAATCAAAGCGATAAGAAAGGGAAGAAAGCGAGGATTATTTAAAGGTTAAATCTAATCACTTGGCAGGTATATTTTTTCCACACAAGGGTTTTCTGGGGTCTTCTTTGGCAGATAATAAGCTTGACCTAGAATAATTCCTTCAGGTTTTAAGAACATCATATTAATATCCAGAAAATCAAACGCTGCCTTTTAAAAGATCCGAATTGCTTGAAAGGTCACAGAACGTCAATGAAGCAGACATTCCCTTCCTGTTGGCAGATGTGATATGATTTGTCCTGAAGTTTAACGTTAGACACTTCAAAGCAAGACTGGTGTTGCTCCTAAGGAAAAAAGGGTGGGGGGAGGGCAGGCTCCCAGGAGTAACCGGGCTTCAGTGTTAGCTGCCAGACCACCTAGAGCCGTCCCTTGGAATCTATGAGGGTTAACTTCAGATTTCTGCAGAGACTAAAACCATGCTCAAGTTCTATATGTGAAATGACTTAGTGTGTGTAACTGACCTCTGCACACACCCTTGTAAACTTGAAATCACCTCTAGATTACTTTCTGTGCTTGATACAATGTGAATGTCACACACACAGATACATTTAAAGAATGATGACAAGAAAAGTCTGTGCCAGTTCAATACTGAAGCAGTTACTCTTTGTAAAATGTGCAGCCATGGTTGACTAGAGCATAGCTATAGAACCCATGTGTACTAAGAGATGACTATGCACTAGGCGTTTTCTGTTCTTCAGCGTCTTGCTCACCTTTAGTTTTATATTGTAGAATCCCTATAGGTTACATTGTTTCTCTCTCTCTCTCTCTCTCTCTCTCTCTCTCTCTCTCTCTCTCTCTCTCTCT
>NC_034598.1:10095911-10097740 GCF_900095145.1 Mus pahari
CTCTCCCTCCCTCTGTGTGTGTGTCTGTCTCTCTGTCTGTCTCTCTGTCTGTCTGTCTTTCTCTCCCTCCCTCTTTGTGTGTGTCTGTCTGTCTGTCTCTCTGTCTGTCTGTCTTTCTCTCCCTCCCTCTGTGTGTGTGTCTGTCTCTCTGTCTGTCTCTCTGTCTGTCTGTCTTTCTCTCCCTCCCTCTGTGTGTGTGTGTGTGTGTGTGTGTGTGTGTCTGTCTGTCTGTCTGTCTGTCTGTCTGTCTGTCTCTGGTTTTGCTTTGTTTTGTGACACAGGGTTTCCTATAGCCCAGGCTGACTTTCAACTTGTTATGTAGCCTAGGCTGACTTAATGATCTTCCCGCCTCTACCTCCCAAGTGCTGGATTATAAGCTGCATGCCATAGTACCCAGTCTGATCTTCTAAAATAGTGGAAAATTATGTTTTAGCAGGTACTAACTACGTTCGTGTCAGGTCTCCATTATATCTGTTGGGAAATACTTATTAAGTAAATTGCTAAACTCTAACCCTCTCCACAAGTTTATTACAACCAAGCCCGAAACTAGCACCCACAGACTTTTCACACTATGGAAATAAGGTGGTAAAGTACAATTTTCTGTATTTTAGGCTTTGGGATTTTTTTTTTTATAATTTATTTATTTTGTATGTGTGAGTGTTTTGTCTGCATGTATGTACGTGCTATGCGTGTGCCTGAAGCCAGCATATGCTAGAAGGTGGCATCGGATTCCTTGGAAGTGGAGTTACAGATGGTACTGCACATCATATGGGAGCTAGGAATGGAACCCAGGTGCTCTGCAAGAGCAACAAATGCTCTAAATTGTGGAGCCGTTCCTCCAGCATCATTGATTTTTTTTGTTTTTTAAGAAATTACTTGACTTGTTCCAAAATAGTTTAGCTGGGTATGGTAGCGTCTGCAATTGTGACACAGAAGTGCTCTCCTGAGCTCAGGTGTCCATGAGCAGTGTGGACAACATGGCAAACCCCATTCTCAGATACAATAAGCAAGGCAAAAATTTCTAAGTTAACCCATATACTGAACAAACTGAGTGGCATAAAGAGTATTTAGTGGAAATCAAGTATGTTGTGATATTGTAATATATACCTTTAGGGGTTTGACTACGGTTCCCAGTTGTGATATTGTAATATATACCTTTAGGGGTTTGACTACGGTTCCCATCTTAGATTCCCTAGCTAAGGCAGGCCATAAGAACTGATCTGTCTTTGTAATCTGTGTCAGAGTTCTTTAGAGGAACAGAACTGATAGAATGAACACACACACACACACACGCACACAAAACATACACACATATGTACATACACATGCACACACACAAACACTTTACTAGAGTGGCTTACAAGTTGTGGTCCAACTAATCCCACGTGGCTATCTCTTGACAGAATGTTTGTTAGTCCACAAAGCTGGATATCTCAGGTGGTCTCCAGCATATAGGAATGCCTCAGCAGCAGGAGAGATTAAGCTGCTGGTGAGAATGAGGGCAAGCAGGTAGAAGGCAAAAGTGTCCTTTTTTCCCAGTCCTTTATACTGCCACCAGATGGTGTGGCCCAGATTTAGGGTGGTTCTGCTCTGTGGGTTTTAGTTGATTCCAGATGTAGTCATGTTGACAACCAAGATCAAACATTACCCAAGTGTAGTGGCTATTCCTGGTTGTCAACTTGACTATATTTGAAGTGAACTACAATCCAGAATTGGAAGGCTCACCAGTGGACCTAATCTGGAGACTGGGAGATAGAAGTTTCTGATCTGGATCTTGGTATGGAGATCTTGAGAAGACAGGGAGATCTCCGAGTCCAAGGTCATCTGGG
>NC_034598.1:10097751-10138165 GCF_900095145.1 Mus pahari
AGACTGTAAGTCATCAATAAATTCCTTTACTACATAGAGACTATCTGTAAGTTCTGTGACTCTAGAGAACCCTGACTAATACACCAAGCCATGACATAAAAACTCCTCAGATTTCTGTCTTGTAGCTATAAAGAAATTCTCTGAATTATCATTGTCCAGTGATAAACAATAGGTCCCAGGAGATACCACAGGGGTCCTCCATATACTGGGAGGAATGGTCCTCCCTCCATATACTGGGAGGAAGGAGAGCTGCAGAGATGCGAAGGCAAATAGGGAGCACTCAGGCTCTAGCAGCCGTGTCCGTCTGTGCTGTTCAACCTCCAGAAGAATCTTTAAGGAGAGGGGCTGGGAGCTTCTGACAGCTGAGCTTATGAGGGTCTGGGAGGAAGGAGCAGGAAGCACTGGGCCCTTCCCTGGGCCTCGTGTGGGTACCACTCCATCTTATCATCTGCAGTACCCTTCACAATCAGTAAAGATGCTCAGTGCTTCAGTGATTGGAGAGAAGCCCCAGCAGTTTGTTTGAACTTAAACCGTAGGTTGTGGGAACTCTGGGGTTTAAGGCTAGAAGCACAGGTAAAAAACACTGGAGCTTGTGGGGGGCACCAGGGAGGCAGCTGTGGAGACTGATCTGTGGGATCAGAGGATGCTCTGGTTAGAGTATGTCTCCACAGCTAGAGTTCACTTGCTTGTTTGGTGTGTGGGGTTTAAACTCACACACATGTAGTTTCCGAAGTCTTTGTGTTGACAATTCTACAAGGCACCTTGTTTTTCACAACATTTCTCTCTTTTGTCCCAGCAAGGGGTTGTAGCTCACAAGCACCCTAGATTTATACTGTGCACAAGAGGGGCTGCGGGGAGGCTAGCAGAGAAATGCTGTAAACTCAGTTACTCAGGGGTCAGAGGTAACAGAACAGCCATCATTCTGAGCATTGTTAGAAAAGAAGCCCTCCTTAGCCATCAGGGAAATGCAACTCAAAACAACCCTGAGATTCCATCTCACACCAGTCAGAATGGCTAAGATTAAAAATTCAGGTGACAGCAGATGCTGGCGAGGTTGTGGAGAAATAGGAACACTCCTCCATTGCTGGTGGGATTGTAAGCTTGTACAACCACTCTGGAAATCAGTCTGGCGGTTCCTCAGAAAATTGGACATAGTACTACCNGAGGACCCANCAATACCTCTTCTGGGCATATACCCAGAAGATCTTCCAACTGGTAATAAGGACACATGCTCCACTATGTTCATAGCAGCTTTATTTATAATAGCCAGAAGCTGGAAAGAACCCAGATGTCCCTCAATAGAGGAATGGATACAGAAAATGTGGTACATTTACACAATGGAGTACTACTCAGCTATTAAAAACAATGAATTTATGAAATTCTTGGGCAAATGGATGTATCTGGAGGATATCATCCTTAGTGAGGTAACCCAATCACAAAAGAAATCACTAGATATGTACTCACTGATAAGCGGATATTAGCCCAGAAACTTAGAATACCCAAGATACATTATGCAAAACAGAAGAAAACCAAGAAGGATGACCACTGGGTGGATACTTCATTCCTCCTTAGAATAAGGAACAAAATACTCATGAAAGGATATAGGTACAGAGACAAAATTTAGAGCTAAGATGAAAGGATGGACTATCCAGAGACTACCCCATTCGGGAGTCCATCCCATCATCAGCCACCGAACCTTGATACTAATGCTCATGCCAGCAAGATTTTGCTGAAGGGACCCTGATATAGCGGCCTCTTGTGAGGCTATGCCAGAGCCTGGCAAACACAGAAGTGGATGCTCACAGCCAGCTATTGGATGGAACACAGTGTCCCCAATGGAGGAGCTAGAGAAAGTACCCAAGGAGCTGAAGGGGGCTGCAACCCTGTAGGTGGAACAACAATATGTACTAACCAGTACCCCCTGAGATTGTGTCTCTAGCTGCATATATAGCAGAAGATGGCCTAATCGGCCATCACTGGGAATAGAGGCCCCGTGGTCTTGCAAACTTTACATGACCCAGCACAAGGGAAGGCCTGGGCCAAGTAGTGGGAGTGGGTGGGTAGGGGAGCAGGGGAGGGGGGGGTAGGGAACTTTTGGGATAGCATTTGAAATGTAAATAAAGAAAATAATAATAATAAAAAAACATTAAAAAAAAGAAAGAAAAGAAAAGAAGCCCTCAGAGCATCAATTTACAAAGTAGCACTCACAGCGCTAGGGCCAAACTAACCACCAGAGCCCCCCAAACCACAGGGGGACCGGAAGCAGAAAGGTCTCGGAATATTTGATAAAGAGAATTTACAGTTACCAGGACTGTATTGCAAATGTATTCAGAGGACACTTTCGCCAGGAGCAGAGGTTGATGTCAGCAGGAATCGAAACCATGTAACAAGCCCACAGCACAAGCCGTTAGTCATGCCTTTCCCACTGTTAGCTTCCGTTCTGTAAAGGTTTGCCAACTGCCTTAGAGTGTGAGATACCTGTAGATCGAAGGTGAGGCGGGAGCCAAACCCTGGGTACCACTTTTCTTACTTTAGGGTTACCTTGAGAAAAAAAACCAAGGAAGATGGTCTCAAAATCAAACGTAAGGTGTGTAAGCAGTTAGATAATAAAACGGTGAAAAATAGTGAGGGCACTGGGCAGTGGTGGTGCGTGCTTTTAATCGCAACACTCAGGAGGCAGAGGCAGGCGGACCTCTGAGTTAGAGGCCAGCCTAGTCTACAGAACGAGTTCCCGGACAGCCAGGGCCACACAGAGAGAGAACAAAAAACAAACACTTTGAAGGCAGGCACTGGGTTAATGGTGGTGTATTTAAAAGAAGTCAGCCCTTCTTCATATCGTTTACTAACACATAAAAACAGGTGCACGTGGCATCAAAGGGAGAACTCACAAAAGCTCAATAGATAAACTGGGTTACATCAGAGCACGGTGCTCTGGGGTCTCCAGGCTCCATGAGCTGCCAACCCTGCTGGGTGGGTTTTAGTGATGTGCCTCGGGGTTAGTTCTGCTTCTGTGTTAGTGCTCAACCACACTTCTGTAAGTAACCACTATAAAACTCATTGGCTCATCAGTTCTTTGGTTGGTCACTGGCATCCTATCTGGGGTGAGTAGATGTTCGTTTATGCTGCCCCAGGTTAGTGTTATAGAGCACCTCTGTGCTTCTGCATCCGCCCTTTACAAGCTTGCCACCACGGCAGTGGGTGAACCCTCTGAATCTGCTCTGGCTCCAAGTGCTGCCTGATTCACAAATTATCCTTCTGCCAAAGAAACTGTTCTATGCAAAGTTTCAACAGTATCCTACTACATAGTGAGGTGGCAGGAGTTTTCTCCTCTCTCATTCTGCCTTCTAAGCCCCCATCTCCCCACGCAGAACATCCGTTCTCTTCATAATTCCTAAAACTTGTTAAAACAACTCAAATCAAACTCAAAAACCTTACATTTCCCCAAGGGAGATCACACTCAAGGAGTCCAAGCAAAACTAAGCTGAGCTGGGAAGTGAGATCAGAAGAGTGGCTTCCCCAGAGGGGTGGGACAAATGGACAGGAGCGTCAGGAGGACATTTACTGGGGCGATGAACTCATAGTAATGGTCTCTATATGAGCTGAGAGGTTAGTGCAGATGGTAAACTCAGGGACTATATGCTTAAGATCTGTGCAATTTATGGTATGCATATCGTACGTGAAACAGTCAGTATCAGATTCAAGGTGTAATAAGCATGAGAAGCAGATTTTAACATATACATTTAACTAGGTAATCAATGAATGGAGATCAATAATACATGAGGCAAGCAAGCATTGCAAAATGTCAGGGGTAGGACGCAGGCGGTGACCAGGTGGCCTTTCCTTTGACTGCCTTGCATCTTAAGCATTTGGATAAAATATGGAGTAAAAAAAAAAAAAGAATCCAATACAAAGATCTCCTGGACTGCCCTCTGATCTCACAAACATCTTCTTAATCAATTACCTGTTGGCTACTGAATTCATCTTCAGCCCTTAAAAATTGCTCAGCTCTTGCTGTCTTCTCCCACAGATGTTAACATCCTTCACCTAGTTGTGAGCACTTCTCAGGTGAACACAAAGATCATTATTTTCTCCCATTTTCTCCCCCTTCTCCAATATAATTAAGTTCTAAATTCAAACTTTCACCTTATAGTGTCTCACTGTGCAAACCACCTAATGCTGAATCAATGACCCGAATCCCCTGGCCATTTCCATGGTGAATAAAAGCAGTCACCTAAGAAATAATTTGCATGTAACTTCAGAAAGATAAATGTCTTCAGACATTGCCTGAGGAAGGGTCCTAACGGAGTGCTGAATTAAAATGAGAGTGCCTCATTATTGTAAGTTTTCAAACTCTGATCCCAGCCTTCCTTCCTCATACTGTGCAGACAAATGTCTTGAAACCAGTTTTGGATACTTTAAGGGCATTTGTCCTAGCAGAGAAATCAGAAAATATTCTATACTGTATGCTAAAATTGGCAGGTATCATTTAGCAGAAATCTTCTTCCATTCTTATCCATTTTCCATTTTCTTGTAGGCCCATCTTGTGACTAATTTACTTGGAAGGTTTGCCAGAGTGAAATTACTCATGCTTAGACGTCTCATGGCACTTCGTTTTCCTCCTTGGTGGATCTACATACCAGTGGTCTTTAAGGTAAAGTAACACTTCCCTTATAATTTTTCTGATAATGTAACTGCAGCTAAGACACAATATTGCACAGTAATTTTCAGCTTCAATTATCTGTCTTCATGTTGGATTGGGACATGATTTTCATGGTGAAGAATTTAGCTGTCACAAAATCTCTCTGCAAGGATATGGGGTGGTCACTTCTGAGGACTGTCCATCCTGAGGAGGGGCCTGGCTCTGCTCTCTGGTTGGTTGTCAGAGCAGTGGACCTTTGAAGACCCCATGTTTCCATACCATGAGGTAGCCAATTTGTATTAAAAACATGAAAATCATTTAAAAATGTTAAGACCTAGCATTGCCTTTCTGACATGCCTGGAGCCATTTTGTTGTATGCCCATAGCCAAGCATCTTACACTGTTACAGAGGAATTTTCTCATGCCGGAGTTAACCATTAACCATATCCTGTTAAGTTCTATTCTTTGATGTTCTTGAAAACTCCCCAGTCCTTCACCTTCCTTTAGAGCCAATCACAATAAAGGTCAGTTAGAATTGCTTTGTATAGTTAACTACAATAAGCTTAGACCCAAATCAACCTCCGTAACAGCCCAGAAGCACTTCCTGCATCTGTGTGTGAGCTTTTATGGTTGTTTATAAGCTGCTCCTGAGTCTAACCTGTGTCCCTGATTGATCAGCCCTGGGATGTATGTGTTCAATAAACTATCCCTCTTTGAATGAGATGGGTATCTGAGTGGTTTGTGGGGTAATTCCTGTGCCCCAACAAAAAAAATTATGTCGTCTATTAGCTTTAAACTCTCTCCAGAGGATCTAGATCGCCGGGGAGGTACATAAGCTTTGCAGTCATTGCAAGCCGACCCCGTGCCGTTTGTTTACCTCACCGTCTCAGTCAGGAGCGCTCTAGGCACGGTCTCAGGCACTTTGATAACCACGAATTATGGAATACTTGTCTGTCAGGTACCATGCTAGGCACGTGTGGAACATCATTTAAATTCAACCGACTCCACAGAGTCTGGACGCTTATTTTATAGATCAGGGTAAAGAAGATCGGGTGTGTTACCTACGGCTCAAAGGCAGCCACAGCCGTCAAAGGCAGGCAGGCGTATCTGACTCTAAATCCCATGACTTTGCCTCACCAGGAAGACTTCTGGATAAGTCCACACTGTACTACCGTGCAGTATTAAGCTGGCTGTATCCCTGTCCTTGATTTTATTTCATTTTGTTGACTTATTCAACTATTTCCCTTTATACTTTAGCAATGATGAATTTTTAACGAAGTGCCTAGAACGCTCCTTGGATTTATATTCTATTGAAGTATAAAGAAAGAAAAAAGAGCACTTTTACTTAATGTTAACAAATATCACTTGCTTTTTAAAAAGTCTCAGGATTCTGTTCTGGGGCATACACTGCTTTAAGTCATTAATGGAAGCTACCTATCTTAAATGGCCTTTGATAGCTTGAACTGTCTTTTCACGGTCCTGCTCCTCTAGTGGCCAGATACGGTACTGCAAGCTGTAACGGTGCTCGGGAAGCTGAGGCCGAATTCTGAGTTTGAGGCAAGTGTGATGGTCTCACTGTTGGCTGCAGGAACTGGAACGGTCTGAGATGTGAGCCTCCAGCACACTGGAGGGATTATCTAGATTAGGTTCCCTGAGGTGGGAAGACTGCCCCCTAGAGGAGACTGGCACCATTCCCTGGACTGCGTTAAAAGGACGAAGCTGAACACAAGTGTTCATTGTCTTCTCCTTCCTGATTGTGGACTCAATGTGGCTAATTGCTTCAAGCTCCCCACCAGCTACTGTAAGCAAACCATGAGCCCAAATTAGCCCCTCAAGTTTTGTTTGATGTGTAGTTTATCACAGCAACAAGCAGCTAAGATAGCAACTCTGGTGTTCCTGGCTTCAACAATGAGACAAAACCCAGAAATCACAGTTATTCTAATTCTGAAGGTGTTATTTCCATTAGAAGGTTCAGGCTATGGACCAGTTACATGGCTCAAGTGGGTAAAGGCCGTGGTTGAGAAAGCCCAGAATCTACCTAATGTGGAAGCAAAGAACTAACTCCACAAAGGTGTTCTCTGACCTCAACACTTGAACTTGCTTCTCCGTACACACACACACACACACACACACACACACACACACACATACACACACACACACACATTGAAAAACTGTATAGGCTACTTTCCATCAAAGCACCACTGCTTGGCTTGGCTTATTTAGACGTTCCTCTTCTGTACCTGCCATCTTTTTCTAGATGGCTCACGTTCACCATGACATGACCTGGTGCCACATTCTGCCCCTTTGTTTTCCAGTAACTGAAGCATGGGCCACCGTGGAACACTCACTTCCTTACTGCCCCTTGGCTCTACTAGTGTCAGGCTGCCATGTTTTTGTGAGCACATTGCATTCTTTTTTTCCACATTGGTATGCTTCTGTTGTTGACTCTAACTTTTGCCTCCCCACCTTAAAAATCACATCAGTCAAATTCTCCAAAAATGACTTGGCACAATGAGATATCTTAGGTTGACGGTAAAGATAGAGGAGAAAGAAATACAAATTTGGTATTATGTATGCACTTACACTAGTGGGATCGTCTACAGGAGAGGAGAATTGCTTCACTTATCTGTTTCCAGATCCAAGGAATCAGGGCAGCTCAGGGCGAGATATAGGCATAAGAGTAAATATTCTCTGAAAGTTTTCCATTTTCAAATACACAGACCTAGCAGGGTGTGGTGGCACAAGCCTAGAAGCCTGGCATTTGGAATTTGAGTTCAGCCTAAGCCACATAATGATTTCAAGGACAGCATGAGCTCTATAACAAGACACTGTGTCAAAAACAAACGTGTATTTATTCCCAGCATTCGTAAGGGAGATGCTGGTGGATCTTTCTGAGTTTGAGGCCAGCCATGACTACATAGTGAGGTCCTGTTTCAAAAAAAAAAAAAAAAAAAAAACGATTAATACGTTGCCAGCATTGAAGTATCCCCGACACAGGGTAATCATTTCACTTTGAGACAATTTAAGTAAATAAAATTACAGATGGTATTTTACTCAAAATAGTAAAAAAAAGCAAAAAGCAAACAGCAAACAGCAAAACCACCCCCCCCCCCCAAACCAACAAGATCCTCTAACCAACCAAACCCAGATTAGACAAGATTGGGCAAAAGGTTTGGTTTGTTTCCGTTTGTTTGTTGTAGTAAGTTTCTAATTTCAGTACGGAGTTTCTGCTACTCCCTAGATCATTCAGATCCTGGATAAAAGACACAAAGCTTTTATACTTATAATAATAAGCCTTTAACGCATTAGAGCTGGGCAGATACCAACCCTCTAAGCCTGCTTCCCTGTCACTAACCCTGACTTATGACTTGCTGCTTCATCTGGGTTGCTCTTAACTCCAGCTGGCCAGCCCGCATGGCCATGTTTTCACGACTCACCCACGTCACGGTCTCTGCTTTCTCCACTTTCTCCTTTTTCCTTGTGGTTCTCCTCAGACCCTAATCCCTGGAACCGAAACCCCACCTACCTCTCTTCTCCTCAGCTATAGGGTGTTAGCATCCTTATTTAACCAGTAGTTTTAAATTAAGGAGCAAAGTTACAGCACCTCTTAGTCTACGTGAAGATTCTCTTGTTCTGAAGTAACCAGGACCGTATTTAGAATCACAAGGCACAGCAACAGACCAAACCTCGACAGTTTTTTGGTTTTTTTTTGCTTGCTTTTCATATTACATCTTTTACCAGGATGCTTTCCTCTTGTTATCTAAGTATTTATACCAGGGGAGTGGATTCCTTATATAAAATGACGGAGATTTATATATTTTTCGTGTATATTTTAAAATCTTTTGGGTTACCTAGAATCTCTAATAACTACACATTACTCTTTTGCACAGATTCCTCATAGTGATCAGAGAAAAGCCTTTTGGAACTTTTTAGAATTATTTTCATCTTTTTAACCAGTTAGGTTTGATCTGTAATCTGGTTGGTGGTACCGTAAGTGTGGGATCAATGGCTGTGGAGGGCCAAATGTAATGTAGTTTTCTTATAGATTCTTTTCCTTTCAGGGACTTGGTTGAGTTTGTAAGAGTGCAGGTGAGGCTGGCCCGTGGACCATTTTACGTGTAATCAGACTGAGCCTCGGGGAGGGGGAGGATGCCCTAGAAGAGGGAACACTGTCAATGAAGGCAATAGGCCACTTGGATTCCTAACAAATGGTCCAGGGGCTCAGCCTCAGTATTTCCAAACGTCCTTCACACTTCAGGCTTCTCTTCCTCAGCAAATAAATGTATTACTGTAACCGAGGATCCTATTTTCATGTCAACAATATTCAAGTGTCAAACCGGAATGCCTGATGAATGTGAGGTGACAGGTGTCCTAGCAAAGAGAGATACTCAATGGTGACACCTCAGATGAGTAACATTTCTATTAGATTTCATCTAGCTTGGGCTCAAGGGTTCCAAATAGGGAACACTGATAAAGACCATCACGGGGACACAGGAACCCTGTGGCATTCCATGCCGATTCTGTCGGCTTCACCAAAGTCTCTCACACTTTTCACACTGGGTGTTACGTGCGCATTTAGAACCTTCCTCCCTGAGGTTGAGGGAGACAACCCTGTGACACAGTCCTGGCCTTGAGGTCTTAGGCTCTGGGAGAAGTGGAGCAAACATTTAACCAGGAGAGGGAAGTTCTGTCATTTTAGAACCAAAAGGAGTCTTGTGCCTGACTGAGAAGCTGCCCAGCCTCGCATGGCTCTGAGGCAGCCTCTACCACAGGAGGAATGGCCTGTCAGTTGCTTGGTTATAAAGACGTACACATTTTGAGACATTTATTACTAAACTTAATTCTACTGTAATTTGTTATTTTAAATGAAAATTATGCAGAATGCATTGTTTTTAGGAGCTTGTATTTTTGTGTTATAGTAAAATTCAGTACCTAGGTTTATAGAACATTTTAATATAGAATATTATAATTACAATATACAATGTATAGAATATTACAATTTACAGCATCACAGGGATTTGAAGAAATGATTCCCAGGACAGACGGGTGAATGAGATCACCGACACTCTAGAGAATAGCACTTCTTAGGGTCATTTTAACTGCATGATATAGAGGTGGGGACCAGTCCAGTGGCCGAGAGCAAGCCTGAGGCCCAGCGCAGGATCCCAGCATCCTACCACCAGGCCACTGCACAAGATTCTGACCATCACTGGGTCAGAGAAGCAGATGGTAACTTTCCATTTCCAAGAACCAACGAGCCATCATCCATGAGGCCTTGCAGTTGAATAACAGGAAACTGTACTTGTTTTTCAAACCACTTGGCAACTGTCAGAAGTTGCTGGTCACAAAATGCACGTCCAATTAACTGCAGTCCTATTGGCAGCCCTTGGTTTGAGAGGGCCACAGGGACACTCACTGCTGGCAAGCCTGAGGAAGAGAAAGAAGCCATCAGTTGAATCCTCCTTCCCCGTGCTTGTAAAGAAAGACAGAGTAAGCTTAAAACAAATTAATGATAGCCAGGCGTTAGCTCTGTGAGTTTGAGGCCAGCTTGGTCTACATAGTGAGTTCTAGGACAGCCAGGGCTATGCAAAGAAAAGAATGAACGAAAACCACCTTTCAAATCCCCCCAATTATGATAAATATATCTCTGTACTTTTGCATCATGCTTTGTCCATATAATTTGTATGACACTGTGTGTCAGTTCACAGAGACCATCATTTCCTCTTTATGGCTGTATTAGATTCCAACTTGCAGCTTTATTCTAATTTATTGGAGAAGTCTTCTACAACGCCCGCCTCACGCCCCACCTCATTCCCTCTCTCCCCTTCCCGCCATCTCTCCACAGAAGCTCCCCTCCTCTCTCCTTCACCTCCTCACCCATGCCCTCCCCATGGCAACTTCCCTGGAACAGAATAGCTTTCCAATGAACCTGCCTTTAATGTAATCTAATCTGGCTTGAATTGGTTCATTTTACTGGTGGAATAATAACCTATCACTACCCTAAAAGAATGTTTTAAACATAAAAGGAGTAATAAAAGGAAAATCTAGGTCCTTCAGAAACAAAAAGTAAAGCCAGAAAATAAATGGAGTGAACAGAAGTGGGCTCATGTTAGTTTTGAGATGATGAAACTGTGTTTAGAAAGGAGAGTCTTTATTCTTAGATTTGTGCTAAATTACTCAGCTATAAAATGTCACGTCTAAAGTTTTTTTTTTCAAATGAGACATCAAAATCCAGTGTGTGTTGGGTGGGGTGGTGGGGGGACCATGTGTAGAAAAGCAGAAGAAAGCCGAAGCAGGGTACTAACAAGGATGGATGCAAGTTAGGGCAAACATAGTAATATATATATATATATATATATATATATGTTAGGCTTTAATTTTTATGTTTTGTGAGATCTGTTTCCCCACTCCACCCCAAGAACAGCCGCAGTCATTTTGTTCCATGCCTGACAGTCATTGACAAAGGAAAACAACTCAGAGCAGGGTCACGATGACCACATCCCCTGTTGTGTTCTCTATGGGTCCTAAGTAGCTTGTGGAATTCCTTAAGATTAACAAGCCTCAGAACATAGTTCAATATGAACTGTTATGTCTAAGATGGCTTGAAGCAGAGCTGACCACTGGGCAGCACTTCCTGTGCCTACAAATGAGCTGATTGTGGTTCTTGAGGATTTTTCCCCCCTTCATAACCCTGCCCTGAGAACAGATTGACACTACAATGAGGCTCTTTCCGAGTCCTTTCTGAGGTCCTGAATGTTCAGTCTTGAGGTGTGCATTCAATAAACTATTCTTGCTTAACTGAGATCAGTGTTTCTATGGTTTGTGTGGTGATTCCTGAACCCCAACAGTTTGAATATTCTGAAAATAAAACTATTGCATACTGGTTAAGAAAATGCATATAAGTGAGCGGGGCCAGAGTGAGCAGAGGTCCTGAGTTCAATTCCCAGCAACCACATGATGGCTCACAATCATCTGTACAGTTACAGTGTACTCATATACATAAAAATTAAATCTTAAGAAAAAGAAAATGTGTATATAGCATACATGCACGGACACACACATATCCCCCTCAGGCGTCTTGAAGGGGAGGGTGCTTTTAGGACACAATCCTGCTGGAACCCGAATTAAAGAGCAGGGAGTGTGGCTAAGACTTTGGAGAGAACTCCAGCATTCTTCGGGAATCCTCACCTGCCATATTGACAGCTTGAGTGAAAATATCATCCTGGGCGCTGCGTGTCCTGTTGTCTTCTTTGATGAACTCCAGGTACGGCATGGCCTCAGTCAGGGTGGTGGGGGTTAGCAGGACATCCACCCCAGACTCAAAAACATCCACAAAATCCTTCACAATGAGGCGCCTCACTTTCTGCGCCTTGACGAAATAGTTCTCATAATTTCTGTGGAAAAAATACAGATATCTTAAAGATATTCTTGGTTTCTGTTTTTTTGTTTTTGTTTTATTATGGCAATTCTCTTACACTAAGGTTATTAAAGAACTATTGGATCCTCAGCCTTACAATCAGGGACCACTAAGACTATTATTCTTATTTATTTGTTTATTCAGTGTTTTAGGGAGGAAGGAATAGAGGGGCTAGGCAGAAGTCTGAGGACAAGCAGCCAGAGTCACCTTGCTCCACAGTGTGCACCTCAGGAATTATACTCAGGTAATCAGACTTGGTGGTAAGCAACTGAACCATCTTACTGGTCAATCAGTGTTTCAGTTTTTGAGACAGGGTATCACTATGTAGCATGGCTGGCCTAGAACTCATTATGTAGACCCTAGATAGTGCTGGAATTAAAAGTCTTGGCCACCCCACCTGGCAGCACACCACTAAGACTCTTTTGTTTTGTTTTTTTTTTTCAAGACAGAGTTTCTCTGTATAGCCCTGGCTTCCTGGAACTCTATAGATCAAGCAGGCCTTGAACTCAGGGTTCTGCCTGACTCTGCCTCTTAAATGCTGGCATCAAAGGCATGTGCTACCATGCCCAGCTGATTTCTAACAACTTATAAAGATGAATTTTATTCAATGTATTGTTATTTTAAAAGTTTATCACTGGAATTTATCCACAGAATTCGATATTAGATGCAGTTCTACCAGAAAAACCACAAAATAATACTGTCCACTTGGGATACTGCTAAACCAAAGCATTTATTTTAGGGTGAGATATGTGGCAATGAAGTTACTTTCTAGGTACAATAGATAAACTTGGGTCTCAAAGGCTTTTGCCATTTTCTATCACCATGTCTCATTCTATCTACAGTGTAATGATGATAACTGTCTCACATCTGTCTGAACTATGTTTCAGTCTACCTACAGCGTAACGATTACTGAGTGAGACAGGAGGAAGCAGTCCTGGAAAGCTGGTTTTATCAACAAGGGAAGCACCAAGTGCTACAGTTTTGTATTTTATGAGCAGTTGAGGAGGGCAGTGCTCAACACTATTAGCAGACTGGGGGGTGGGGTGGGGTGTGTGATGCAGTTGCAGCCATGCATCAGTAACACACAGAGAGGTGAGAAGAAGATTCTCCAGCTGCCCCCAAAGCGGGTTTAATGCCTTAGGCTCCTCAACTGTAAAACTGGACATGGCAACTCCAGTCCCATTGAGAACCAAATATAAGAAGATGACGCATGTGATTTTTCTTTTCTTTTTACAACCCTATGGACATCATGTACTCTTCCATCTGACCAATGGCTATAGAGATACAAATGCAGTGCCCTCCTCCTCTCCACCTACTCCTTTGGGACTCGGCCTTTCCCTGCAATTCCAGTGATCCTCCTGTCTCCACCCTGTCAGGTCTGGGGTTATAGGCATGCACAGGATGCTCAGTGTGTTAAGTAAGAGCTGAGGTCAAATGCTGGTCCTCATGCTAGGCAGCAAGAGCTCCTTACCATTAAACTTTCTTTCCAGATCCTTATTCTTTTCTGTTGTTGTTTTTTGTTTGTTTGTTAATAGGATTTCACAAGCAAGGCTAGCCTAGAACTCACTATACAACCAAACTTCTAATCCTGCCTCTACTTCCCAGTAATGGAGCCACAGGTGCCCATATCCATAATACTGATGTCGGGCACCAGACCTGGGCCTCAGGCGTCTAGGAAAACAGTCTACTAATTGAGCCAGTAACTACTAGATAGGAAAATAATATGGTTTTAAGAAAAGCAAAGATTCTAAAAGCAATTGTCTTACTCTTTTAATAAGAAAAAGTTTCCTGAGAGAATTCTTCCTCTCACCACATCATTGAAGCCTTCCTTTCTGGTTGCGGCGTACATGGCTTCAGTAGACACATCCACACCAGACCTATGACCTGAGCAGAGGTAAACATCACCGAGAAGAAGTCAAGGCTCAGCTGTGAAATAGTACTGTGAACAATACCGATCTTGGAGGGCTTTCCTGTTCAGGTTCTTCTGCATTTGCTTTGTGACTGACTGACCACTCAGTCATGAAGACTAGCCATGGAGAGAAAAGAAAAGCCATGGAAGAACTTTGTTATTCTTCTGTCCATCCATCCATGCATGTGTGCATCCATGCATTCATCCATCCATGCACACTTTGATTGAGCTCCACCTTGTCAGACACTACAGCACATGTGCTGGGCACACAGAGACAATCCCTTCAAGGTTTTTCCTTCAGTCCCGAGAAACAAACATACACAGCGATATGTTGAATACCCTAAGTTCAGTGCAGAGACAAAGACTGATCTACTGCTTTACTCTCCTGACTCACAGAATAACGTGTGTGAGTCTTATCTTAAGCAGCCCACGGCAGCCATCTTACCATACTGGAGCCCATCAAATCTTGCCATATTCGATGCTACTTCTGATGTGCACAGGACATGGTAGCAGACAATTGAGTAACAGGTGTGTGGCAGAGACACCTCAATCACTTTGGCTCCTTCAGACTCAAAGAGGTCAGCAGCTTGGGACCAGAGAGACCGTACTTCACTTGACAATTCTGGTACTAGATATTCCTTAGAGAAAACAAAACAAAACAAGGCACAGAAGCTGCAAAGTCTAGATAGACTCATGAACATCTGGATTTGGCAATACACTAAAACAGGTAACACAGATAGAAGGTACCTCGAGAGATAGGACTAGAAATGCTGGCGGCATGGGAGCACACACTGGACAGCCTCATCCAGACGCAAGTGTAAAGCTTGGTGATCAGATGGGGACTCATATCTGCCGTGTTCACTATTCACCAAATGCTCTGCTGGTAGTTTTCAGAGGTTCTTTCCACACCCCATTACATGGGTGTCATCATCCCTTATTTTACAGATGAAAAGTATTGAAAATAGGGATGTGAAGTAGCATCCCTAATGCTACACATCACAGCAACGTAGGGTCTAGGAGTCTACTAGGTTCACTTCTAAACGCTAAAGAATCTCTTTAAAGTAGCCATTCTCTACAGTAGGGTGTCACCTGATAATGTCTGTGGATGCTTTGACTGTAGAGCGGTACTGGTGAGGGTGCTATGGCACAGGGGTGGAGGCTATGGCACAGGGGTGGAGGCCGGGGATGCTCTGAAACATTCTGTGATGCAAAAGATGGTTTTTCACCACAGAACTTTCTAGAATAAAATATCAATGGTGCCAAAATTAAGAAATCACATTATTCTTTAAGGTAATTTATTTTTCTAAAAGTTTATAAAATATATTAAATATTAATATGCTATTGGCTAAGGAGGTACACACCTATAATTTCAGCACCTGAGAGACAGAGGTAGGAGGGTACCTGAGGTGACAGTCAGTCTGGGGTCAGCAGTTAGGAGCACCCGAGCTTGGTTCCAGCACCTACATCAGGTGGCACACTATATCTGTGACTCCAGCTCTAGGAGTCTGATGTCTCTGGCCTCGTGGGCACTTATACCCATGAATATTTACCCACATGCAGGCACATACACTTACATATGACTTAAGATAATAAAAAGGACTGGAAATACGGCTCAGCAGTTAAGAGTACCAGATGCTCTTTAAAAGGACGTGAATTCAACTCCCAACACCCATGTCAGATAGCTCACAACCATCTATAGCTTCAGCTCCAGGGGATCTGATGCCCTCTTCTGGTTTCCAAAGGTACCAAGTACATACACGGTACAAATACACATGTAGGCAAAATACCCATACACAGTTTTTTTTTAATAAATAAAAATTAAAGTTAAAAACTCACAAAACATGTATACACAGACACATAAGCACACACATAGGGTTTGATTTTTTTTTTTTTTTTTTTTTACTTTAAGGTGTCAGTAATTACGTGTATAAATGATTACTTGCTATTGTAATAAGTATAGTCTAAATGGCAGTAATAGAAATAAGTGCAATAACATTTAATGGGGCCTTACTAAAGAAGGTATGCCTATATCCTTTACAGTAGGGATCAGCAAACTGATCACAGGCAAGATGTTTTCATTTATCCACTTTTTGAAAATAAAAATTTATAGGTATACAGACATATTTCCTTATGTAAATAAACAAATTGCCTATGGCTGCTTTTTTCACTATAATGGCTGAGTTAAAAAGCCCAGATCTACAATCTACAAAACCTAAAACGGTGTCTCTTTCTTTCCAAGGAAAGTTTACAGACCCTTGCTTTATAGGATAATCAAATTTAATCCTCACAACTCTCAGGATCTAGATTTTTATCCTCATTTCTCAAATGGAGACACGAGGCTGGCTTGGCAGGCAGTAGTCACAGGCTTACGTTCACAAGGCCTGTAAAGGCAGTGGCTTAGAGGTTCAAACCCACCAGGCTGATCACCGTTTGCCTCCTGTACTCTGCACTTGACTTCCCAGCTTTTCTGTAAAGCCACAGAAGCAAGTTACCTTCGGGATTCCTATACATAGCCTGCTCACATCCATCACACCGGGAATCGAGGCCGGCTTAACAGGGTCTTTTACTGTGGTGGAATCTTTGGGGTCATGTCCAGCCAGTACACCTGCAAGGAGAAATCCTTACTTGTGACATAATGTTTTTACAGTGAGGCTTTCAAATGTTACGCAACTGCAGAAATACCTAACACAATTGCCGTGTCGTCCACACATCTGGTGAAGATTCCTGGCACATCCATTGAATTCACCAGGGGAATAAGGCCGTGCCGGGAAACCAAGCCATAGCTTGGTTTGAAACCAACAATCCCACAGTGGGCAGCAGGGTTCCTGGTGGATCCGCCAGTGTCTGATCCCAGCGCCCTGGAATTCAAAGGGAATTCATTTAAGAGAAATGACATTCTTTAATTGCATTTGAAATCTACCATGTAAACGTGTACTTTCCCCTAATCGTATAGAGTAATCTATACTTGGCTCAAAATTCGTATGGTACAGAAGACCACAAAGACTCAGCAACAAACACTGCATGTTGGCAGACTCAAGCCTCCCTCCGGCCTCTGCCTCCTGAGTGCTGGAATTATGGGCATGTTCTGCTACCTGGCCTTTCAATTCTTTTTAAAAATAGGTTTGTTTGTTTGTTGAGAGGATTATGTTATCCTAAGTTTCCATCCCTGTTTGTTTATAATCATCACCTCTTGCTGCCTTTAAAATCATAAAATAGAGAATACATGTAAATATTGAAAAACAACTTACGTACCAACAGGCAGTATGCTTTCCCAAACTAAACACCATCCCCAGAGACCCGGATGCCACCTCATGGCTTGTCCACTAAGGCTGGAGATGTACTGTCATTTACATAGGCAGTGATGCTGTTCGCACCTGGCACCATAGCTTCTAGTGAACCTCTGCTGATAAACAGCATTACCCACAAGTCTCTGCTCATGTCTGACTGCTTTCAGGCGGCTGTCTCCTAAGTGGCAGGATTAATGAACAAAAGGTCTGCTTGCTATTATAAAAATTTTAAAAAAGATTTATTTATTTATTCTTTTTTTTTTTTGGTTTTTCGAGACAGGGTTTCTCTGTGTAACCCTGGCTGTCCTGGAACTCACTCTGTAGACCAGGCTGGCCTCGAACTCAGAAATTCACCTGCCTCTGCCTCCCAAGTGCTGGGATTAAAGGTGTGCGCAACCATGCCCGGCAGATTTATTTATTTAATGTATATGTGTATGCTGTCTTCAGGCACAACAGAAGAGGGAATCAGATCTCATTACAGATGGTTGTGAGCACCATGTGGTTGCTAGGAATTGAACTCAGAACCTCTGAAAGAGCAGCCAGTGCTCTTAACAGCTGAGCCATCTCTCCAGCCCATAACTTTTTTTTTAAAATATTTATTTATTTATTTAATGTATATGAGTACACTGTAGATGTACAGATGGTTGTAAGAGCCATCATGTGGTTGCTGGGAATTGAACTCAGGACCTCTGCTCGCTCTAGCCCTGCTTACTCTGGCCCCACTTGCTCCAGCCCAAAGATTTATTTATTATCATATGTAAGTACACTGTAGCTGTCTTCAACACACCAGAAGAGGGTGTCAGATCTCATTACAGATGGCTGAGTCACCATGTGGTTGCTGGCAATTGAATTTAGGACCTTAACTGCTGAGCCATCTCTCCAGTCCATAAATTCTTAACCTGTATGATCAAAATACTTGTTGCAGATCAGGCCAATTCATGTATTTACTTGTAGAGAGCTGTGGTTTAACGTCTCAGCAGCAGTACTGAGATTTTAAAATTTTGGCCACTCTCATTTAAAAAGAAATTCTTGTTAAACGTCCATATTGAAAAGCTTTTCATTGTCCAACAAGGTGAATGCCCGTTTTACAGCCTAGGCACCCAGAGGATATGTGCTATTCTGATTAAAAAACAAAATCCAGACAACGAGTAACCTGAAGGACATCATGCTGCCCGAGACAAGCCAGTCACAGATGGTTGGTACAGGAAGCACCCAGAAGAGTCAGCTCTGAAAGTCAGCAGGGGAAGCTTGCTAGAGACTGGGGCCTGGGGCGGGGCCAATGGGGGCTGAGTGTCAGTTTTCCAAGATGAAAAATACATTTTTAGATTAATTGCAAAATTACATATGCTTATTTTATCACAACCTAACGTGGAAATACGTATAAATGGGATGCTATGGGGTGATGGAGACAGCTTGCCGGGACAGCTAGCTGTGCAAGGCTTGTCGGTCTCCAGTCTCTGCCGATCTTCGCTTCTGAGGGGCAAAACTGAGAACTTCTGGGGTCCCTCTGGGTCCCTCCTGCTGACTCACGCCAAGGCTGAGGCCTGGCCGTCTCTGCTCGGCCGTACCACGGCTGCTGGTTCCTGTCTGCTCTCCCGACTCATCCTGGCTCTATGGGACTGGGCCACTGGTGGATCTGTGAAGTGTTTGCGAGTGGATGGTGCTGCTGCCGCTGCTGACCTGTGAACTGAACCGCCGATTTCCAGACGACGCAGATGGGAGTCTCCCCAGGGAACCTTTTAAACAGGTCCACTGCCCCATATCCTTTCTTTCCTACCACCTCTAAAAGGGAGGTTTAAATGTTTAAGAACCATCATTATAAATAAGGATAGAAAAAGTTAAAGTTACAGCAACTGAAAATTTAAACATTTAAAAAGAAAGCTGTTGGATAGTACACCCCTAACGCAAATCCCAAGTATCATATAATTATATGATGTAGAAGTAAAAGCTGTCTTAGTCAGCGCCCGCGAGAGTCCTGTTACTCACCTTCATCCAGATACCTCTACGCATGCCTGACATCCAGGCCCTAGCAAGGGTTCCTCTTAGCAGGAGCTACATGTCCCGTCCTTAACTTGTTCCACCTCATGCGCCGTGGATAACTTCCCATATCACTCTACACTGCCCTGTTTCATCCTCCCTGTGGCTCAATAATACTCCAAGAACCTTCCTTAGTAAAAAAACTGCAATAGCACAAATAAATCACTGCAAGGGAGACAAAAGCAGACTTCAGTTTAGATATCCTTAATAGGAAGTTACTTTTGATTGCTGCTTCTACTGATTCATATACATACATACATGCATGCATACATGCATACATACATACATACATGTATGTATAGGCATGAATACTTTGAAGTTATATTGAAAGTAATGTTTTGGACTGAGTGATGTTCCTAACAATAACATACCACTTGCACTCTACAGAAAATGCAATCTCACCAGGCCCACTTAAGCTACAAAATCAGTCTGTTGCTTTCATAATTTAAAAAGATAGTTTCTTATTAGCATTCACTGACGGCTGTGTAAAAGTGAAGCCTACATTTCCATAGGAATTATGTGTCAAGACGCCATCTTCTCAGAGTAGACTCAGGAAGATGTACACTAAGTGGGCTGATGACAGCGGGGAACACGCACTTCTAATGTGTCAGACGCTCATTAATATTAATGCAAGGCTCTAACAGTCCAGAGATAAACGAAATAGCTTTTCTTCTTAATAAGACTTCAGGAATATGAAGGAAAGAAGCTCGGAGGACCGACAGCTCCAGTTCTAAAATATGTAAATAAATTACTGGTTGCAATGCCCGTGAAAGGTGTAGCTTCAGTGGATAATTAAAGAGAGGGAAAACACATACATATTATATGACTGAGGAAACACGGTGAACTTACTTAAGTTGAGACCGATAAATAAATATTTATTTACTATTCTCTAGGTGGTTAAGAAATGTTTGACAGGTCAGACACCTGCCTATGACCTCAGCACTCAGGAGCTGGGGCCAGAGGATTAGAGGTTTGAGGCTACTGTCGGGTACACAGTCAGTCAACCCAGGCTGTAAGTGAGACTACACTCCAGACACTGGCTCTCCTGAGAAGAGATGCCTTTAAAAGTGGGTCTTAAAACATGGCTGATGGGTTCTTACCAACGCATAACAGATAATCGGGATCCTAAGGTGGCTGAAAAGCTCTGCTTGGTAAGACACTGTCAGTCGCAGATTTATGGAAACTATTTTAAATATCTTATTGATTCACATACTACTAAGGGATTTTTTTTTTTCTTTTTAGAGATTTTTCTGAAGGATAGATCAGCATGATTTCAGCTTAGCAGCAATGAACTAAAGCAGTCAGCATTCACATAGTGAATGAATGCCAGAATTAGTAAAAAAATAAGATTCATGAAGCCCGCTCATGTTTATTTGGTAAGATCCATAAAGCCATGCTTTAAAATAACCAGAGATTACACGAGAAAATTTTAAATGCCATTTTAAGTTTTAATGTACAAAGTTTACATCGTGGGCTAAAGTTGAGTACCCTTTGAGGTCAATTCGATATATTTTTGAACACAAACAGCTCACCAAAAAGGAATACAGAGACCAGAGTCTGAGTTCCTGTGCCACTGGGCTTTGCATGTATTTGGACCATGTGTATGTGGGCAGGGCTTAAAGCACAGGCAGAAAGCATCTTACGCAAAGCACGTGAACGCGGCCACGGCTGCCGCGCTGCCGCCCGAGCTTCCTCCAGTTATCAGCCAGTGAGATTCATCACGTGCATCCTGCCGGCTTCTTTCTCGGTATTGCTTTGAGTAAGTCCAGGGGTTTTTAACCGGTCCAAACACGCCATCTGTGCTTCCAGATCTGCGGAAGAGAAGCAAAGCAGTACCTTAGAAAAACTTCGTATGTCCGAGGGGTCCTGGGGACTCTTCTCCGCCTTTGAGAAGCGGAGACTACGCCCGTGCCGCTGAGGGGTGTGGCACGGGAAGTACTTCTGAGGAAGAGTACTAGCTAAGGGAAGATCTATCCCAGCTGATTATCCAAATCAGTTAACCATGATTTCCCTTGTGAGTTAAGATCTGTCAGTTGAAAAGATTCACAAACATTTTTTAGAGGAATCTCCCCCTTAATCAGAGGTTTCAAGAAAAGCACTGGGTGTGGTAGCTCACACCTTCAGTCTTGGCATTTAGTTGGCTGAGGCAGAAAGATGTCTATGAATTCCAGGAAAGCCTGGGCTAGACTGAAAACTGTCTCAAAAACCCAAGTCCAGGGATGAGGAGATGCTCAGTGTGTAAGAGCACTTGCTCGGTGTGTAAGGGCACCTGCTCAGTGTGTAAGGGCACCTGCTCAGTGTGTAAGGGCACCTGCTCAGTGTGTAAGGGCACCTGTTTGGTGTGTAAGGGCACTTGCTCTGAAAGCATGCAACCTTAATTTGAATTCCTAACACACATGAGAAAGCCAGACATGGCTGCATGCCTGCAACCTGCCACCTCAGGGTGGACACAGATAGGCCGGTCCCAGGACCGTGCTGGCCAGCCAGCCTAGTGTAAAGGACAAACATGAGTTCACTAAAGACCCCGCCTCAAGACATGATGACTGAGTATGCTAGACAAAGGCACTACTATGCCTCTGCATGTGGTGCATGTGTTACCATGCATACATTATCACAGAGACGGGGAGAGTCGGGGAGAGCGAGAGGTATGGAACAACTACAAAATAGAATGTAATTGAGTTATTTTCTAAATATTTGAAGTTTTATTCTCAGGATGAATTGAGAAACTACAGGAAGCGCTTTCCTTAGCTGCATCTCTTGGTAGCATCTGCTTCCCTGTTTGCCTGCTGCGTACTCACACAACATAACCAGACAGGTTTTTTTCCCTGAACCACTTAAGGTAAGGTATGCATATCATGGTCCTTTTCTCTAAATATTTAAGGATGTATTTAGCATGAAATTCCTAAGAATAAAGACATTCAGTTAGTATACAGTCACAGCATACCTACCAATCATTACTAATAATACCAGTGCTAAACAATTCAGTGTTGACAGCTGGCTTAATGCTTCATAGCAGTTTATGTGCTTCTGGCATTAAGTTCAGCATTAGGTCTTGTACTTAGTTATGTTCTCTTTTCTATTTCAATGTTTTTATTAGATTATGCTAACTATATGTGACAGTGGGCTTCATTATGACATCCACTATTCATACATGCACATAATGTATTTAGATTATCTGCACCATGCTACCCTTTCTCGTTTATTCATTTATTTTTAAGTTAGGCCTTGCTATGTAGTCCAGGCTGACCTCCATCATTTAGTAACAAAAGATAATGGGTTATTTCCAGTTTGGGTTCCAGACAAAGCCATCATAGATTTTTCTGAAAGGTCCTATCCAGCACTGTGTACAAACAGAAGCCTTATCTTGTGGATAAATATGTAGGATGGAATCTACTGGGCCACATGGTACACAAAGGTCTAGCCCTAAGACACTAGTAGCCAGGTACAGTGGTGCATCCTGTAGTTCTAACACTGGGAGGTTGAACCAGAAAGCCAGTGAGTCTGAGGCCAGACTGCTCTAGAGACCGCTGTTTCCCAAGGGCTGTATATGTGCATTCCTGACCCATAACATGTAAGAAATACAATTTCTCTCCATCCTTGTCAGTACTCCATACTACCACTGTTAAGCCACCCTCATAAATGTATACATCTTACTGTGGTTGTAAATCTCATTTCCCTGATAATTCATGACACTAAGTATTTTTCATGCATTTATGTGAATCATATATCATCTTTGATGAAATGCCTATTTAAATATCTGCCCATTAAAAAAATAAAACAAAACAAAAATATAGAACTGTAAGAATGGCTCAGTGGTTTGCCTACTCTTCCAGAGGACCTCTGCTCAGTTCCCAGCATCCAAACCAGGCTGTGGAGCGCTGCTTCCTAAAGACAAGCGGTAGCTTGGGTTCCAAAGCATGACTCATGAAGCTGGGCATTAGCATTTCCTTTGAATGTTCCCATCTCTCCCACATAGTAGGGCACTCAGTTATTCACTGAATGAAAATGTATCACATTCCTACTGTGTGACAGAAACTGGAAAGCACTGATTTAGCAGGCCCCACGTCATCACAAGTGTATATGACCAGGATGGGAGTTAGGTATGAACCAAACATTCGCAACCCAAGTCCAGACAGAGCCTGGCTTGATTCTTGGAAGAGGCTGAGTGCTCAGGAATTTGGGACAGAGGAGAGTGGCCACACAGTTTTGAACACAGGAAAATAGTGTGGTGAAGTCACCCTATGCCACTTATATCCCAAATGTGTCACCTCAGGCAAAGCCATGCATTGTACCTTAAAAACATCAAGATTGGAATGGCTCATTGGGTAAAAGTATCCACACACATTCATATACATGACATGCATGGCCAATTCCTCAAAATAAATTAATAATTATAATTAAAAACATAAATCACATAAGCTCTATGGAAGGTTTACATTGGAAAATCTTAAAAGTATTCCTGAGAAAAAATAAAGAAAACCCTCAATTAGCACATACTTATGACTCCTGTGAATCAGAGGACACAGACAGTTGCCAGTTCAAAGGAAGCTGCTTGTAAAGCTCCCATGGAAACCAGGGCTGCAGTGCTTGCACTCGGAGAGTCACAGAGGGGCACAGTAAGAGCCTCTTAAGCCAGTGTCAAGCCCTGATCCCGACACAGGCCTACCTGTGTGTGTTTGCTGAGGACAAGGGCAAGCTGGTCCTGTTTAAACAGTGCAGGGGCAAGGGATAAGTAAAAACCTGAGCTCTATTCACACCAGAAACAAACCCTCCAACCACATGGGTGGCACCGCCACACAGAAGAGCTAAATCTCCAAAGCTAGGGGAAACCCCTGCCAGTTTGGACTGGATAAGGATTACTGGACGCATCATAGAAGCATGAATCATGAAAGAAAAAACCGATGAGATGGACTTTATCAAAATTTAAAATGTCCACTCTTTGAAAAGCAGTCTGTATGATGGGTAACTCTGATTACCTAAGATTAATGAGCCAGGCTGACTTCATGACAAGCTTCAGGTTGGCGGGTCAGGAGACCAGGCCTACATGTCTGTTTCCAAGACCTGGGCAAGTGCAGGCAAGTCCAGGCCTCAGAAGCTGCCCTGACACCTGGCATGAGGCAAGGACAATGGGTCAGCAGCAGTCTCCAGAGGTCCCCAGCAATGGTTCTGGAATGTCCCTAGAGATAAAGCCAACAACAGAGGGCACCTACCCCTCCCCTAATGTGCTTTAAATCGGGCCTGCAAGCTCACTTCAGGGTCTCCGTCTTGGAATGAGACCCCAGCATGCTAGACTTCTGCAGAATAAAATGCTCTTTGCTTTTACATACTATTTGAGTCTGGGGTATCATTCTTTGGTGAATCATGGACCCTTACAGGTTCACCTAGGAAAGAAGCCTTTGGGGTGCCTCTCAGAATCTAGAGGTGGGAAGACACGCTAACTGTGGACAGCACATTCTTGAACCGTGCCATGGGCCAAGGCCTCTAAGGAAAGAGAGCTGGCTGAGCAGCGCTCACTGCTCTGCTTCCTGACCACACAGCCCACGTGACCAGAGCCTCAGGAGCCCACCACTATGCCTTTCCTGCCAGGAGTGCTCCCCGAACCGTAAAACAAAGAAGCCCCCTTTTCCTTGGGGTCAGTTATTTGTAGTACAGCAAAGTGAAAAGCAATGAATACAGACAGAGAATGAAAAGCCAAGTCTTTGAGAACAGATTTGCAAACCCTGACAACAGACTTGGACCCAGAATATATGAAAGAACTTTTCTAACTCAATAAATAAGCCACTTTACAAAAGACCGGGACAAATACTTCATGAAGAGTCACAAATGGCAAAATAAGCACGGGAAAAGGCACTTACTGTCAGTATTCACCAGGGAAATACACTCTACAACCCAAACGCTATGTCTACATTTTGTTAGGCAACTGAACACAGTCTCATAAGAGACTGCAAGAGGCAGGCTGGAGGCCTGGCTCAGCAGCTGAGAGCCTGTGGAGCCGGGCTGACCTCTGCGGGCCTTCATGACATCTATCTATTCATGTGCCAGGCACTTATACACACACACACACACACACACACACACACACACACACACACACACACACTAAATAAAAATAATTCAAGTAAACATTGTTAAAAAGAATTCTCAAGAAGTAACTTTGCTACCTTTTGGTATCTACATGCAATGTAATTAAAGGCATAGACATTAAATAAAAAGAGAAAAATTTGGGGGGCTGGAGAGATGGCTCAGTGGTTAAGAGTACTGACTGCTCTTCCAGGGGTCCCCAGTTCAATTCCCAGCAACCACATGGTGGCTCACAACCACCTGTAATGAGATCTGATGCCCTCTTTGGGTGTGTCTGAAGTCAGCTACAGTGTGCTCATATAAATAAAATAAATAAATCTTAAAAAAAAAAGAGAGAGAATTTTCATTTACTTACCCCATGGCAAACTCATCTAAATTTGTTTTTCCCATGAGTAGAGCTCCCTGATCCAACAACTTCTGAACTACTGTAGCATTGTAAGGTGGTATATAACCTAAAGAACAGTATTTTGTTACATGAGAGAAAACAGCGAATAGGAGCACGACTTTAAGTTTGAATTAAGCAGTTACTATTGGAGCGTAAGCTATTCCTAATTTAAATAGCAGGTCCACCTCTACCTCTACCACAGATTGAAGCAGACAAGAACCCCTGGAGCCTATCTTCTGAAGCACACTGTGGTCCATCTAAGTTTTGTGGGCAGCATTCTAAGTACCTTTTCTTTCTCCACTTATTTTTCTTATTAGGATCCAAATATTTTGGTAAACATTTTTGTTTTCAGCCTGATAAGTTATAGACTAAAACTAAGAGTTACCAACAGTTCTAAGAGATGGTGAGCAGTGTCCTCAGGTGGAATAATGCCTGCCGGGACCAAGCCCTCCTGAAAGGCTCCTACACTTGGCAAGCAGTACTCACTGATGGGGCTGGCCATCGCCTACAGATTCTGTATGTAATGAGCAAGCACTGAAGAGGCAGTAGTCTATTCTCAGTACTTCCCACAAGGTTGTAATGAAGCTCCAGTTATCTTAAAGCATCTGTATTTTATCTTTAAGTGTGAAAAACACCCATCTTTATAAAAGTATCAATGTTGTAAACAGACTTTACCTTTTAACATATTTGATGCACATGTTGTCTCAATGCCAGATGTGCTAAAGTTGTCTTTCACAGCAACAGGAATTCCATCTAAATCTCCAAGAGACTGACCTGCATTTAAAAGCCACACAGGGGGTTGGGGGCTGGAAAGATGGCTCAGTACCTCAGAGTGCTAGCACAGCATATCGGGCATTGAGATCCCAGCATGGCCACATGACATATGCCTGCCTGTAACCGCAGTGCGGTGAGAGGTGAGGGCAGGATGGCCACTCTGGCTTACTGGCCTTAGGGTGGAGAGTGACCCACGAGGGCAACACACACACACACACACACACACACACACACACACACAGTGCAAGAGAGCGCCAGAACAATGATATAATTTTTTGGAATGAAGCTTCAGAAATCAAGTTTACACTGGAAATGACTACAGATAGGCACTGCATAGCATTTACACTAAACAGCTCAGGACAAGTTCTTTAGCCAAGAGGCATTGTTTTGAGTTTAAAGCTTTGCTTACTGAAAGACACCTCTTGAGACAGATCAGTGAACACAATTGGACATAATTTACATTTACCTTGCTTGTATCTTTTCTCCGATTCTTCAGCTTGCTTTAAAGCGACCTCTTCTGATACAGTAATGTAAGCATTTAGATACTTGGTTTTCTTGATGAGGGAGAGACATTTCTTGCAGAGGTCTGTTGGTGTAACCTGGCCCTGCTTCAGTGCTGCAGAAACCTATAGTATAGATAATTTAAAAATACTTTTACAGATTCTGTACAAAGTCCAATTCTGTAAAAGTCCAAATCTTGTACCAAGTGAGTCGCAAGCAGTAGACACAATGTAGAGGTGAGGCCTGGGTGACATTCTAGAGACCACGCACAGCCCCCGCTCGGACAGGGCAGAGAGCAAAGGGCAGCACTGAGCAGAGGAGGGGACCGTTGGGCGCAATCCTCCCCTCCCTCCACGACTTTTGCTCCTAAGCAGGCTTGGGCGAGCCACAGCAACAGTTCAGGTGAGCGCACACAGACCTGAAGCAGCTGAGGGCAGCCTGGGTACAGGATGGGTGGGGGGAATAGGTCCAGGAAGTAGATTCTGCAACGCCAGGAGTACCCAGTGAAAAAGAAGCGCCCAGTCTGTTTATCTACTGGGGATTCCAGATAAGGCATACCAGGTGTTCGGAAAAAGTGCATATACACATGATATACATACATACATACATACGTACATACATAGTGTCGTTTATAAACTTAGACTTTCTGTCTTCTTTATGCATTAGGAAAGCTGGCGGACAAAGGGCTAAAGTGCACGAGAAGTAGAGTTGCAGAGAGCCCAGACTGAAGACTCGCTTGGCTCCCAGCACCCATACGGTGGCTCACAACCACCTGTAACTCCCAGTCAGGGGAAGCCAATGCCTCTGTCCCCACGCACCTGCACTCACATGAACACATACCCGCATATAGATGCAAATAGACATGCTCATGCACACATGGTCCTTGTGCGTGTGTACACACACACACACACACACACTTAAAAATAAAAATCACACCATTTAAAAATGCATGAGAAAGCTGGCATGTTGGTGCATGACTTTAATTCCAGCACTTGGGAGGCAGAGGCAGGTCGATCTCTGTGAGTTCAAGGCCAGCCTGGTCTATAGAGTCCAGTACAGCCAGGGCTACAGAGAGAAACTCTTGTCTTGAAAAACAAAACAAAACAATTCCCCCGAAGCTCCCCCAAAACCAAACAAAACAAAAATCCCGAGAAGTGACCAGTACCTACTGGTTAGCAGTGAGCCCTGAGAGGAAATAAGCATTATCTGGCATTATTTGGCACGAGCTTCTGGAAGTAATAATAGGTATTTGCTGGTCAGACAAGGACAAGTAATAAATCAAAGATGATACTAAGCTTTCTTTGCAAAGACACCTTCATTATCCACCTGTTATGTGACCCTGGGGCCAGGGGGTCTGGAAAGGAGTGGTACTTAATGAGTATTTACCAAGTGCCAGGGACTGTGGCTTTGTCCCATTAGCTCACCAACAGTTAGATATTATTACCTTTCTTGGACAAGTGAAGAAACTGAAGCTCAGAGGCTGTCATTTGTGCAAAGCCACACAATACAGGATAGGGTGGCTTCATAATATACTCTCCTTTCCACTTCCATGTCTACTCCTGTGGAAGAGCCTATCCCCGTTGACTGCGTCCTCACATCTTACAAGTCCAAAGCTAAAGGTGTCTGCAGTTCGGGGAAGAGTCCACAAATGATCTGCTTTTGGCTTCTAAACATACAATCAAAGCAAAGCCATTCTTAGGGCTGAGAGTTGCCTGAACAGTATGGGGAAGAGGTTTTGGAGAGGCCTCTGATGCCCATGGACAAGAAAGGCCTTTCACGGGGAGGCTGCAAGAGGGGTCCTGGGATGGGATGGGCAGTCAGGCATACCTTAAGGAAGAAATTCAGTGACAAGAGATGTCTGCTGCATGCCTCAGAAGTAAGGAGCTGGGGAGCCATGGAAGAGAACAGTGTGCTCTAAACTATGGAGAACGGGAAGAGAGAGGACAGCAAAGACCTCGACCAAGCACACGCTCAACCCCAGTGAGTTCAGGTTCTCCATTTATCCAAGCACACACTCAGCCCCAGTGAGTTCAGATTCTCCATTTATCCAAGAAAGTTAATAATGCCTAACTTCGTGCATTAATGAGACAAAAAAAACCAACCAATGGAGGTGTACAGGCAGGTCCACCCCAAGGCAAAGCAGTACCAGTGAAGACCAAGCCTGCCTTGGCTGGCCGTCTGAGATGTCAAGCTGCTGTCTGACTTAGTGACTGGAGGGCAGTCACAGTGGGTGGGGCCAGCACCCAGGCCACTCACCTGCAGTAGTGCTGCCCTTCCTTAGGGCCATTTTTAGGGACTCTCACTTTGAAAACTCAGTAAGGGAATTGGAAAGGAAGTGAGACAAAGATGCTAATTAGATGGAATAGCCTGGGCACAGAGTATGAGATGCAAATTGGACAGCCCTCCTGGGACAGAACAGCCATGCCACATCTAAATATAACTTAAAACATTTTCACTAAAAAGCATTCTTTCCTGGAACTTCCCTGCTAATGGTAGTGGGCTCCTGGTTTTGCTTGGACTTATCTATCCTATCTCTCCTGTACTAGAGTCTGTGGGTAAGGAGGGGTGGGCATGCGTTCTCTTAGTCTCCTTGTCTCTTTCCCCTTCTCTGAAAACCCCTAGGTCATCTGAAGCCTGAAGCCCGTCTTCTGGGAGACACTCTCCCTTTTCCTCCTGTGAGGCTCCAGTCCTCTTGGCACCACCTTTCACAGCTGGTGGTCTCAGCACCTACTTCAGTGCCACCTTTGTGACTACTGCTTCGTCCTGCTTCAGGTTCACAGCTAGTTAGTTGATGGCTCATGTCTGCAATCCTAGCACTGGGAGGAGCAAGCAAGAGTACCTGAAATTTAAGGACAACCTCAATTGGAGAGTAAGTATGGGACCAGCCTGGGCTACGGGAGACCCTGTCTCAAAACAAATCAAATCAAATCAACCAAAAGCCCCCCTCAAGTTCATGTGGAACGCTAGCTGGCCTGTCCATTCCCTGATCTTACTCGGCTGTAGCCATTTTCCATAACCTAAAATCTCTCAACTCTTAGTTGTAGACATTCCACATCTGCTCCTCCTTTACCTCCTATGCTATGCACACAGCCAGCAATGCAGTAAGGACACTGTGTCACAACCTCGGGGAAGTGGATTCCCCACTCCTTATAGAGAACAAACTTAGTAAGGCTAGCTTGGGCTACATAACAAGATTCTACCTCCAAAAAAAAAAAAAAAAAAAAAAAAAAAAAAAAAATAAAAAAAAAAAAAAAAAAAAAAAAAAAAGGAACAAATTTGATTTTCACTAACAGTATATGTGTGATGGCCATTCCCAGTTGTTAACTTGACTATATCTGATATGCCACATACTATGTAGGATTTTATATATCTCACATACAGTGTATGGTAATTGTAATTTTATATATAAATTAGCATTTATATATTAAATTAACATATGTCACCTTTCTTACTTATATATTGTTATATACAAATATATTAGAATATATGTATATATGCTTATATACACATACACACATATATTTATTACACATATGTTAATTTAATGTATATGCACATATATGTACACATACACATATGTTAACATAATACCTATGTATCACTGAAATGGTGCCAGCTGAAAAAGAAGAGACTCTCAAATGGAGACACAAAAGGGAGAGGGAAGCGGTAGGCAGGACAGGTACTCAATACTACGTTACCAGGACCTACCCAGAGACCCCATTAAGCCACACACTCTGGGCTTTAATCACACAGATCTCAGGCCCCAGGTGATCCTGAGTGGGTGAGTAGACTGTTGTAAAGCTTGAGAGAGTTGGCCCCAAACAAAGGCAGGCGAGCCATATTAAAGCAAGACTAAGAATTAAGGTGGGAACAGTACCTCGAAAGGACAGAGTAGGGGGCTTAGTGAGTTGATGGACAGAGAGAGTGAAGGGCATTGTACAGACCCACGGCTAACGGTGTGCTTCCCGGTTTTGTTCTGGCTTGGGCAATGGCACCTCTGCTGTGTTTGGAGTGTTCTGGGTGTTTGGAAGAGCCCCCCAGAAGGCCCTCACAGATACGAGCTGGGCAGGGCTTCTTAAGCTTTTTCCACTCACAATTCTTTTGTGCCAGACAAGCTTTGCAAAGCGCAGGTATACTGAGATACAAAGTAGGTATACAAGGCGTTTATTGCTAAATCATAAAGGATTTGATTTTAGAATGATTCTATGGAGTCTAGTATAGTGCTTCAGCAGCTAAGAGCACTGGCTGCTCTTCCGCAGGCCCTGAGTTCAAATCCCAGCACCCATAAGGCAGTTCTCAACCATCTAAACTGTAGTGACATGGGATCTGATACACTCTTCTGGTGTGCAGACATACATGCAGTTACATGAAAGAAAGAAAGAAAGAAAGAAAGAAAGAAAGAAAGAAAGAAAGAAAGAAAGAAACTTACAAAATTATTTGGTATACATAATTTTACTATTAAAGATGAAAGAAAACCTACACACCAATAAATGCATAGACTTCTTACTTTTAAATAAAGAATTAAATCCTGGCTGTAGGTTTCCTCAATGTTTTTCATTTTTCAGTTTACCAATATTTTGATTTGATATATCAGTGCTGAGAATATCACTTTGCATAAATATGTTGTACAAAATTGTAGGAGCATGTTTAGAGCCATATTGGGAAAAAGCTGAATAATCTCACATGAAAACTTAGTGATTTTTGAATGAAACTCAAGTCAATAACTCAAACAGCCATTTTTAGAATCAAGCACCTTAATGCCACAGGACCCAGAGATGCACGCATTTCACACTTCGGGTATGACAAGCTGAAAAACGATTTCGGAAAATATGAAAAGGTTTTGCTTTCTCTAATTAAACAATTATGTTTCTACAAGTTTAGAAAAGTTGCTCATACGTGAAATCCTAACACATGATACTCTCGATTCTGAGTTGAGATGTTTTGGGCAGCGTTTGCTGGACAGTGCACACATACCCTGCTGCAGAGAGTCGTGACGGGGCACCGCTGGGCGCTGTCAGAGACACCGTGAACTCACAACGCGTTTGGTTTTGAATTAACTTTGCCCACTGTCTCTCAGGAACACTCCTTCCCTTTCTAAACTGCTGTCACATTTTCTCCTACATTTGTGGTTGCGACCTACAGCTTTAAGTAGGGGTTCAAACACGATGTGGTAGAAATCCTAGCTGTTTTTTTAAAAAGCAACCATTTTTTGTTTATTTGAAATTTGCATGCTACCAAATCGCCCGGTCCCTAAGCGAGCACAGCAGCCCCAGGACTGAAATGGCTTGTCTGAGAAACCGCTCCCAAATCGCGCGGGTGGGCTGTCTTCCACTCCCCGGCTCCGGGGTTCAAACATTTCTCCTGACGTCCTGACTCCTGGGGATTGACCCAGCGGGTACGTTAAGAGCCTAGGTTCGAATCCCACTTCCCACCCAGGAATGTAGGCGGTCGGGGGGCGTGCCGTGCGGCGACCTGGAACTTCCCGGGGCGACCTGGAACTTCCGAGTCCTCCAGTGTCTCAGCCCTCCCTGGTCCCCTCCTGGCCATGTCCACTCACTTCTCGGAGGGTCCGGCCCAGCATAGTCCTCGGAGTCCGCCGGTAGCACCGGGTCCCGGAACGGAGGAAAGGAGTCAAAGTCTGCCAGCGGCGTTACACGGGCGCAGACATCTTGGCTCCTCTTTAACAACGAGCGCCCGGATTGGTCGAGTTCCGGGCGGCGGAAATGATCTCTGCACACGATTGGCTCGCGCGCCGGCGACCGGAGGCGCGCGGACAGGCAAGGAGACCGCGGCCGGGGTCGCGTCGGGAATCCGCCTGACCTCGGGGTTGCGGGCGCTGTTTGCTCGTCCCGCTGAGGGCTCCCTGCTTGTTTGCCTTTTTTTTTTTTTTTCCTTAAGGGGATGGAGAGCGTAAGGAAGGAATGGCCAGAGTACCGACTGGACGCCAACCGGGGCATTTCTGATGTGGGGAGCACAGTAGCAATTCTGTTTTAATGCCGGCTTTAGGTTGCCTTTGCTTCTGAAAGCCCCTCCTCCCTTAGTTGACCTGTGGGGTTGGCAGAATTTGGCTGAATTGAAATGTGTTAGTTTGACCCGCTCCAGGTCCTTTCCCACTCTCCGCCGTCGCACCCCCCGCTCCTCCTTGCTTGCTGGCTTTCTTTTTCTTTGCTTTTTTTCTTCTTTTGAGGAAACGTTCTCCATCCCTCCTCAGGATGGACGTTTTGAAGACCTGTGTGCTTAGAAGAAGTGCTTGTGCCGCCGCCTGCTTCTGGAGAAGGAAAGTTATCCCAAAGCCACCATTTAGAGGCATTAGAACCACGTCTGCGAGGAGCACGGTTATGCCCGCTTGGGTGATAGATAAATATGGAAAGAATGAAGTCCTTCGATTCACCCAGAACATGATGTTGCCTATCATACACTATCCAAACGAAGTCATTATCAAAGTCCACGCTGCCAGTGTAAATCCTATAGATGTTAATATGAGAAGTAAGTTGTCCGGTTGGTTTGTTTTTAAATCAAAATTCACTGGGTACACAGGTGTTTTGTTTTTCTTTTGAAACGAGGGTTCGTTGTCTAGCCCAGGCTGGCCTCCAATTCATTGTATACCCCTAACTGGTCTCCACTCTGCGGCTCTCCTGCTCTGTCTCTCCAGTCCTGGGATTTAGCAGGTGTAGACCACTCCTAGTTAATAGACTACATTTAGGTTGGCTTGAGGGAGTCATTTATGTTTCTCATTACATGCGTTTATTTTGTGTTTGGGTGTGTGGAACAGGGCCGAAGTGGAGGTCAAAGGACATCTTGTGGAAGTGAGTTTCTTCCTTCTACCATGTAGGCTCTGGGCATTAAACTGACCATCAGGCTTGGTAGCAAGCACCACTCCAGGCAGAGCCATCCGGAATCCTGTAGGTTTCTAATAATATCCCTGCAAATATTTCCAAAGTTTTGACGTCACAACTGCTAAGGTATACTTTAATCTTTTATTAAATGTGTTTGTTTCCTTTCACATGTGAGTTGGGACTGAGAAGTGATACCTACAGTTATTTGCTCTGTGGTAATTTTAGGGTCCAGCACAGGTTCCAGAGTTTGGTTATGTTTCCCCATCAGTTCAGAGTTTGGTTCTATGTAATTCCTGTATTCTTCTTGCTGTCCCAATGTTCACCGCTTCTGTTATAGGCCCAGTGGACCAAGCAACAGAGCAGGACTCCTGATATGGGCACAGCATCCTCATCATTTCTCATATCCCCAACCCTCACTCCCCACCCCCAGCTCAAATGTGTTTTCTTGTTATACACCTGCTGAAGATGGGATAATGTTATCCTAATTTCTCTTGCTGGGTCATATTGAAGAGCTTGGGGAGAGCATTCCTTAAATGTATTCTTATATTCTATCCTGTGATTCTGTTATAGGGGTGAACAGATTGATTTGTATTTATAAATTACCTTAATTCTGGAAAAAAATGGCAAAAATATTGTCAGTCTTGCTTATGGGAACTCATGTGTGTCTCCTGAAGATGGATATGTTCTGAGATGACTAATTCCCAGGCAGTTAACTACCTAGTGTTTAAGGAAGCTGCCATGTTTAACCCTGGGTCAGTGTTCTAAAGGGCTTGTGTGGGGGCCTGCCGTGGCCTTCAGTGCCACAGCAGCAGTGCTCATGAATGACTTAGTGTGGAACAAACTTAGCTTCTGTGTTTGTATATGTACATATGTGTTTGTGTGTGTTTGTATGCGTGTGTGAGTGTGTGTCTGTATATTGTTTGGTTACCAGTTAAGTTAAAAGTAGAAGAAAATGTTAAAATCGACTTTACTTTTTCTCCAGGAAGGATGTAATAGAGTAGGTAAGCTATAACCATCTTATTAGAAATTTGAACAGATGCTAAGATTTTTATTTTAAAGTGAAATAAATACAAAATTAAAACAGGAGAAAAGTATGAACTAGCCGAGACAGTTACGTATGTGCAGCACTCTGTTGGGCAGTGGTTGATATAGCACAGGATTTAATTCCAAAGAGGTTTCTGGAATAGAAGAACTATGTATGTCAGTGAGATGGCCCAGTGGAGAAAGGCACTTGCTGTCAAGCCCAAAGACCCAGGTTCAGTCCCTGTGACTTGCATGGTAGAAGGGAGAAATCACCCTGGAAAGTTGCCTGTGCCACATTTTGCTATGCCCTAAATAAATACAATTTAATAAGTTGTAAAAATAATTTTCCAAAATAAGCCAGGAAATTGAGACAGTTAGTATTGTTTTACACTTCAGTACATCCCTTTGATGCCTTTTCATACATAGTTCTGTCTTCTGTTACATTGTTATTTGAAATAATGATGGAAAGGTTGCCCCATAAAGACTTGGAAAAGAAGATGCTTTTTAAAGACATATTATTCAGATTGCAGGCACGCCAGACCTGGAGAGCCTCTGGGTCTCTACTCGCATTCAGCACATTTAGTGACTTCCTAGAGCTATGTTGGTGAGGATAGCAGCCAGTTAGCCACGTATGGCTTTGAGCATTTGAGATTTTTAGGAGGTGCTGACTAGAATTCAAACGCATGACTTCTTTATAACCTGATCATGTGTTTTACTTACATCTAGTGTGAATAGCAGGTATTAATATGGACAGGTTCTTTATAACTTATGAACATTTTTCTTCTTTACCAGACTTAGTACCAAATTAAAACTATTTGTGTTTGTTGTTAAGAAAATTATACAAACACAGTGGTTCTTACCTGTAATCCCAGTATTCAGGCTGAGACAGGAGGGTCCATGTAGGACCAGCCTGGGTTACACAGCAAGATCCTGTCTAAAAACTTAAAGAGTTTGCAAATGAGTGAATTCATGGAGATACCATCTTCAAAGTCTGAGATTCAAAGAGACTCTGAGCAATTGTGATTTTAGTTTAATAAATGATTTAAGCTTTCTAAGTAATTTTCTTTGAAAGGAACAACACCTGGTTGTTTTTATGCTTTACTGTATGGTGGCAAAAACTGTAACATTTGTTGTGTTAGGGCCTGCATTTTGAGCATATGATACTGACCTACCTGGTTATATATATATGCCTGTAGTATACCTATAGTATTTAAGACCATCTGGGTCGTTCCCTGTAAGACACAGATAAACTGTACTTTGTAGGTGGTTATGGAGCCACAGCCCTAAATATGAAGCGTGATCCCCTGCATATGAGAACCAAAGGAGAAGAGTTCCCCCTGACTCTGGGTCGGGATGTCTCTGGTGTGGTGATGGAGTGTGGGCTTGATGTGAAGTATTTCCAGCCTGGAGATGAGGTGCGTCATCCTTCTAACTTACTGCCTCTTCCCTCCCTCCCTCCTCTCTCCTCTCCTCTCCCATCCCCTGCCTCTTCCCTCCCCTCCCTTTCCTTCCGTTTTTTGGAGACTGGTTTTATATGAGCTAGGCTGGTCTCAGCTTGTTATGTAGGTAAGTGTCTCAGTTACAGTTCCTTCGTCCTGAGGAAGGAGGTGCCATGACCAAGGAACTCTTAGGGAGCGTTCAATTGGGGCTTGCTTATAGTTCGAGAGGGTCAGTCCATGGTTGTCCATGCAGGCAGCCGTGATGCTAGAGAGGTAGCTGAGAGTTTTTACCTGCTGATCTAGGAGGCTTTGGGCATAGCATGGGATTTTGACCTCAGGGACACACCTCCTCCATCAAGGACATATCTACTCCAACAAGGTCACACCTTCTGATCTTCCCAAACAGTTCATCAACTGAGCATGCAAAAATATGGGCCTATGGGGTCATTCTCCTTCAAACCACCACAGCAAGGGTGTTCTTGAACTTACAATTCTGCTGTGTCTGTGTCCCAAAGGCCAGGTTTACTGGCATGTACCATTATATCCAGCTCCCTTACTCTTCATTCCTTTTTTAAATGTGCAATTTTCATCCTAACATACGTACATATATGTTTATTTATACATACCATTCATAACATACATATAACACACACATACACATATGTGTTTTGAGATAAGGTTTCTTCTTATGTAATAGCCCTGTCCTGTTACTTATTATGTAAGCCAGGCTGGCTTTGAACTCAGAGATCTGATGGCCTCTGCCTCCTAAGTGGTGGGATTAAAGGTGTGCACCGCCACATCCAGCTTCTACTTCTTAATTTTAAATAATTTTTAGACTGGATATAGCTGGTCTTGAACTTGCTTTGTAGCTGAGGATGGCATGTGCTCCTAATCGTGCTCCACCTCCTAAGCGTTGAGATTGCAGGTATGTGCAATTCCTCTGGCTCAGTCTACATCCTTTAGAAATAGACTGTGACCTCTCACCGATGACTTCTTAGTATGTGTACCAACTGACCTCTGGCTGGAACACTTTTGTTTCTTGTTTTGTTTTGCTTGAGGCAGGGTCTTGCTAGCTTGGAGCACACCACGTAGCCCAGGCATGTCTTGCACTTGTAGCTGTGCCTTGGCCTCCTCCGTACTCCAGTTAGTGCGTGAGCCTCTGTGTCCATGCTCAGCTTGTATTTGAGCTTTTTAAATTCAGTCCTTAAGAACTGGAGGACTTTAAAACGGGTAGGGTTAGGACTACCTGCTTTATTTTGTTGAGTCTTTAAATGATAGTTTCTACCTTATGGGTTAGCTGCTTTTGAGAGAGCTAAGTTCTAATATAACATATAAGCTATAATGTTCTGTGAGTTGTCACTTGGGACATTTTTGCCCAGACATAGGAGAGAGCTCATAATAATAGCCATGTTGTGGTTCCTTTCACAGAGAGGATCAGTTCCTGTAAGTTAGCACAGCCAGGTCAGGTTGCAGGCGAGGAAGCCTTGCTAGGAAGCCAGCTGGGCGTGGTGCAGTTCACCTGTAATCGCAGCACTGGGGAGTCCGAGATGAGAAGATTGGAGTTTGCAGTCACTCTGGGCTACCCAATGAGATTGGTCTCAATTATATATTTAGGTAAATAGAAGTTGAGAGCCACAGTTAGTGAGTGGCCGAGCCAGTACTCAAGCAAAACATGTGTATCATGTTAAACTTAACTTTTTTGCACTGGAGCCCCCATCTCCCCTCCTCTGGGTAGCTGTGTATTAAGGAATATCTTCAGGCTTATCTTTGCTCAGAAATTTCTAATCTAATAAAGCTATCTGTCTGTGTGTTTCAGGTCTGGGCTGCAGTTCCTCCTTGGAAGCAAGGCACTCTCTCAGAATTTGTTGTGGTCAGTGGGAATGAGGTAACTCACTGTCTGCTGAAATGCGTAGCTGTATAAGAAAGACTGGCAGGTGTCTCTAGAGTCCCTGGTGGCTTTTCAGATTAGCTTCATGTTTTAGAGAGAGCTAAAATAAAGACTAGGAAACTTTGGAAGGCTGAGAAATATTTGGTGTTTCTGTTAGCACTGCCTGCCAGAGCAGCCATCTTCATCCCATAGAGCAGAGACTTGGATGGTGATTTGGAGGCCGGCCAGTTTCTTCCCTCCACCCAGCATGAACCCCATGCATCCAAGGGAGAGGTGTGGAGGTATCAAGCTGTTTAGAATAGTGGTAGACGGTTAATCAAATAGAATCAAGGGACCTAGATTTAAGTAGAGGGGATGGGTTAATATTGAGGATATTGGCCATGGAGGGAAGCCAGGAAGGAGGGGGGGGGGGCTAGTAGTTAACTAGGGTAGGAGAAAGTCTAGAAAATTACTTTCCAGAAAAACAGAAGGAAGCAGTTAATCTCACTAAAATGTGTTTATCAGGATTTGAAGTTTATTTGAATTTAACTCTGGGCATATAGCTGGGTCTGAACCCCATATATGATCTTTTAAAATAAACAGTGAAATATCTATATCTAATAATGTAGCCTACAAAACATTACTAGGATGCAGGCGAAGAGCTGCTTGGAGACTGTTTGGAGACTAGCTTTGGAGTAGGATGTGCAGTAAACACGAGTGGTTTATAAAGTTCTCTGTGCCAATTCTTGCTCCCCTGTGAGGTTAAATGTGCTTGACTGTCTATGTAGGCTTGCAAGCTCCTGCTTAGCTGTGGCTTTTCTTTCAATGTAGGTTTCACACAAGCCCAAATCGCTCACTCATACTCAAGCTGCCTCCCTGCCATATGTGGCTCTCACTGCCTGGTCTGCCATAAACAAGGTCGGCGGCCTGAGTGACAGGAACTGCAAGGGGAAGCGGTAAGTGGCTGGTGGCCATCTCTGTGGTTCTTTATAGTAGCTCTGCTTGCACTGAGATCACCCTTACCTGCGTAAGCAGCCATGCTAGCGCTTGATACCCTTTACTGTAAAGCCTCAGTCTCAGCAGAATCAGGTGGGGATTAAAAGATGTATAGCTGGGCTCTCTAGGAGTCAGTCTTCTATTTTAGGGCATTTAAACTTTTTTCTTTACATACATGTGTACTGTATGTATGCCTGTGAATTTATGTGCACCAGATGCATGCATGTGCCTTGGCCAGAAGAAGGCATTAGATCTTTTGAAACTAGAGTTACAGGAGCTTCCCAGTGTGTCCCCTAAAAGGGAGCCTGTGTCCTCTGCAAGAGCACAGGTGATTGTAACAGCTGAGCCATCTCTTGAGCCCCAGTTGTCATGGGTTATCTGTTTTGAAGTTGCCATTTTGGTCAAACAAGGTTTAAATTGAATAGATTTGACCACAGGCTTTGTTCCTCACTAACCTGTAGAGATCTTGCAGATGTTTAACCTTTATTGGAGGTGTTACTGTTTTGATTTCTTTCCCTTAGGACCCCTGGGCTCACTGTGTCTGCAGCTGTGTGCATGGTGTGGTTGCAGACCTCTTGTTTCTTTTGCTGGTTCAGGGCTCTCTGAGCATGTTTTAGTGTACTGTAAGAAAAACAATGGAGGGACAGTGTCTTAGGGTTCCATTCCTGTGAAGAGACACCATGACCAAGGCAACTCTTACAAAGGACAATATTTAATTGGGGCTGGCTTACAGGTTCAGAGGTTCAGTCCATTATTTTCCTGACAGGGAGCATGGCAGCATCCAGGCAGGCATGGTGCTGGAGGAGCTGAGAGTTTTACATCTTGATCTGAAGACTGCCAGGCAGAGACTGTGTACCACACTGGGTGTAGCTTGAACATACAAGTCCTTAAGCCCACCCACACAGTGACACACTTATTCCAACAAGGCCACACCTACTCCAACATAGTCACACCTAATAGTGCCACTCCCTATGGTTCAAGCATTCAGAGACATGAGTGTGTGGGAGCCACACCTCTTTATCTTACCACAGACAGAAATCTAGCTGCTTTCCCAGCTTGCTGCTCATTTATTTGTAATTCTTTGGCTTACTGTTACTGTCTGTTAAAGCCTAGTGCTGGGGAATCAAAGCCCTGGGATCCACTCTCTTCTCTGCTGTAACCTCACTGTCTTAGTCAGGGTTTCTATTCCTGGACAAACATCATGACCAAGAAGCAAGTTGG
>NC_034598.1:10138285-10186980 GCF_900095145.1 Mus pahari
ACCCACAAGGGGACCTCCCCCCTTGATCACTAATTGAGAAAATGCCTTACAGCTGGATCTCATGGAGGCATTTCCCCAACTGAAGCTCCTTTCTCAGTAATAACTCCAGCTTGTGTCAAGGTGACACAAAACTACCCAGTACACTCACCAAGTGGCCATATGCTGTTTGTGGTCTCTTTGCTGTTTCCTCTGAATGTCTGAACATAAGATCCGAAGTTGTGAGAAGAGCTGTGAGAAGTGGGATAAGTTTATGTCTTTTAAGGTCATTACATATTCTAAAATTTAAATAATTTAAATTTTATTTTATTTAATTTACTTTGTGTGTGAGAGTATGAGCATATACCACAGTGTGTATATGGAGTTCAGAGGACAATGTTTGGAAGTTGGTTCTTGCCACACACATATAGGTTCTGCCAACAAACTTGGTTTTTCAGACTTGGTAGCAAATGCCTTAACCCAGTGATTCATCGTGCCAGGCCCAAGGCCATTAAATAAAGGATATTAGATTGGGTCTGTTAATTGATGTAGCCCAGGTGAAAACTAAACTGGAGTGCAGTTCCTTGAGGAGCCTCAGTAATTCACATCAGGGACTTCTGTTCATGTGCATAGAGGGCCTGGTGTCTCACTCCCTTCCCCTTCTAGTACAAAATACTACAAAGAGGTAGTTTATAAACAACAGAAATGTATTCCTCACATTGCTGAAGTCTACAAAGGCCAAGATCAAAGTACTATCAGTCTTGATTTGATGTTTGAAGGGGATGAACTTCTGGTGGTGTACAGAAGTCTCCACGTGCTGGAAAGGCCAAGATCTGTTGTGAAGTCCTTCAGAAGGACCGTTCATGAGGGTTCCGCCCACATGACCTGAAATACCTTCTGCCTCTTTACCTGGAGTTAAGAGAGCAGTGTTCTGGCGGGACACATTACAAACATTGGAACTGTGGCAGTTGGCACTTGATGGCCCCCAAAATATCAGCTTGACGAAATCATTACATGTGAGTTACAGTAATAGCCTACCTCTCAGTTACATAGTTGTGACAATCACAAGAAATAGGAGTACCTTAAAATACTATGAACATGCAAGTGTGTGTGTGTGTGTGTGTCTGTGTCTGTGTCTGTGTCTGTGCATGTATATGATGGAAACCTTGAGCCATACATATGCTCTCCCCCTCAGCCTCCAAGCTGTAAATTTGTTACACCTCATTTTTTAAATATGATGCAGTTTAACGGTTTTATTGATTGGCAGGGCTGTGGGCACACCTGAGTGTCATGCTCTGCCCGAAATCCATCTCTTGCTGGGAAAATTGTATTCACTGTGTGTGGCAGAGGCAGTAAAGGTGTCAGACATTGAAGTATGCCTGCTCCACAAATGCATTTCACTTTTGAATTGTGCCCGCTTGAAACTCATTTCACTGATTGGAATACTTTGCAGGTTTTGGAGTTTTGGGTTGGTTCTTCATTCTGAGATTAGGAATTTTGTCAGGTAATGTAAATTAGGTGCCTCATTCTGTTTACAGAATTAGACAGGCTGAAAGTGAGCCACATTTCCTCCCCGCCCCTAATACACAGTGTGCTTGCTTTGAAATTAGAATGTCCACCTGGCGATCCCCCAGCTTCCTTCCTTGTGCCTTAGGTGCCTGTCCTTCAGTTGTCCCCCTTGCTTCTTTCCATTCTGCCTTGGCTGCTCCTGTGAGCTTTGGGTTTTCATATGCATCTGACCCTGACCTGCTTGCCTGGCTACTGGGGAGAGCCAGAAGAAAGCAAGCCCAGAAACTCTCTTGCTTTGGAACTGTGTGGCTACGGACAGGAAGAGAGCCTGGTTGGAGGCCTGGGCCTGGCCAGTCAGTGCTCAGCAAGCAAGTGTGCGCTACTCCTGGCTTCTGTTCCCGGGGAGCTGGACTTGCTCAGTAAAATAGTTGTTGAACCCTCCTTACAAATTAGCGCTGCAAGTGCCTGGGCTTGTTGTCTCTGAGGGTTCGAAACTGTCACTCTTCAGTGCTTTATGGCCCTCTCTGAGCTCACCATTCACCTGAAGCTTCTGCGTGAGATCAAGTGCTCAATCCAGTGATCCTCCTGCCTCGCCTCCAGAGTGCTGCTGGACTTTCTTATCTCTTACAGAGCATCCTCCCTCACTTCTTTTGTTTAATTCTGCTGTTGTCTTCAGGGCTTCCAAGCTGTTTCTCTGTCTCCTAGGCTCAGCTCATCTATGCCCCCCGACTTCTCTCTAAGTCTTGGTAATGCCCAGGTCTGTATTTAACTGTAGCTTCTCTACTGAGCCCCAGCCAGCTCTCCCCTTTGTACCTTAAACATAACTTGTGGAAAATAAGCCTCCCCTTGAACTCTTCCTCTGCACTGACATTTTTTAAAGGTGTATTTACCTATGTATATGTGTGCCTGTGGGTAAACAGGTGTCATAGCAAGCCCCGGAGGTCCTAGGACAACTCGCAGAAGTCAGTTCTCTCCTTCCGCATGTGCACCCTGGGGACCACACTCAGGGCTCCCATCTTAGTAGCAAGCATCTTCACCAGCTGGGCCCTCATTTGTGTGCGGTGATGTGCTGGTGTCCATCATACACACATGTGCAGAGGGCAGAGGACAACGTTTGTTGAAATTGAGTTTTCCCTTCAGGTTCCAGGGATCGAGCTCAGGTCCTCCACCTGCTGAGCCATCTTGCCAGTCTGAAGTAGGTTCTTTTTGTGTACCCTAGGCTGACTTTGAACATTTGCTCTTCTCCTCAGGCTCCCGAATGTTGGGATTGCAAGCTGCACTATTACCCCTGGTGTGGGAGGCATTATTGAACCGCAGTAGCTAGCTAGCAAGAACTTTTAATTCTATGCAGAAATGACTTGGGGTCATAGACAGTATTTCCCACTAAATCCAAAGCAAATGGCAGCATTCCTCTTATCCAGGAGAGATGACTTCCGCAGTGGATTCTGAATCTACAGATAAACAGTCATTTTATTGTTGTACTCTTGTTAAAGTTGTTTAAAACTCAGACATTATTTATTTCAATAATTTTGAATCTTTTGTTTTGGGGCCACAATTGAGGGTGGATAATTAGAATCACAGAATGTAAAACCACAAATAGGAAGAAACCACTGTGTCTCTGAGTCAACTTATCAGCCAAATCTAGTATCGCTGGAAGAGGGAGGGTGAAGGAGCCAGAAGAGGAGGGGAAGGGATCTCCATCTTAGCCGCTTGTGGTTGTCATATCTTAGTTTTGTTAAGTTGTACAAAGGCTCTGTGTGTGCAGATCTACTGCCAGGGCTCCTGTGTGAGTGAAAGGCTCCCCCTGACAGTGATCCTAACAGTTCATTCTGCTGTGAACATTCCATTTCTCATCTTGGATACCCTCAGTATTCCTCCCTTGAGCCTGCCTCTGTGTGTGACCCGAGGAACTGGTGATCCGCGCCTGTTCCCATGGAAGGTCCATCTCTAGGTCCAGTCGAAATTCTGAGTAATCTTAGATAATAGAACCCTTGTTAGTCGGTGTCTCAAGTTCTTGATCCATTATGGGGGAAGCAGTTACCCTGGGCATTTGCCAGAGTATATAAATAGCTTTGTGTTCATGGGAAAGTGTGTTTATATTTCACATGCCTAACTCATACATGAACTGTTCTGTAAACTGGGAAATGTCACTATGAGTTACAGAGATTCAGAAGGGAAGGAAACCAGCCCAGGCTCTCTTAGTCCCCATTCAGTTGCTTTGTTTGTAACTGTATTATCTCACTCAGTCCAAGTTTCTCATCCACATTAGTTAGGTAGGTAGGTAGTTAGTAGGGAACTTAGCGTGATGAGTAAGCAGTGTGATGTGCTAGGGTAGGTTGGCTGCAGCTTCACCTGTCTCTCCACTCTCCCACCTTGAAAAGGAGCTCGTGAAACTCAAATGTGGGTCATCATCAGCACCATTCTTATTTCCCAAAGGTCATTGTTTTTACCTGTAGAAAACGTAGCCAGACTTCATCTTTTTTATTAGGATCTAATAGGAGTATTTTAATCTCATGGGGAATCAGGGAGGCCTATTACACCTGGGCTAGAAAGCGTGACATGAGTCAGTGCCGAATCTGGACATTTGCAGCCCAGGTTTCTTCAGGCCAAGACAGAACAGAAACTTGAGAGTAAGTTCCTCCTTCTGGTTCCCCTGTGGTTGTGTGTGTGTGTAAGCGTGTGCACGCGTGTTTTTGTGCCTGCGAATGTATGCCACATGTGTGAGAGCCAGAAGCCTAATCTTGAAGTAGAGTTGTGGCAATTGAAAGCCACCTGACAGGGGTGCTGGGAACTGAACTCAGGTCCTCTGGAAGAGCAGCAAGTGGTCTTGACTGCTGAGCCATCTCTCCAAAGAAACCACTTAAGTCAGCACATTATTGGCTTATTCAGAGAGACTTCAGACATTGGGCAGAAAAGACAGAGCAAGTTAGGATTTAGAGTTTAAGAAAGCAAGTATGATAGCACATACCTGTAACCAACCACTCTGGAGGTTGAGATAGGAGGGCCAGGTGTTCAAGACCACCCCCAGCTCTATAGCAAGTCTGAGGCCAGCGGGGGCTACCTAATACTCTGTCTCAACAACAAAGAAGAATGCATAGCATTGTAATCATTATTCCTATTTTCCAGTGCTTTCTAGGTCTGCCATTAGTTCAAGCTTCAGAATTTTCAGAGTAAGCTGTGGTCTATGAAGTGAGGGGCCATGTGTTTAAGACCTGGGCAATCTTGAATTACAATGTTCATGGGCTTTTTCCTATAGAAGCCAGTGGTTCTCAGCCTGTGGGTTGTAACCCCTTTGGCAAACATCTGTCTTCAAAATATTTACATGATGATTTATAACAGTGGCAAAATTACAGTCATGAAATAGCAATGAAAACAGTTTTATGATGGGGAGTCTCCACAACATGAACTGTCTCGAAGGCTGCGAACCATTAATATAAAACAGCAAGCTGCACACTTTTTTCACACTTTTTTTAAACTTTGGTTGGGTTTGCAAGTGGAGTGTGGTCATACAGCAAGGAAGGTAAGAAAATACTGCTGGACAGACTGGAGGACAGAGTGAGGGTGGGCGCCACAGGCTCTTCCCTTAGGTCTGGGAGGTACTTTAGAATACAGTTAGCTTAGCCACAGAACATCAGCTTATTGCTGGCTTTAGACTTTATTTTGCCTGCTGTCCCTTTGGAGATTGGCTTTATTTGGAAAAAGAATAGGCCCTGCCTGACCCTACACAAAACTTAAGTTTGTGCAGCAAGAAAAAAGTCCTCCCTCAGTGTCTCAACACTTCCGTGGTGCACCTCCATCTTCTTGAGCCTGCTTCTCGGCTCGTTTGCACTTTGTGGGCGCCCTCAGGTGGCAGCGTTGGGAACTGACACTGGTTGCAGATCGGCACTCTTTTGTGAGATAATTTTGCTGTTTTATTTAGGAAGTGAGGCTGCTTCAGATTCAGGGGAGACACACACTGACAGGAAGGAGGTCAGAGACGCGTCTGCCAGTTGGAACCCAGGCAGCCATGATATCTGCTGTCCTTTCAATCCTGTCTGCTAAGGGTGTCCTCCTTTATCCCCAGCCCTTGTACAAAGCAGACAACCCTCCAGGCCAGTCCTGCCAGTGCTGGGGTGCTTCTGACAGGAGTGGCCGCTGGTCTGTAGCTCCCACAGGACGACGCTCTCAAGCCACCAGAGAGGCACTTCCTTAAGCAGATAGCCTTAGGACTCAAAAATCGCCGGGGTTAGACAACTGAAAACGTGGTAAAATGCCTGTCTTTTCTCTGTCCTAATGTAGATGAAAAGAAAAGTGTGATGTTACTTGAAGGAGAATTTGACTAATTTAGGTAATAATCAAAAAGTCAAACTCAAGTATTTTATGGGTAAATTAATTGTTAAATGTCTGTATGATAGTTGTTTTGTTGTTTACATGATTTGGTTTGAGACAGAGTCTCACTGAATTGCCCAGGCTGATCTTGAGCTTACAATCCTCCTGCCTCCTCAGCCTCCTAAGTGCTGGGATTCCAGGTGTGTACCACCACTCAGCTGTATGACACTTCCCGTGTCTTTCCTCACGTGGGAATACTAACGCTATGTTTGCATGGGTTGGAGTTCGGAGGAGATGGAGCGCCTTCAGAGTCACCTGCTCTTCACTAGTGATAGTTTCGAGATGAAAACCACTTCTAGGAGTAATGGGATTTTCAAAGAGACTTTTTAAAATTATATTTAATGATATTTCAAAGGCAACAGCTGACTTGGAAATTATAGTCATAACTCTTAACACACAACAGATGATAATAATCAGCCTCTGATTTGAGTGAGGGACAGGAAAGATGAAGTAGCTAAGATTACAGGCGGGGTGTGTGTTCTAAGGCTCAGTCCATTGCTTAGCGGTCGGTGGCAAAATTCTCTACCGTCTCACAGTGAAGATAGAGGGCCTATAGCTAGTAGTTATGTAATGATAGTGGAAGATAGAAGGCAGGCGCTCCCTCCACTTATCTCAGGAGTGTTTTCTGTGGGCGCGCAAGGAACTTTCATGAAATAGCCTCCGTAATAGTTAATATTGTACCAGATACCAGACAACCATTATGCAATGTCCTTCCACCTCTACTGGGTACAATGTTGTAGATGTTTGACACCATGCAGTCCAGGTTCCCCCACCTCCCATGTGTGTATACATGCATGTTCCATAGCACACGTATGGATGCAGACAACACCTTTCAGGAGTTTGTTCTGCCCTCCACCCCCTACCACTGTGGGTGCCAATGGCAGATCTCAGGTGGTCAGACTTCCCTGTCAGGCACTTTTACCCACTGAGCCATCTTGCCTGCCTGATGCTATGAGTTCTGACTAATTCTCTTTCAGACCTCAGACTTCTTTAGGAAATGGATGGTGGCTCTGTATCCTTCTCTTTGCCTATGCAAACCTAGCCTTGCATTACATTTTCAGAGAGTCACAAATGTAGAGGATCAGGCTCTCTCCCTCCCTTCTTACCTCTGCCCCTCTCTATGGACTCCAGGCTAAGTCGTCTCTCCCCCAGCCCAGGTGTCAAGTGGCAGGAGGCCACTGTGTAGCTGTGGTAAGAGCCTGGAGCCCAGGATGCTTGTGCTGACAGCACAGTCATCGGCTTCCACAGGAAATCCTACGGAGGATGAGTCTGTCTGTGACAGTTGATGAGCTTAGCAAGACATGCCTGGACACAAGGTGCGCTTCTTCCTCGGCAGGAATGCGGTCAGGAATGCGACTTCTGAGAGAGCAGCATTAAGAAGTTTCCTCCTTACAGAGATGTGCGCTAACTTTAGCCTAGAGTGATTGATTGTGAAGCGGAGGTTACAAAGCACCATCTAAGCCACCCGAGGAAGTAAATTGTTGGTCTGTGAGGGTTTCGTGTCCTCAGTTAAGAGTGTGTTAAAGATTTCATTTCAACCATCTGCAGCTTCTCGGTGAAATCTGTGACTCAGCCTTGGGAAGGAGGGTGGCTTTGTTTGCTTTGGGGATTGTTTGTCACTGAGGAAGTTTCATCTTTTGAAGTCCTGTCCATCAGGTGTGCCTGCCCAGTGCCTCACCACTGTGCTTTCTCTTCTGTTGCAGTGCGTTAATCTTGGGTGCGTCAGGTGGAGTTGGTACTTTTGCGATACAGGTAAAAGGATTTCTTACTCTTGTGATTAGGAAGACGTTTGTTTATATGAATCTATAAATTCATATGTTATAAATTACTTTCCTCAAAAGCTGAGTCTAGTGTACTAGTTAGTTTTGTTAACACCAACTATAGTTACCTGGGAAGAGGGAATGTTTGTCAGGCGGGCTCATGAGCATGTTTGTGGGCATTTTCATGACTAATGTTCCGTGTGGGAGGGGTCAGCCCACTGTGGATGGTGCCAGCCCAGGACAGGTGCTCCTGAGTGTATGAGAAAGCAGGCTGAACGGGGCTGGTGAGATGGCTCAGTTGGTAAGAGCACCTGACTGCTCTTCTGAAGGTCCAGAATTCAAATCCCAGCAACCACATGGTGGCTCACAACCATCTGTAACAAGATCTGACTCCCTCTTCTGGAGTGTCTGAAGACAGCTACAGTGTACTTACATATAATAAATAAATAAATCATTAAAAAAAAAAAGAAAAAAAAGAAAGCAGGCTGAACAGGCCATGGAAACCAGCCAGTGAGCAGCATTCCTCCATGGCCTCTGCTTCAGTTCCTGCCCCGACTTCCTCTCTAGTGGACTGTAGTCTGTGAGCTCCGATACTGTACTCCCCAGATTGGGTCTGGTCATTTTAACCCAGTAACAGAGCTAGGGCATCCAGGAAATGCCTTCTGGTGTGAGTGATTCGAGTGAGCGTACCTAATAATTAAAGGGAACACTAGCCTCTCCAGTAGTTTAACATGGAAAATTTAAAACAGTTAAAGAAGCTCAAACAGTTGAATGTGTGCAGCAAGCCCTTTGGGAAGAAGACCATGGTGCCTGTAGAAGTTGCAGTAAGCAGCGTATACCAAAAGCTGTGCTGCTTCTTGTCAACAATATTACAGGCTTTTTGTAGAAATTAATAAGCTGATTCTACATAGGGAAATGCAGTAGCCAGAAGATCAGTTAAAAAGCTAGTATGCATTCAAAATGATCTATGTATTCAATGTAAAGCCAATAAAAAGGTCAGCTACCTTTTTTCCACATGAGGCAAGTTTATTCTGAAATGAACATATAATTGCAAGCTAAATTTTTGAAAAGGAATAAAATTAGTTCCAAATTTCCAAATCTTAATCTTACTATTAAGCTAGAGTAATCAAAATAGTGGGATAGTGGCATAAGATGATCTCTCCCCTCCTCCTCTCTCCCTTCCTGCCTCCCTCCCTCCCTCCCTCCCTCCCTCCCTTACTCCTTCCCTCCCTTTCTTTGTGTGTGTGTGTGTGTGTGTGTGTGTGTGTGTGTGTATGTCTGTCTGTGTCTGTGTGTGTGTGTGTGTGTCTGTGTGCGTGTCTGTGCCTGTGTAGAGGGAGGCAGGGAAAGAGAGGGAGAGGAAGTGAGAGAGCGAGCCAGCTAGCAAGAGCATATAATGGAAGAGAATTAACTATCCAGAGACAGTTCTATACATATATACTCAGTTTTGCTGTTTAGAGTGTCTGTGTGAGAGTATGCCATGTGTGTACAGGTGTCTGAGAGGCCAGAAGAGGGTGTTAGACCCTGAAGTTAGAGTGATAGTGATTATGAGCTGGTAACTGATGCAGGATTCTGTGGGAGAGCAGCCAGTGCTCTTAACTTACGAGCTGTGACTCCAGCCCTGTCATCTGATTTTTAACAAGGAATGGCAAAATCATTAAGTGAGAGAAAGTGTCCTTCTAACAAGTGAGAAGACAACTTGATGTCCACATATGAAGGAAACAAATTGGGCCCACATGATACCCCGAAATATTTCAAGGTGAATCAAAGATTAAACATAAGAGCACCAGCCATAAAACTCTTAGAAAAACCAGCTATAAATATTCATCACCTTAGATTTGGCAGCACATTCTTAGATGTGACACTAAAAACATAAATTGAACTTTACCAAGTTAAAAATCTTGATACATCAAAGGGCACTATCAAGGGATAAAAAGAGAAGCAGCCCACATGTCTTAGGTACTGTCCCTGTGCCTGTGACAGAAGAGATGAAGAAAGGACGCGCTCTGGCTCACAGTCCCAGGATGCCGTCAGGGGAGTCACAATAGCAGAGACTTGGGGCAGCTGATCTTACACCTGCAGCCAGGAAGCAGAGGGCCATGGACTCTGGTGCTCAGCCAGCTCTCCTTCCTGTGCAGTCTGGTACCTCAGGCAGGAAGTGGGGCTGCTCACCTCAGTTACCTGGTGTAGATAATCCCTCACAGGTGTGCTTAGGGGCTTGTCACCAGGGAATTTTCGATCCTGACAAGTTAGCAATCAGTATTTTTTTTTTTTTTTAGGTTTTTCGAGACAGGGTTTCTCTGTGTAGCCCTGGCTGTCCTGGAACTCACTTTGTAGATCAGGCTGGTCTCGAACTCAGAAATCCGCCAGCCTCTGCCTCCCAAGTGCTGGGATTAAAGGCGTGCGCCACCACGCCTGGCAGCAATCAGTATTAACCATCACACCGTGGAGAGTAGTTACAAGTTATTAATCTGAAAAGGGTTTAATACTACATAAAGGACCCACACTTGAACAACAAAAAGACATTACCACTTTTAAACCAGAAATGATGCCAAACATGGTGGTAAATGCTTGTAACAGGATCTACCTAAGTGAGATCCTGTGTTAAGGAAACGAAGCTCAGTGAAGCACATTATGTGTACAGTTAATATACAGCAATAAAAAACGTGGGGAAAACTCAGAGTAGACTTGTTAAAAGAGTGCGTGGAAACGACCTGAAAATTCATGGGAAGCCGCTGAACAGTCTTCTGTTGGGGAACATCATTCAAAATTACAATGAGGCTGCTGGGCAGAGCAGGAAGATCCTGGAGCCCACAGATCTCCAGGGAAACCAGCAATGTTAAGCACAAAGGATTGTCTTTCTAATGGGAAAGATGAAAAACCTGTTTTTCCACCCAGAAAGCAGAACTGGAGGTGGTTAACGGCCTGGTGATCTGTTGGGCCAGGCCATATCAAGCTCCAAGAGCCAGGACCAGAGGCGGCTGGTAATCTAAATGACCTTTACAGCCAGGCGGTCCCCCAGCTCCCACAGCCGGAGATACCTAATAGTCTAAGTGATCCTTACATTATCTGTATAGCCAGAGGCTATCCCAAGCCCTCACAACCTGGACTAGAGGTGGCTGGTAGCCTAAATGTTATCTTGGCTGTCTGTAGACCAGATCAGGCCAGACTCTTAGGTCCATCTCTAGAACTCATCTTCTTGGAAGAAATGGCACTAGCTTGAGTTGCGTTCAATGTAATTATACTTCCTTGTGTACCATGAATTGCGTTGCAACAGGATACTTGTTCCCAAATTATACAGGGCTTAAAAACACTGGGAATAAACTGCCTGGTGTTAGACTCCTGAAGCTTGATCCAGGTTGACAAAGTCAGTCTGTACCAGGTTCATTCTTACCTCTTCTCATGGTCTGCTTCCCAGTGTGACTCCTGAAGGGACCCCCTTGGCATACCTACTAGGGTGGTTGTAATTAAATGAAATAATAACAAGTAACAGATGCTGGGAGTAGAGAACCAAGCTGTGGTAGGCAGCTTCTGCTGCCACTACATACCCATTAAAGGTAAAGTTAAACTGGTCATTTTGGAGGTTTTACTTCATGGTTCTCTGTACCACTGTGCCACACCCCTGGTGCCTCTGGTTTTAGTTTTAAGTGATAGTCACTTATTTTCATTGTGGTTATGAGTAAGAACACAAGAAGTAACTGGCTTCCTTGGGCACCTCACACATGGCCTACAGTCACAGACACATGCACATAGATTTAGAAAATCTTTTAAAGTTTTTTGCTGTGAAATATAACTCAAAAAAAGTCCAAGTGATATAAATGTATATAGTCCAACAATTACCACAAAGCAAACATGACGGGCATGAGCTGTATTCTAACCAGTAGATATCCTGGAGCAGGGTTCTAGGGCTTGGACTCAGCCTGGAGCATGCGGAGCTCCACCCCTGTTGCAGTTGGTCCTCAGCCCGGCTCCCATGTGATTGTGATTATCAGTGAGAACGCCAGTGTCTGCGCATAGGGATTCATGAAACTTCTCCTGTGGTGTCACTTCTCCGTGGAAGAATGCAGAGCCTCTTAGAGAAATGGGAGGTTAGAGAGGGTGCACAGTGTGCAAGCGAGTGACACTGGGGACACTCAAAACCATCATCCGATCAGTGTCAGATTTGGGAGCCATCTTAAAGACTGCCAAAGATGTGACAGTTTCAGTTTCTGAAAAGATAATTATGGTAGCTTGAGTTCATAGAAAGATATTTAAATTCATGACTTTATGTTGATTTTTTTTTTTTTGGAAAAGTGGTTAATTTTGGAACATTATGAGGAACAAATTATAAATTGATAAAGGGAAATAATTAAATATGCTGCCATCCCACCAGTGCCACTTTTATATGACTTTTGTATGACTGAGTAAACCGTATCATGTTTGAAGGGAGGCTTTCTTTATTAACTACAGCCATTACATGGAAAGGGGTGACATCTGAGCATCACTGCTTGTCAGCCCTGGTGGACAGGCTAAGTCCTGAGCTCTGGCAGCTTGCTGAAGTCTCCAGCTTTGCCAGGTACCACGCAGGGTTTTCTGTAGAGACTGAAACCCAGTCTTGTCCAGTCTTCAGAATGCAGAGGCCACAGCGCCATGAGAACTGCCCCCTGCAATCGGAAACTCCAAACTATAGGGCAACGCTGCAGGTCAGATGGCCTAGATTCTCCCACAGATAAACGAGAAGAGAACAAAGGGATAGAACAGTACGGTACCGTGTCATTTAGAAGAGGCTCCCCCCACACACACACATTTAAAAAATGAGCACAACCAAATTATGCCTCAGGAATGCATATTTGGATGACATTTTTTAAATACTAGGAATTGATTACTGTAAAAAAAATCAGGATAAAGGTGACTCAAAAAGGAGATTTTTGGGAGAGGGGTGTGTGCTGAGACAGGATACAAGAAAAACCTTTGGCTCCCCATGTTCTGTTTCTTTATCCCAGTTGTATCTGCCTTCTAAGAACTTTCTGTATTCAAACTTCATTTCACATGAAAACTTCCTCACTAAACTTCTTAGTAGTAACGATAACTAGCTAGTGCAGTGAATTAGAAAAAGCTAGATGTTAAGGGACAAAGGGCTAAACTGTTGTATCATGTGATATATCGAGTCTTCCTGAGGACTTAATGCTGTTTAAAGAGAACAGGGGGCTGGAGGGCTGGCTCAGCCATTTGGAGCGCTGGCTGCTCTTCATAGACTGGGGGTTGTTTCCCTGAACCCTCATGGCAGCTCACAGTTGTCTGTAACTCCAGTCTCAGGGTCCAGTGCCCCTTCTGGCCTGTGTGGGCACCCGGCATGGATGTGATACACGCATGGCAAACATTCATATGCATAAAACAAATATAAATAAATCCTTAAAGAAGAAGTTATACTATCAGGTCTTAGCACATCCCCTTTCCTCAGCCATGGCTTGCATAGGTTTTGGGGAAAGGGTGGCCTCAGTGAGCTTTACTAGATTCACACCTCACATTTGACTCAGGACTTGCTGTGGAAAGCAGCAGATCCCTTTACTCAAGAGGCCCTGTCTGCAACCCACAAACATAAAAATTGTGTTACAGTTCCTCAGTGGTTCAGTTTCCTCAGATTTTAAGTTTCTATGAATCCTAGGGAGATATTTTTGTTGTTGTTGACTTGAGACAGGATCTCATGCATCGTAGGCTGACCCTGAACACTCTGTATAGTTAAGGATGACCTTGGATTTCTGATCCTTTGGCACTATGCCCCAAAGTATTGGGATGGCATGTGTATGTCACCATACTTACTTTGATCCATAACTATTAATATCAAAATTTCTTGATAAATTTCAAGTATCTTGCCTGCTAGTGGACTGAAAATAAATCACAGAGCTAGCAAGGTTAGCTCTGTGAAGCTGATATTAGAGAAAAAAAGTATATCAGGTTTGGAGGGCAATTTCAGATATTTCAAGCTGAATAACATTAGAATTATGTATTCTTTTATTTAAGTCTATCTTTAAATGTGCTATCTGCATTTTAAAACGGACAGACCATTTACCTAGACCTTCTTACTCCAAGGGAGAGGGCCCAATTCATGTTCTAAGGCTAAAATGTCTGTATTTTCTTAATTATCTAGTGTCTGATAGCTGATGGCTGTGTTTGTGGATGTGCATGAGGCCGGAGATGACACTGTGTTTCTTCTGTCACTCACCATTTGTACTTTGAGGCAGGGTCTAGTACTTGAACCTGGAGCTCATTGATTTTGCTAGACTAGCTGGCTGAGAAGCTCCAGGGCGATTTCTGTCTCTGCCTCCCCAGCACTGCGTCTGCGGACATACGCTTCCGTGCCCGACCTTTTACATGGGAGCTGGGATCTGAACTCAGGTCCTCCTGCTTGTCTCACAGGCACTTTGCCAATCTGGTTGTCATCCCAACCCAAATGCGCTGTCTGACTCCACACACTCTGGTCATGCAAATGAAGAGGAGCTGCAGTTTTATGCTTGTCAGATAGTCACTTCCTCAGGCTGTGTGACACTGTTTGCTTTCTCCTTTCTCTGCCGCTTGCCCTTTGTCATTGAAGGTGCTAAGGTTGAAGCTTATAACGCTCCTGTTTTTTCTGATTTTGGTGGGGCACTGCATAAACTGCAAGACAGCGAGGTTGTCTTGCCTGTGGAAGATGAGATCTAGTGGGATTTTCTTGACAAAACATTTGTACTGTATCTGCAGGGAGCGTCCTGCACTTCTTGTTAAGAGGGGGACTTAAAAGTTCTCTAGAGAACTGAGAGCACTGAGAAGTGTGCACCTGCGTCCAATGCTTTCTTTTTAAGAATGCAGTGTTTTCTCTTTCCCCTCTTCTCCCCCTCTCCTTGGCAGGTAATGAAAGCATGGGGTGCGCATGTGACGGCCGTTTGCTCGAAAGATGCCAGTGAACTTGTGAGGAAGCTTGGAGCAGATGAAGTCATTGATTACACATTGGGAAGTGTGGAAGAGCAACTGAGATCTCTAAAACTGTAAGTAATAGAGCAATGTTCCTGTGGGGAAGGAGGCACAGTAGTACAGTTGAGGGTGCAGGTCTGAGGGTGGTTGGTGGCTTCTGGTCACGTTGCAGTCTCCTAGAGGAGTCAAAACGTCCCTGTCCTTTGGGTTCATCCCAGGTAGCATGTACTCTGGAAGTTACTTTATCTGTGCTCTGATGGATGGTAAACCAACTTTTGTTGCTGGCTTATCAGAAGTCTGAAGGCAGTAATGGGAAGTGTGGTCCCTCTGTAGCATCCTTACTGGAAGAACAGAGAGGAGGACATAAACCACATGATTACTACCAAACACAGTCTCCGTGTTTCGGCTCAGTAAGGACATAGGAAAGAAACAGTGTAAGAAGAAGTGCTGGCAGGAGCAGTGTGCTGCATGCTGAATGCCAGGAAGCCAGCCTGTGGTTTGGCCTAAGGTACCAGATAGGGTGGACCTGGAAAATCTCTCAAGCCCTGTTGCTCTTGACTGTGGTCTGTCTGAAGGTACAGCTCACAAGTATTTGGCTACAATTTCAGAGTTTCTTCTTTCTTTTCTAAAGTCCATTTTCAGAAGCCATACTGACTAGAAGTATAATTTTGAAGGTTAGAAACAAAACAAGGTGCTCCTCTCTGCAGTGCTCCCAGGCAGCCAGCTAACGCCTTGTGTGTTCAGTCCTTATGGAGCTTCAGCTGTTGCCAGGCACTGTTGTAGACACTGGACACTGGTGAGCCAGACATTCCTCCTCCTTCACAGAGCGTACACTCCATTTGGAGGGGTTTTAGTGGCTAGTGCTTGCCTTAGTCAGGGTCACTGTGAAGAAACACCATGACCAAAGCAGCTTGGGAACAAAAGGATTTACTTGGCTTACACTACATCACTGTTCTTCATTGAAGTTAAGTCAGGATGGGAACTCCAACCGGACAGGAACCTGGAGGCAGAGGCTATGGAGGGGTGTGCTTATGGGCAGTCACTAATTAAGAAAATGCCCTCCAGGCCCGCCTACAGCCCAGTCATATGTAGGGATTTTCTCAGTTGAGCTTCCCTCTTCTCTGATTATTCTAGCTTGTGTGAAGTCAACATAAGACTAGCCAACACAACTAACTCCTTGTCAGCTTCATACACAAACATCACTGTCAAGCCTTTCCTTTCTCGTTTGTCCCCAAGATCACGTTAATAAAGATATCACAATATAAAACGTTTTACAAACTATTGAAAAGTCTCAGCCTTACAAATTCAAACACTTTGAAAGTTGTCTCTTTAAAAATACCTCGTCTCTTAAAATCTAAAGTTCATAAAATTCCAACCCGCCCCCTTTCCTTCCCACCCAAGTTAAAGTCGTCTGGGGTCCTTCAAGGGTCTTGGGTCACTTCTTTGGCTCCACCCTCCGAAGCACACACAAGCTTGCCTCTTCTAAGCAGGGGCAGGATCCACTTCACTGCTGCTGCTGTTCTTGGTGTTCATGCCATGGTACCAGCATCGCCAAACTGCTGGGGGCTCTGCTGCAACTGGGTTGCACATTCACCAATAGCCTTTCCTGAGCTCTCTTCATGGTGCCAAGCCTCAGTTGCTTCTCATGATCCCTCATGCCTTCAAAACCAGTACCACCTGGGTGACTCTTACACATTATAAAGTTTGGCTGCCAGCATGAGGTACAGCTGTGGCCACCTCAAACACAGCTCTGTGTGCTGACTCTGAGGAAGTACTTCCTAAAAAGATTTCACTTTAGTGATGCGGTCTCTTAGTCACTGCGAATAACTTAGCTCCATTGACTACCACCATCCATTGTCCCAGTGAAGCAAAGGTTTTACTTCCGAGGTTCTGGTCTCTTGTTAATCACAGCCTATATTCTTCAGCTTCAGAACCTCAGATTCTCGGTTCAGAATAGCAAATAGCCTTGACAGAGTCTTTAAGGGATTCTCAGACTTCCCTCTAGAACGTCACAAGCCAGGCCCCCATAAGTCTGCATTGCTCTCAACATTCTTTTCTCCCAGGCTTCCAGAGACTAGTTCACCAAGCTCTGAACACCCAATGGCTTTTCTCATCCAAAGTTCCAAAGTCCTTCTGCAAGCCCCGACCAAACCAACAAGGTTAGGCCTATCACAGCAATGCTCCACGACCCTGGTACCAGTTTGTCCTAGTTAGACTTTCTGTTGCTGTGATGAAACATTATGATTAAAGCAACTTGAGGAAAGGGTTTATTTGAGTTATGCTTCCATATCACTGTTACCATTGAAGAAAGACACAATAGTGCAGAAGTTAGGTCTGGTTCTTCCTCCCAGCCCAGTGCTCCCAGAAACAGACTCAGACTCAAAATGTATTTACAGATACCTTGGGCATATAACTAGGCTCGTCTCTGACTAGACCCTAACTAAAGATAACCGATTTACTCTAACCTACATCCTGTCACGTGGCTGGTTACCTGTGCTCAGTACAGGTACCTCTTCCCATGTGAATCTTCCATGCCTCACACTATCCCAGAATTCTTTCTGCCTCCCAGATGCCCCACCTTCTATTTCCTGCCTGAGCCATGGGTCATCAGATTTATTTTTGACAGGTGCCACATCCATATATAAGATAGTCTTTCTACAGGACAGGAACTCAAATAGGCAGGGACCTGGAGGCAGGAGATGATGTAGAGGCCATAGAGGGTGCTGCTTACTGGCTTGCACTTTATGAGTTGCTCAGCATCCTTTCTTTCAGAACCCAGGACCACCAGTGCAGGGATGGCTCCAACAAACAGTGAGCTAGGCCCTCCTCCATCAATCACTAATTAAGAAAATGCCCTATAGGCTTGCCTACAGCGAATCTTATGTAGGCATTTTCTCACTCAAGCTTTCTCCTCTCTGATGACACTAGCTGTGTCTATCCAGCACAGTGCTCTATGGAGCATCGAAGCGGGGAAGGGAGAAAACTGCCTAGGGAGGAGGTGGTCACAATGGGTAGTAAAAGAATCTGCATTAAAGAAGCACTACTTGGTCCAGAGGCTTCAGTTAAGCTGGTCTTGTTCTTGGCTTATGTCTCCTCCTGCTATATAGTATTTGATTAATTGTGTGTGTGTGTGTGTGTGTGTGTGTAAGTGGAGGACAAAAGAGGGTATCATATATCCCCTCTACCACTCTCCATCTGGTCCTTTGAGGCAGGCTCTCTCCCTAAAACTGGGATTCATGTTTTCTTGGCTAGACCTTAAGTTAGCACGCACTAGTGATCTTCCTGCTTCCAGCTCCTTTGGAACTGGGGTTTAGCATGAACCAGATGCTATCTTGTTAAACAGTGCAGGAATCCAAACTCTGTCCTCAGGATGGTATAGCAAACACTCTTAAGAACCAGACTATCTCTCAAGCTCTTTCTTTAATTATTGAGGGATCCTAGAAGAACAGTTGTTCTTATTTGAAGCAAAAGTTCATGTGAAGCTCCTGTGTGAAGAACATATCTAATGTGATTGAGAATTCAGAGCTACGCATCAGAGTGGCAGGGTGTGTGCTTCTGTAGGGTGAACTATGAACCATGGTCTCCAAGGATTGGCTTCTGGATAGCAGTAGTTGATCTCCTATTTTCTGCTGTTGGTAAGAGCAGCATGACCCAAAGGCCATGGCCAACCTGTTCCCCTCTGTTGACCTTTAATTGTATCTGTGTGTGTGATTCATTTCCAAAGGAGATCCTGACTGCCAGATTGCTGAAGGACACTTGGTCTGGCCTCTCAGATCAGCGTGACAATCCCCTCAGCTTCTCTAAGCAAGTGCTCATGCCTTCATGAGCCTTCCTGGTTGTCCTTTTTCAGTAGGGGCTTTTCTGGCATATAAATGCAGACCTTTACCCACCCTTCCTTCCTTCCTTCCTTCCTTCCTTCCTTCCTTCCTTCCTTCCTTCCTTCCTTCCTTCCTTCCTTCCTTCCTTCTTTCCTTCTTTCCTTCTTTCCTTCCCCTTCCTCTTCCTTCCTGTTTCTTTCCTCTCTCTTCCTCTTCATTCAATAGTGTATTTCTTTTCTGTTGTTATGAAGAGACAACATGACCAAGGCATCTTATAAAAGAAAGCATTTAATTACATCAACAACCGTGTGTGTGTGTGTGTGTGTGTGTGTGTGTGTGTGAGAGAGAGAGAGAGAGAGAGAGAGACAGGTTCACTAACTGGGAATGGCATTGGCTTTTGAGACCTCAAAGCTCACCCCCAAGTACATCTCCTACAAGGCCACACCTCCTAATCGGTCCGAACACTTCCACCAACTGGGAACAAATCATTCAAATATATGAGCCTGTCGGGACCATTCTCATTCAAACCAGCACAGACAGTTTAGTTGAAGTTGGTCTTTATACTTATAACCTCTGTCTAAAGGTTGACCTGTGAACCTGTCCGGAGTAAACTTGTGACTTCCAAGGAACAACGTTCTTGATATTGAATCTTAGAAATTTTACAGCAAGAAAGAGTTTGACATCTCTTTCTAATCCGATTAATCATACTGTGGTTGAGAAAGCAGAGGTGGCCGCTTTATGGATGTTTGGTTAGTTCAAGGTCATGCCATCAACCATTCCTGGCGTAACTGAGCCTACAGCTTGTCTCCAGACTTCTTTTCACAGTTTGCCATTCCACAACAGTGGTTAAGGTTACCACAGATTAAATAGCCTCATACAGTGCGTTAGGAATACAGTAGAAACTTTCCTAATGAGAGGTGTGACCCTCTGCTAAGGTCACTCCTGCCTTGCTTAGCCTTTAATTTTGTCTGTCTGTAGTTTAATCCCATGAAAGACTTGGTACCCTTGAAGCCGGCCAGAGCTAGTTTAGAAGCTTTGATGTTTGACTTCCTCCAGATGAATTTGGAAGGGGGAAAAAAACTTTGCCCAAGAGGAATTCTCCAGCTGATAAGCTTGACTTATACACACGCATGTTCTAAGCAGAACTTTGAGAGTGCTTCAGAGCTTTCGTGGGTTTCTAACCCTTTTGAGCATGGTATAATATTACAACAGTATTAGGTTAGATTTAGAGATTTGAATATCTGTCAGTACTGTGAAGCCTATTATGACAATTTGGGGTGGGGGCATGTCAGAGTACACTGAAGGCTTTTGGCTTTTCTTTTGTCTCTTTTTTTCTTTTGTGCACTGATGCTATACATAAAACACAAAAAGAACATTGCAGAAGATAAAGAGGACACATTCCTGACAAGTCATTTTTGTGGGCAAACACTTTGAGTACACTTCTCTTCAAGGAGTTACGTATACTGAAAAACACAGTACTGATATGGGAGCCAGTTCTGCAGTCCTCACCATGACAGCAGGGTCTATCAGTCTGCTCTTCAGGGACTGTGTGAAATTGGTTCTCTGCATAGTGACCCAGATCACCCGGCTCAGACCCACTTGCTTATGGTGTAAATGAGGCGAGCAGATGGGCCTTCTCCCCTCCATCTAAGGCAACCCCCTCTGCTCTGTGGGATGATGCAGTGTGCATGGTTTGTGAACTGCCACTGAATACATCCTGTAGCCAACTGCAGATGGAGTAAAGAGGCTCTGACCTGGGTAGAGACTGGCAGTGTGTTTATTTGATCCTTTCCCTCTAGGTTTGACTTTATCCTTGATAACGTTGGTGGATCTACTGAAACATGGGCTCTAGATTTTCTCAAGAAGTGGTCAGGAGCTACCTATGTGACTCTGGTGACTCCTTTCCTCCTGAACATGGACCGACTGGGCGTTGCTGATGGCATGCTGCAGACAGGAGTCACCGTGGGTACAAAGGCATTGAAGGTAGGAGGGCAAGGCTTGATGGGTGGGAGTGAGCAGGCGCCTATTGGGAATTGGTTTGTTGCTTGGTCACTTTCTCTTCTCTTGGAGCCAGCCTACCACAGGGACTGCTGGCATGGTCTCTAGACTCCAAAAAGCAGGGTTCAGATTCTGACCTCAGTGTAGTAGCTGTGTGACCCTGAGCACATTGCTTTCTGTTTTTAAGCCCAGGGTCTTTGCCCATAAGGTGAGGTTGCTAATCTGTGCACTTTCCTGTGCTGCTGTAAGCATTAACAGACGTGAAGAGTGTGGCACAAGGCCTCAGACATAAAGGCTTCTCTATTCATGCAGTTTGTCATTAGCTGTCATTACCTCTCTTGATTCCATGGGCTCCACCTTCTGCTTCCTTCCTGCCTATCTCTAAAGGTTTGCCTTCTCAGCAGCCTGAAAACATGCACAGTCCCTTGTACATAAAGGTAGATTTTTCCTAAGGCAGTCTCTAGCTCCTGCGCTCAGGATCTACCACTGGTTCCCAGACAGAGGCCTGTGGGATGCACAACCTTAAGGAAGCCGGGGTTTCACTTCAGGAGCTATGAAGGTGGATGGATCTCACCCTGTCCCAATATTGCTTATCTCTGCTGATGGGAGTTTGGGTGACTTTAGATTCGTCAGGTTGACTGTATTGACAGGCCACTACATCTAGGACTGTGTGATGCTCTAATGGCCAAACTGAATGCCCCCAGGGAGTGGTGGGCCTTGGAAATTAGTACACATAGCCTCAGTTACAGGACTGAGAGTAGGGCCTAAGTGACTCCTCTACTGAATGCTCTCTACTGAATGTTCTTGTCACCACAGAGGGGACAGAGGCTGATAATTTCTGGTTGTAAATTAGAGTAATTCTACAATATTGGATTAAAGGGGGGAAATGGTATACACGATAAAAGAAAATGAAGATAAAGATAAATGTTGTTTTTTGCTTTTTTTTTTTTTTTTGAGGCAGGGTTTCTCTGTGTAGTCCTGGCTGTCCTGGAACTCACTCTGTAGACCAGGCTAGAGGCCTGCCTTAAAGGTGTGTGCCACCACCACCCAGAATGTTGTTTTCTTAATTAGACTAGCTAGGTATGTCAGCTTCAAGGCCCTCAAGTAGGAAGGCCCTCAAGGTAAAAGCTTGTTCATGGGTGGACTTAGCCAGCCTCACTGTGTGGACTTAGCCAGCCTCATTGTGTGGACTTAGCCAGCCTCACTGTGTGACTATTTTTAGCTCTTCTTCTCTTTCCTTCCATTGTTTTCTTTCCTTTTTTCTGCATATTTTTAATGAGGTGCTAGGGATTGAACTTGGCCTCCCCCATGTTGAGTAAGAAGTGCCCCCGAGGCACACCCTGGCCCTGGAGATAGTCTGTCTGTCTGTCTGTCTGTTTTGGATGGGGTTTCATTATGGAGGCTAGGCTTACCTGAGACTTGTGATCCTCCTGCTTCACAGGTGTGAGCCACTGTGCTCAGCCTTCAACTGCTACTTTAAAACAAGTTCATATTTTTATCTTTTGTATGTATGTATTTCCTGCATGCATGTATGTATGTATGTATGTATGATGTGTGTGTACCTAGTGCCATTAGAGACCAGAAGAAAATGCTAGATCACTTGGAACTGGAGTTGAGGACGATTGTAATCCATCATGTAGGTACTGGGAACCAAACCCAGATCCTCTGCAAGATCAGCAAGTGCTGAGCCATCTCTAGCCTCCATTAAGTTATGCTAAAAATTAACTTGGGCACCACTTAGATTTAGAAATTAAGACTTTGGTTTCTTAAATTCTAAGGCCTCACCTTGTTACTTGTTAACCTTGTGTGTGTGTGCGCGCGCACACACACACACACACACACACACACACACACACACACACACGGTGCAGAGGTGAACAGAGTGGCTGCTGAGTTATCGCACTTCTTTCAGATAGTGTCCAGAAGCAATTTAAGGAAAACCATAGGGTAGTTGTGGGCAGAAAAGGAATCTTAACCGTTCTTTGTTTCAAGACTCGGGGTTCCATACTTTAAAAGGCAAGCTTAGCCTGATGTAAGACCTCACAGTTGTATAGAAAGACTTTATAAATGTACCTCCAAAGTTGTCCTTTGAGAGTGCAGCGGCTCAGCGCTCTCTCTCTCCTCTCACTGGAAAGATGATAGTGGTAAAGACTTGTCAAACAGTTCTAGAAGTGCATGGTTAACACCTCATCGTCACACTTCTAACCCTGACATGCTTGACTTTACCATCTCAGCCATAGTGGCCTGGGAAGACCATACAGACATCTTGTAGCAGAGCATGAACTGGGCTGTTACAAATCAAGTGGCTGTCTCTACAGAGGAGCGTACTGTGAAGGACTTCACATGTGGCAGTTGTGACCATTTTAGCTCCCTTTTATTACCCTGAGCAGTTACCAGAATGATGTCACTGTGGTCCTGGGACCAGTGGCAGACCTTAGGAGAATCAGCTGAACCGGTCTCCTGTGGTTGTCATTTACTGGGTAGGCCCTGTGCTGGGCACAGCTTAGCATGTCAGTGATGAGCCACATACACTGAGACAGCCTTTAACTGTTAGAGTTTTCATGACTCTGCGTGTGGACACGACCCACAGTGTAGGGAGCCCTGCTCTACAACAGCTGCGATCAGATGGACTCCCTGCCCTCCTTGGTAGCAGGGCAGAGCCTGAGCGATGTGGTACTGAGAGTCCTCGTCCACCTGAGGAGTCAGGTCCCGCGGAGGTGTCTCAGAGCTTGGTGTATCCCATTTGATGATGTTACCCTCAGCTCCTGCATAAAGGCAGCACTGTCTGAATGTAGCTTGGGCTGCACGATGAGACCGTGTCCCGAGAGTGCAAAGAGTAGCAGTTGTAAGTGGGCAGAGGCAGAGAGGTGAGCCTCACTGTGTACGAGTCTGTCCACCTTTTTCTTGAGAGGTTTTGCTCCACAAAGACTAGATGGCTTGGTGTTACCATGAGTAGACCCAGCCATGATATAAAACTATTTTATACTCTGTCTTTGAAGCTTCTTCTATTCCTGTCAGAGAAACAGAAAAAAGCTTTTAGTGGCTCTGGTTCCTAAAGCAGTTTTAAATGTAAGAAGTCTCTTTCGGTTTCCTGCACACTTCCGTGGGGAATGCCTGGGGCTCTGGTCCCTAATTCCTTTTAGGTAAGCAGTCCCGTGCATGGGACTGTTTGTCGTTTAAGAAAAGCGTTCCTGCGTGGGTCATGCAGGAGGACACCTGAGTTTACACAGATAAGGCATGCTCATTTGCTTATTCTGTAAATGCAATGTAGTACCTGCTCTTGTCAGTCACCAGGCCAAGGCCCTGGGACGCAGTCACACATCAGCGTGAAATGGGCAATGGATTGGTTCACAAGTCTTGGTCATGCAGGACATGTCTGTCGTTAGCTGCAGTTAGCCAGCTCTTCTTTTCTATGTACTTACCATGGTTATTTTCTTCCTTTAAGCATCTCTGGCAAGGAGTCCATTACAGATGGGCCTTCTTCATGGCCAGCGGTCCATATCTAGATGAAATTGCAGAACTGGTGGATGCAGGAAAGGTAGGTCCGCTCAGAAACCCTTTTCCTGGTGACTGTGTTGTGGGTACTTCTCCTGTAGACTGTCCCCCAGGCCTCATCCCTGGGAACACCGCAGGAAGAGGGAGGGAGCTGTGTGTTGTTTCTGTTGCCGTGGGGTTCGTGGAGAAACTGCTTGGTGTGCACAGTAACTCACCCCCTCTTTAGTCTACCCTTGGTTTATACATCGAGGGACAAGCCAGGGAGGGGCACTATATGAAGTTCTAAAGGTGCATAGTTGGCACATTTAGATCTGAGCTGGGTGCCTAGGATTTTGGTGATGATCTTTGAAAGATGGCATCCTTTGCACAAAGAGGAGAAGGTGCCTGCAGGTTCTCAGCTCCTGGAGCTGCCTCAGTGATGGTGAGGCTGTCCTGGTGGGAGGCATTTCCAGGTAAGAGGGAGAGCAGTATTGGATCGAACCCCCAACACCTGGGTGAGAAGTAGTTCCCCAGCTTCCAGTCCAAGGTTAGTGTATACTAAACATAGGCATGGTTCAGAAGGGTGCCGGGACTGGCGAGGACGGCCTGAGCAGAGACAACCTCTGCTGCTCTTGGCTGCTGCCACCTGGCCTGTAGGGAACATCACAGAAAATATTGCTGTTTTGTCCTTTGCCTTACAGAAGCTTTTTAGTTTCATGAGGTCCCATTTATCAATTGTTGACTTAGTGTCTAAGCCATCGGTGTTCTGTTCAGAAAATTTCCCCTGTGCTAGTGTGTTCGAGGTTATTTCCCACTTTCTCTTCTATTAGACTTGATGTATCTGGTTTTATTTGGACTTAGACTTGAGCTTTGTGCAAGGTGACAAATATGGATCAATTTGCATTCTTCTACTTACAGACCGACAGTTAGACCAGCACCATTTGTTCAAGATGCTGTCTTTTATCCACTGTATGGTTTTGGCTTCTTTGCCAAAGACACTTTATTAAAGTATCTGTAGGTGTGTGGGTTTATTTTTGTGTCTTCGATTTCTATTCCACTGATCTACCTACCTGTCTGTCTCTGTACCAGTACCATGCAGTTTTTTTAAATCACTATTTCTCTGTAGTACAGCTTGAGGTCAGGTAGGGTGATTCCCCCAGAAGTTCTTTTATTGTTGAGAATTGTTTTGGCTAGCCTGTTTTTTTTTGTTGTTGTTGTTGTTGTTTGTATTTCCATATAAAGTTAAGGATTGTTCTTTCCATGTTTGTGAAGAATTGAGTTGGAATTTTGATGGGGATTGCATTGAATTTGTAGATTGATTTTGGCAAGATGAACATTTTTACTATGTTAATCCTGCCAATCCATGAGCATGGGAGATCTTTCCATCTTCTGAGGCTTTATTCGACTTCTTTCTCCAGGGACTTGAAGATCTTCTCATATAGATCTTTACTTGCTTGGTTAGAGTCACACCAAGGTATTTTATATTATTTGTGACTATTGTGAAGGGTGTTGTTTCCCTAGTTTCTTTCTCAGCCCGTTTATCCTTTGTGTAAAGGAAGGCCGCTGACTTGTTAGAGTTAATTTCATATCCGGCCACTTTGCTGAAGTTGCTTGTCAGCTGTAGGGTTCCCTTGGAGGGAGGGTAGCCTCTCAGAGGCAGAGGGGAGAGATGGAGGATGAGGGGAAGAAGTCTTCAGGGGGAGCAACATTTGGGATGTAAATAAATAAAATAATTTAATTAAAAAGAGAAAAGAAGATGAATGTTGCTAAGAGTTTTAGTTCTCCCTTTGGGGTATTGAGTCTTTTTGGGGCTCCCCAGATTACCACCTTCAGAGGTTGTTTGTTTGTTTGTTTTTTTTTTTTTTTAATTCTCATACAATAAATACATTCAATTGCAGCTTCCCCTCCCTCCACTCTTCCCTGCCCCCTCCCTGCCCTCTCCCCTGGATGCTGAGTGGCTACTTTGCAGACATTTAGGTTTGTTTGTTCAATTCTGTTATAGCCAAGGCACTGTATATGTGGCCCACGACGGCCTGTGTTAGCAGGAACTAATTTTTGAACCTTTTCATGGACTTCTCAGGGTTGGTGTGTCCTGAGTAGAAACAGCCTTGCCTTTTGTATGTATAGGACTCCCCCACATCCCACTCTATGCTTTGATATGTGTGGGATGGAGCCCCATGATTGCAGAGGACTCAGGTCCTCTGTCCTCAGGTCATCATCTGTCGTGATGTCTGCTCGCACTGCCCACATGCTTGTCATGCTCTCTTGTATTCTAAACATCAGGACCTTGTCTCTGCTTGGAAGTCGCTATTTACCCAACAGAGATGAGAGGAGATTTGTACCTATGTACAGTTGAATTTGGCAGATAACCAGTAGGACAGCTCAGAGGGACAGGAGAGAAGGAAGGTGCCTTTGATGAGCCCCTGAGGAGGCCTGGAGGTTTCTGTCTCTGCCCTGCTCAGGCTGCTAAGCTCGGGACTTGTTTTGACAGGGAAGAGCTCTGTAAGAGCCTGTGTAAGCCCATGGGTGACTCTGGGCACAGGGAGGTCTGCCTTGAGGTGAATGTGGGAGCTCACGGTGTATACTGGGGAGCTGAGGGAGTAACAGCAGACCTTGAGACTGCCATTAGAAGAGACTTGCTCCGCTGAACAAGGACAGTTCAGTTCGTCAAAGCCCCGAGAAATGCTTAATGACTCTGGCTAGCGGGAGCTGTTTGTGATGTGAAGACAGAACAACTAAGCCGGCTGCTCTAGGCTTTTAGATAAATGTATTCATACGTTCAAAACGAAGTGTAGGTTATTTCAGTAACTGCCTTTGACTGCATCCCCCTGTTGCCGAGGTTCTGCTTGGCTTAGACAAAACCAGTATTATTGTTTCCTGAACATCCCAAAGGCATCTGTTCAACAAGACAGGACAGATGAGTAACGAGTCTGGGATCTGAGCTGGGTGCCTAGGATTTTGGTGATGATCTTTGAAAGATGGCATCCTCTGCACATAGAGGAGAAGGTGCCTGCAGGTTCTCAGCTCCTGGAGCTGCCTCAGTGATGGCGAGGCTGTCCTGGTGGGAGGCATTTCCAGGTAAGAGGGAGAGCAGTATTGGATCGACCCCCCAACACATGACAGAGTAATAGTTCTGTGAGTAATGAATTGTTTCTCACTTGCCCTTTTGTTTTTAAACACCCTTCTCATTTATTTCACATTAGGATATTAGGATGTCCATCCTTCTTTATTTTGTAAATAGCTATGTTAATGTTCCCCTGCACAGGTGTGCCAATATTTATTTGATCTTTTACAAACAGTGCTTCAGTGGATAACCCAGCTTTGTTTTAAGTGCTAACTGTGAGTGTATTTGTTTCAGTTCTGGGAAATGCAATTACTGAGCCCCGAGTATTTTGAATAATAGTAAGACAGCAGCTTGTGAAACCCAGTCTGTTTAGTGTTTGCCCTGCGGCGCCCCCTTGGCTCTCGCGTCCTCTTGCCCTTTGCTTGTTTCACCTCAGGACTGACTTGTTCTGGAAATGTCAAGAAAGCCTGGTGCTCTTCACTTGTAACTTCCTGGTTGAAAATGGAGTCTGGGGCTGAGGAGGTGGCTTCTTGGGTGAAGTGCTTGCTGCAAGGCCACTGTAGCAGCCACACAGAGGCGGGCGAGGCGGCACAGGCCTGCAGGCTCAGCACAGGAGGCTCCAGAGGTCCGCTGGCCAGTAAGTCTAGCCAGTCAGGGAACGCCAGGTTCAGTGACAGACTGCCTTAAAATAAAGCGGAGCAGTAGAGGAAGACAGTTAATGTCAACCTCTGGCCTCCATGTATAACCATGGCGCATTCGTACAGAGACCACCTCCTCACACACGCGTCTGACTTGAGTCTCCCTAGTGGAGTCTTGTCAGCCCTGTGTGCACTGGTGAGCATGGAGAAGCTGCAGATCACAGTGCCACAGTACTGAGGAGCCGACCCTCTCTCTCACTTTGCTCCCTGGCAGGGTGGAATTCTGTACATATTTCTGTCATTAGACTCCTCTGCCTTTACTGTGCCCACCATTCTCAGGCCCAAGTGATAGGGAGCTGACATTTACAAGTGTGGGGACCTCACAGTCATTTCCTAGAAATCAGACTCAGCCACTGCGTCACTGGACTGTGACCATGGGGCTTTCTGCTCATAGTAGAATTTTGTATGTACATTTACATATACATTTATCTATATTGTAGCCATGCACAATTTGGGGCTAGATTTTTTAAGACACTGATGTAATATTTTCAGTGTCTTAGCCAGGGACTAGAATAATATAGTCAGTAAGCTAAACCAATTTTAGGTCTGTTTTGTTTTTTAAGTCCCTCTAAGTTAAGAATGGCTTTCATATTTTAAAAGTATTTAAATTTTTTTCTTATTTATTTTGTGTATATGTGTGATGTGTGTGCATGTGTGTGTTACATGTATGTATTTAGGTATTTGTGTAGTGTCTGTATATGTTCATATGTGTATAGGTACAGATGTACCTGTGTATATGCACATGGTAGCCAGAGAACAAAACTGTTCTTGCCACCTTATTTTTTGAGAGAGGGCCTCTCACTGAACCTTGAACTAGACTGGCCAGAGAGCTCCAGGGATCTGTCTGTCTCTGCCTCCACTTGCTTGCCTTACCCCAGAGCTGGGGTTAGAGATGCAGGTTGTCGTGCTCAGCATTTAACATGGGTGCTTGGGCTCTGAACTCAGGCCCTTGTGATTGTACCTACTTCTACCTACTGAACCATCTCCACAGCCCCAGCTTTTACAGGGTTTTACATTTATAGTGGATTTTTAAGTTTATTTTATTTTAATGGGTATGGGTGTTTTTGCCTGCATGTGTCTGTGTACCACTTGTGTGCCTGATGCCTGTAAAGGCCAGAAGAGGGCATCAAATCCCCTGGGACTGGAGCTACAGAAAGTTTTGAGCTGCCCTGTGGGTATTGGGAACTGAAGCTGGGTCCTCTGGAAGTTCTCCTAACAGATGAGCAATTTCTCCACCCCTTCTCCCCCAAAGAAGACAACAAAACAAAAACTGCAGATGATGTGTGGCCCAAGGCGTTGTTCACTAATTAGCCTATTACCGAAAGTCTTCTAAGCAGTAGTCGGGTGGCTCGTTCCTGCCTCCATGCCAAGTAGGACGACTGCCATGAGTTCGAAGCCTGGGCTATAATGTAAGACCTGTACCAGCTTGCAGTCACAGAGTACAAATGGAGGGACCCATGGCTCCAGCTGCATATGCAGCAGAGGATGGCCTAGTCGGTCACCAATGGGAGGAGAGGCCCTTGGTCCTGTGAAGGCTTTATGCCCCAGTGTAGGGGAATGCCAGAGCCAGGAAGCAGGAGTGGGTGGGTTGGTGAGTGGGGGGTGGGGTAGGGAATAGGAGGTTTTTGGAGGGGAAATGAGGAAAGGGGACAACATTTGAAGTGTAAATAAAGTAAATATCTAATTTAAAAAAAAAAAGAAATTTGAGGCAAAGGAGAAAAAAAAAAGACACTGTATTTAAAAGAAAAAGAAAATAAACCAAGATAGAGAGGAACTGAATGTTTCCTAACCCTGAAGGAGAAGAATAAGAGAAAAGTTTCCTGATCCTTTTCCTAGGTAAATTGTTAGCTTGGCTGTAACCAAAGAAACTGATCATACAGAAGAGGCAGAGGGGAACCTGTGCTGGTGGCAGGATGTCAGAGAGCAGCCTTCCCTGCTAGTGCCTCCCCTCTGCAGCCTCCCACAGCTGAGGGGCCCGGGCTCTCAGACATCACTGGGAAAGCACTGTTCTGCCCGCGTCTCACAGGCGCATCGGTGGCTAGAACAGAATCAGGTGTAACGAGCTGCTTCTGAAAGCCGGCCTTGGCATTATCTCCTAAGCACAGCATGCATCTCCTGTGATCCCATTTGGTACATTGTAGTTGGGATTGAGAAAGCTGTGGCCAAAAGTAAGCCATGTTTATACCATTCGTCAGCACAGGTTAGAAAGAGAGGCCTTGGTCCCTCTCTCCTATCCTCAGTAGGCAGCTTCCGGGAAGGATGACTCTGTATGGGGAAGTACCTATGTATACTTGTTTATGTGTGCACACATTAGCTCCTGATTGAAATAAAGCACCGCAAGCATCATGGCTTAATGCAGCACACATTTATTACTTTATAAGCTTGAAAGTTAGCGGTCCAAAATGTTCTGAAGATCTTACTCTTCCAAAGATCCTGTGGTTCTACTTTGCTGACCCAAGGTGACCAGCTTTGGGCACTTTTAACCTAATCACAGCTGCAAAGCCCTTTGTCCCTTACTGTCACAGACTTAGGGACCTAGGGTGTGAGTGTTCTAGGTGGGACTGGTATTCTGCCTGACCCAGTGCACAGGAATCCCAGAATATTGGTTGCTCTTGAAGAAGGAAACTAGATGGCTAGAGACCAAGTGTGGAAGGAGAATGATTTATTTCCTTATCATTTTTTGTTATATAATTTCAAATACCTGCTAGCCTTGAGCTCTTAGGCTCAAGCAATTCTGTCACTTCAGCCCCCTGAGGAGCTGAGATAACAGGATTGTACCACCTACCTCCCACTGACTGATTTAGTGATTGGTTGATTGAGACAAGGTCTCACTATGTAGCCCTGACTGACCTAGAACCCTCTATATAGATGAAGCTAGTGTTAGATTCACAGAGAATAAAAGCCTATGCCACTCCTGGCCCCTTTTAGCCTTTTTAGCCTTATCTGCACACTTACATTCCTCATACAAGTTTTTGGTTTGTTTTTGTTTTGAGACAGGGTCCTGGTTGTCCTGGAACTCACTCACTGTGTAGATCTGGCTGTCCTTGAACTCACAGAGTTCTAGCCTTCTGAGTGCTAGGATTAAAGGCATGCACTACTATGCCTGCCTATGAAAATTTTAAACCCCTTTAATGTCATGTACTTAATGCTCATGGGTCTCTTCAGAATTCTAGTTGACCATTCAAGCTTGGCTGAGCAGTGACAGAATCTTCCCTGAGTTTCTTTATTTTTGTTGCCGTCAGAAGAGTGTCCCTGTCCCCCGAGTTGAGTCTACAGCATCCACTGAGGACTCCCTCGTGTTCTGTTTCATGTTTGCTGTGAGTCATCACCTCCCGTCAATACAGTCCACAGAGCTTTCTGTAGTGGTGGAAAAGCCTGTCACGTGGTCAGCAGCAGCCACTGAAGCCCTTCCGACCATGGAGTATTAGGATTGTGGCTAGTGCAACTGGGAGACTGGCCTTTTCAGTGTGGTTGCTCACTTGTTTAACTAGTCACATGTGTCTAGAGGCCACCGTTGTAGACATGCAGAGAGTTCTGAGGTCAACGATGTAGATCTGAGGTAGATGCAGTAGACCATGATCCAAGCCTCAAGCCTCATACCGCAACTGGATCCTGCTCCACTGGATCCTGCCAACGCCTAGAAAAGCTTACCAGATATCCAGCAGCTCATTCTGTAGCCTCGATGCTGCTGGATTCCTTTTATTTTCTTGTTTATTTTTGCCTTTGTTTTTGTTTTTTGTTTTCATTTTTTTAAACAAGGTTCCAGGTCTCAGTATGTAGCCCAGGCTGGCCTTGAATTAATATGCTCTCACACCTAGCCCATGGCTTTGGGGTGACATATATGACCATCATGCCTGGCTTTTCTGATTTTTATTCCCAAGCTCTTGGAACGGTTTCCTCCACTTGCCTGGCTGGAAGGGACTGCTTCCTGGATGCTCTCCTGGTGGGTACGTCTGTTCTCTGGGAGCACAGCTGCACCCACCATCCTGCTGCTTTAATGTTCCTTTCTGAGCACAGGAAGTGCCCCAGAAACAGCAGACTGGAACAAAACTCCCCTCTTCCTGTTGCCTTCTTATCTCTGGAGATTGAGAACCACCTTTCCCCTGGACATTGACATTGATAGGCCTGGGAAGTCCTGGGCTAACAGAAACTGGGGTGGCCATCCCAGAGATGGCTCCTGGTGGCATTCACAGGGGTGTGGGTTTGGACTCGTGCTAGGAGCTCTAAGCGTCTTCCTTGGTGTCTACCATCTGTTGGTCCATCCTCACGTACCTTACTTTCTGAAATTTTCAGTTCTGTGCTTAGGGGATGTGCCTGCAGAAGATGAGGCTGTGGAGCTCGGGGGAAAGTGGACAGACTAATTCCCCAAATACCTTCATGTCATCTGGCAGCACAGTCAAGGAGCCTAGGTCCTCACTCTGGCTGTGCTTCTGAAACCTTTGGCTTTGCATGGACCACTGGAGCACTTGGGTTTCAGCTTCCTGTTGTAAACGCTCAGACACTCATCCCCTGTAGCTCCTTCTGCCCCTCAATGCTTGCCCAGTGCTGGTGAGCAGCAATGCTATGTGTGGTAAGCTCATACCTAGGAGGGTCCCCATGTTAAAAGCACACCAGGCGGCAAGTGCTAGATCCTGGCTCCTGTTTAAGGAAGGGAAGTGTGCTCAGGAGACCCCACATGTGGCTCCCACACTGAATAAGGGCTGCTGTTGTTTCCTGGTCCCCTGGGAGCCCTGGGTGTCTGAGTGCCTATGCAGTGGGAAGTGTGGCTTTGCCTGCTTTATAACTGGGCTCCCCTTGCCAAATGCACTATAGCAGTGTCATCACATAATGTCCCACTTCACTGTGAGTAACCTTTCTGTCCCCTCTCTGGAGTTAACTCTGATCCCTTTGTCTTTAACAGGCAGGCATTCTAGGTCCAGTGTATGGCTATGTGTGGACACCGTCTCACATTATGCAGCTAATCTCCCCATACTGTCACAGATCCAGCCACTGGGGGCATTTGCTTGACTGTAGTTTGAAAGCCTTTTTTTTTTCTCATTGTCATTTACAGGAATTGCTAAATGACTCATTATGCCGTGGTCAGCCCTCTCCGGCTCTTTGTCACAAAGGGCCTGCCCAGTCAGATTAAAGTGCACAGATACCACAAGTGGCCCAGTCAGCAGGTCAGCTTGTGTGGCTCTGGCAGAGGGCACTGAAGTGAGGCTGGCTTGATGGCTCAGGCAGTGGGTTCTGGAGTGGAGGCTGTTTGTGAGTTTGTGAGCCTGCTCCAACCTAGTGCTTTGCAGGCCGGAGGCTTTGTGAGCTTTGAAGAAGGCAGGGCCATGTGGATGGTGGTGTCTGGTGTGTACGAATAAAGCAAAAAAGGTCATAGATTCCCTCAGAAGTGTGTACATACCTTCCTGGAACTCACTCAGAGTCTGATTGCACTGTACCGAGCGGCGCTGGGAAATGTCTTCCGTATGCTTGCAGGCCATCCATTTACCAACTAAATGGCACTGGGTAAAGTCCCCCTGGAGCTCTCAGGGGAGTGATGGGTTTAGAGTTCATGTAGATCACAACACAGCCCAGTGCCTTCCTTTCTCTCAGGAGAGAAGGTGGCTCAGCCCTTAGCGTATTTCTGCAGTGCTGTGCAGTGGTCTGGGGTCTTACTCAGTGCTGGCGGTCATCAGTTAGTAATACTCTCTATAAACAGTCTCTCACATCATCTGTCATCTGGGGAGCTGGACGCAGCTTTAGAGAGCAGCTCTTCAGCTGACATGGGGAAGGAAGGTTGGGATTCAGTTGTGATAACTCACTGTAAGCCCTAGCCACCTTTCTGCTCCTTCCTGGGTGGAGGTGAAAAGCATCAGCTGGTAGTGTCAGGCCTGTGCAGTAGAGAGAGCAGCGGCAGGGACGCCAGCTGAGTCCTGCCACTCAGCTCTGTGCCACAGAAAGTCAGAAGAAAGGCCTGTCACCTACTCGGAAGGTTTGTAACTTGGAGGCTTCCCACTTGTGCTGTGACTCTGGGCTTGCAGACTCGTGGGTACAGAAGAATCTCCAGCTCTGGAGAGCACGTGGTGCCTGAGCTCTGAAAGTCACTCTGTCAGAGGAAATTGCGTCAGATGCATCTGACTGTCCTAAACCATCTCATCCTTCGTCAGAGGAAGAGTCTCACTGAGGCTCTGAGTCAGGGTATGCCTCATGGGCTGATCCTTGTCAGCGGAGCTGTGCGAAGCCATTCAGGGAGGTGGCCAGGGACAGTGACTGTGTCTGCTGGACATTTGGGAGGAGGAGTTGAGGTGAACTTCTGCAGAGAGAGGGTGCTGCAGGGACCTGCTCTCCGGAGGCTTCTGTCAGTACTGAGGCACTGTACAGATAGCTGGCAGTACCCGTACCCCTCTGAGGTGTCTGGGCTGGCGCTCCTCATCCTGAATATGGTTAGCATTGTGCTGCTGAGTGGAATTCCCAAGGCCCAGAGAGCTCACACAGGACTCTTGCTTCCTACCTCACTGCTTTTCTGCTAGTGACTACGTGTCAGTATTGTACATGTTGGTATTATAGATGTGTAAAGATGAGGTCTATGCACAGATGCTTTCTGCTCTGACTAAATATATATGCAGATGATTAAGACCAGAAAACCAGCTATGCTTGTGTGCTCCTTCCTGTACACCAGGGAACACGTCAGAGCCTTGTGCTCAGCTGTAGTAAGTACATGACTTGAGAAGGGCTGGTGGTTGCTGGAGTAACACAGAGGGAGAAAACCTCAGGTGAAGGCTAGACAGAGCTGCGAGGCCAGGGATGCAGGCGTGCAGAAGAGAGGCAGACAGACCAGAGCTTACAGAGTTAGAAAGTAACCGGGGGCCGGTGGAAGGCTCAGTGTAATAGCATTTGCCAAGCAAGTCTGATGCCAGCCTTGATTGCCAGAACCTAGGGCAGAAGGAATAGACTTTTATTTAGTTTTATTTTATGTGCACTAGTGTTTTGCTTGCATGTTTGTGTGTGGGTGTTGGAGCCTCTGGAACTGTAGTTGCAGACAATTGTGAGCTGCCATGTGGGTGCTGGAAATTGACCCTTTGGAATAGAAGCTAGTGCTCTTAACTGCTGAGCCATCTCTTCAGCCCCATGTGTAGGTGGGATAGAAGGAGCCACGTCCAAAAAGTTGTCTTCTGATTTCTACATGTACCAGACAGCACACTCTATACCTACACCACTCGTGCACGCCTGCACACACACACCACACACACACAACCACACACATCACAGCACACCACACATAACCACACACATAACCGCACATGACCACACACACACAACCACACATATCACAGCACACCACACACAACTACATATAACTACACATACAACCACACATGACCACACACATGCAACCACACTTTAATAAATAAAATAGAATTTTGAACAAGTGGAAATGCCAAGCAGCATGAAGGCCAAGGTTCGGATGTAGTGTCTGGGAATGTCAGGTTTGGGAGTTGTGGCAGGGCTCTGAGCAGGAGTGTCGGCATGACAGAGTGAGGGAGCTGGGGTAAAGTTGAAACTGAGGGTAAGATTGGAGGGATGAGATGGAATGGGAAACAAAGTCGGGGAAGCTGGAGCCCCTGACATCTGCATGTGGCAAAGAGCCCCTGCCGTGAGGGAGCCCGGGATAGCTACGGACACTCTGCCATGGAAAGCCTAGGCTTTCTTATCAACCCATTGGTCTCTTCTTGTGTTTTATAGATTCGGCCAGTTATTGAACAGACGTTCCCATTTTCTGAAGTCCCAGAAGCCTTCCTGAAGGTGGAGAGAGGCCACGCCCGAGGAAAGACTGTGGTTAATGTAGTTTAAATACATATATGGGCAAGCCGTCGGATTGCCGCTCTCTGCTAGCCGAGTGCCTCTGACCCAGACCTCAAGCCCTCACCACACATTCTCCTGAGTCAGATTTTAAGTTTCATGATCCGTGTAAAAACCTACACCTGGACTGGTGAGAGAGCTCACAGATAAAGTTGCCCGCAGCGCAAGCATGGCTGCCTGAGTTCAGTTCCTGGAGCCCACACGAAGGCGAACTGATTCCACTACACTGTTCTCTCTCTCCTTCCCCCACCATGTACACACCTCCACAGAGATGAAGAAAATGCATAATGCTTGTGTGGGCACACGCGCCAGGCGCACTTGTGGACATCACAGAGAACCTTCAGGAGCCAGTGCTAGCCTTTACCCCCGGAGTCGTCTCACTGGCCCAATAAAAAACATTTTTAAAAACATGTGTTTTAAAAAATACTTGAAAATTATTTAAGTTGACATACAGAATAGAGTTTCTTCATGGCAGTCCACATGTAGATTCATGGAATGTAGCCTTTCGTGCTAATCATTTGCCAGTGCTCAGGCCAGAACTGTCAGCTCCTGCACGTGCCTGCAGGCAGTGGGAAGTACGTGGTGGTTTGTTTTAATTTATGTTGATTTTCTGTCATGTGTATGGGTATTTGCCTATGTGTATGTGCACCACATGGCATGTCTTGTACCTGGAGCGCCCAGAGGTGGGTGTCAGGTCCTCTGGAACTGAATTAACAGGTGATTATGAGCTGCCATGTAGGCACTGGGAATTGAACCTGGGTCCTCAGGCAAAGCAGCCAGTGTTCCTAACTGCGGAGCTGTCTCCAGCCTCTGCACGGTGGTTTTGTTTTCATAAGCCATGGTTTGACCCAGCTCTGTAGATTTTTGTGGCCTTTTTTTAGCTCAAACCCCACTATCTTACCTTAATGTCTGTGAGATTCTAAAATGGGTCAGAACATCTCCCAAGGACCTATATGTGCAGCATACACTTGTGATAATGTTGGGAGGTGGCAGAACTTTAAGGTAGGAATTAGTGGGAGGAAGTGGGGAGGCGCTGTTGGAGGAGATACCAGGACCCAATTCTTTCTTGCTTCTATGTCCTGATCGCCTGTAGGCAAGTCTGGGGAGCGTTCTCTTGATTGATGGTTGATGTGGATGGGTCCAACCCACTGTGGGAGGTGCCATCCCTGGGTAAGTAGTCATGGGGTGTATAAGAAACCAAACTCAGTAAGGTAAGGGGAAGACAGCCAGTCAGCAGTGCTACTCTGCGGCCTCTGCGTCAGTTCCTGCCTCCAGGTTCCTTCATTCCTTGAGTTTCTGCCTCTATGAAGTACTGTAATCTGTGAGATGTAATAAACCCTTTCCTCCTCAAGTTTGTTTTTGGTCACTGTTTTTATCACAGAAGTGGAATCCTAACTAAGACAGAAATCAGAACCAGGAATGGGGTTTTCTAAGACCTGACCATGTTGTTTGGCAAGGATTATGGAAGTATTTGGACCTTTGGGCTGGAAAAGCACTTAAAGTTTAATGGGCTGGTCTGTGGGAGCTTGGGATGTAGGTGTGCTTACAGAGAGCCTGTGATGGAGGCCTGGCCTAAGAGTTCACAGGGAGGCAAAGATGACTGGGGCCATTTGGGATGTATTTTAAATTTAGAATCTGTGGTTCTGGTCAGCCGGGGCTGAAGAACTAGTTGTGATACACAGTCTGGAACTACTGAAGTGAAACCTTTGCTTTAACTGATGCCGAGGCTGAGTCAGTTGTGATGAAGATGAGACCAACATCATCAAGACATTCCTGCTGGGAATCCAGGATGGCGGCTGCACTTGTCAATGTGTAAAAATCGTGAAGGTGGCTCTGGCTTTGAAGGCATGGGTCATGGAGAGCAGCTGAGGCATGACACTGTGACAGAGCTGGGGGACTGGGAGGAACCCCTGGTGAAGGTGCTGCCTCGGTTGTAGTGGTGACCCCAGCATATTGGAGATACCGGTGCCACGGGGTGGACCACCAAGGGCAGCGTCAGCTGCAGCGTAGAGCCAACCCTAGCCTATGAGACAAACTGCACCAGGAAAGGCAGAGATGGGGAAGGACAGCTTCCCTTGGAGCCCAGATGGCCATGAGTGGTCCCAGACATCAAGCACTGAACATTTTTGCTCTGAATTGTAATTATGCCCTGGTTCTATCCTCTTGGAGTAAAAAGGTATGTCCCTTTGTGTATGTATGTATGTATGCATGCAGGCATGCTCAGGAGCCCACAGTTTAGAGACTTGGACGTTAAAAAGACATTGGATTAGACTTTTAAAGTGCTGAAAATTTCAAAGACTTGGACTTCTAAAGTTCTATTATATTTTATATTGTGATGTCATATTGACATGACATCTTAGGGACAAATAAGGAAGAAAAGCTTATAGATGACTAGTGATATGTGTGTCAAATTGAAAAGGGGCCAGTTGTGCTGGGACCTTTTTGTCAACTTGGTACAAACTAGCGTTATCTGAGAACAAAGAATTTCAGTTAGGAAAGCATCTCATCAGATGGGCCTGTAGGCAAGCCTGAGAGACAGTTTCTGGATAGAGTTGATGTGAAAGGGCCCAGCTCACTGTGGGTGGGTGGACGCAGGCAGCCGGCCAGGTGGTCCTGGGGTGTGTAAGAAAGCTAACTGAGCAAGGCAGGAGGGGCAAGCCAGTCAGCCGTGTTCCTCCGGGTCTGTGCTTCAGTTTTACCTCCAGGTTCTGACCTTGAGTTCCTGCCTCAGCTCCCTCCACGATGGCCTGTGGGGTGATGAAAGAAACCTACTCCTCCCCAGGTTGTTTTCTCTTGGTCCTTAGCAGCAGTCCATACCTAACTAAGGCACCCGCCATGATGTGCTGCCTCACTGTAGAGTCAGAAGCAGCTGAGCCCACCGTGGATGAGACAGCGGACTGTGAAACCTTCCTCCTGAGACAGTCCCTCACTCAGGTGCTTCGTCACGGTAAGGGGACACTGCCGTAAACTGACCAGGCTTTCGTTACGTTTTGATTTGCCACTCACTGTCCTTAGCACATCCTGAAATTTGGAATTGCTTCAGCACGTGTGTGTGTGTGTGTGTGTGTGTGTGTGTGTGTGTGTGTACACATGCATGCGAATGTGTGTGTGTTGCCTTTTAATGCTGGAGGATTTCTTTCCTGTTTCTTTTGGGACCAGGATCTCCTGTAGCACAAGCTGAGGATGACTTTGAACTCCTAAAGTGCTGGGATCATTATGCTCCCACAGCTGGCCGATGGCGCTAACGCCCTTACAGTGTGCATGGAGGCTGGCTTCTTTCAGCAACTGCAGTGTGCTTCTCTGAGGGCCTTTCTGTGGCTGTTGCCACTGATCAGTCTTTCCTGGCCTCAGGCCTACCCGGCAGCCTGCCACTCTTGAGTCTTGTCTCCGTCTGCTCAAAGTGTTGATTGCTGTTTTATACTCCCCTGTGTTATGGTTCCTTAGATTCTTGCTTCAGGCCTTTCACGTAAATAGACCTGTTTGGGGTAACTCTCTATTCCATTTATTCCTATGAGATAACTGTTTAGTATTTTGTTGGATGTGAGGTTTCCTCTGAAGTCACTGTAGAATTTTCTCAGTACAGATTTTACTTATTTAACATGTACGAATGTTCTGCCTGCATGTATGTAAGTGCACTGTGAGCATGCAGTGCCTGTAGAGGGCAGACAAGGGCGTCAGTTCTCTCATATCTGGAGTTAGACAATAATCACTGTCATGTAGGTGCTATAAACTGAACTGGGTCCTCTGCAAGAGCATCAAGAACTCTTAACTGCTGATCCCTCTCTCCAGTCCCTGTACAAAAAGCAGGACATGATGGTACATGCCTTTAATGTTAGCACTTGGGAGGCAAATGCAGGCAGATATCTGTGAGTTTGAGGCCTGGTCTACATAGCAAGTTCCGAGACATCCAGGGCTACTTAGAGCGCGCACGTAAATGCCAGTGCCACTTGACTTCTGTCTATCTGGTCTGTCTCAGCTCTTGTGCTTGAGCGCTCCCAGGTGGCAGTGCATTAAATCCTTGAGTGCACAGGGCACCTTGAATAAGAGGGTGGCTAAAAGGTACCAGCTGTGTCCCAGTCTGCCTCTGATGCTTGCTGGAGTTGGAGAGCTGCTGATGAGTCCACAGTTTTATCATGTAGTTCACCAGGAGTAAGTTTATTCAAGAGACAAACTCAACAGGCGTTTATAGGATATCTTACCCCACTGTGCTGTAGCAACATACACAAAAGGACTACAGTCAGAGATGTACACAGAAGAACAAGACAGACATGCTGGGTGCTGCAGTTAGACTATTCCGATGATCACTTGCCTATCCTTGGCTCCAGAGAGGAAGCAGGCTTGAACGGATGAAGCAGAAGAGGGGTTTGTTCAGCCTCTGACAAGGGCACCAGTACCGAGATGAGGAAGCCGTGTTCCAGGGAACGTCTGGCAGTTTGGCGTAAAAGGACAGGGTACTGTCTGACCAGGGTATCACACAGTTGCTCCTGAACTGCCTGCTCACTGAGGTCTGGGCCCCTCTGTACCAACACTGCACAGAGCCCTTGGCATCTCCCTCTGCACACCTCTGCTGCAGAAGGGAGGTCCTGGTGTCCTTGGAGATGAAGCAGTCATCCTGCGGGTAGCCCTAGAGAAACCAGGCTGAAAGGTCTTTGTTAAGCCAAAAGTGTAGAGTATGGCTTCAGCATTAGGTGTGGATAGCAAAGTAAGGGTTAATAAATTAGGCCATAATAATGTCCCGATAGCAGCTGTAAGGAAGGCATTAAACTTATCTGTAGACACTTGAGGGCAGTCCATGGGTGAATTAAAGTAACCCAAGTTCTGCTCATGAGCAGAAAATCAACATGAAATTTTCAAAATTTATTCATTTGAATAGTAACTGAAAATAGTGGTTTATACTTATTAAACTCCTTGGAATAAGTACATAGGACTTTGCCACTCTGCCATCCAGCATAAATGGTCCCCGGAAGTGTTAAGGCCATGGGATCAGAAGCCTGGCAACGCGTTCTCCAGTGCTAGTCTTCCGACAACCAGCTGTGCTTTTATCCCTCTCTCTAAGGGAAGCTGCGTTCACCCTCAGAGGTCTTGTCCCCTCCTGTTCCGGGAAAAAACTGCGATGTGGTCTTGTCTTGATCGTTAGAACATCTTTATCCCTTAAAGCTGCTACCAGGGCAGCATGTTGAAGGAGCTACTGAGAAAATACAAGGCAAAAAACAAGAACAACAAACTATTGGCTTCAAACTCAAATACTTTTGAGAAGATGATTCTGTCTGCCATGGCCTTTGGTCCACTTTCCACTTGGCTCCTCGCTCTGTAGTTTTCGTTTTCTTCAATAAGGTGGCCAGAAAATCCCCTGGAAATACTCCTTCTGCAGTCTTTGGTTCAGGTTCACAGGACCATGGCTTCCCACACTTGTGTTAACTTCTCTGTGTTCATTGTGTTGAGGATGATGTGATTTTGATCATACTGCGCACCCCCTGAATGAAAGAAAAAAAGTCAAGAACTGTGCCGGAAAAGAAGGGAGAAATTGTTTGTTGAAACATCCGAAGAACAAAGAGAACTGGGAGCAAAAGTGCTGTAGGGAAAGGGGGGAGAGGCTCAGGAGGGGGCTGCACGGGGTGAAGAGGTCAGCTTGCTGGGGGCGTGGCTAAAATCCACACAGCCCTTGACCTTGTGGCTCTCACTTTTCTACCCAGCCATACAGGCCAGTCTAACCACTATTACCATATCTGAAATGGGGGCGCAAGGGTAAAATCTAGAGAGAGGGGAAAGCAAAGATGCTCTAAGACAGAACTGGGGTGGGGGGATCGTGGATGGGAGATACCAGTGAGGTGGGCACAGCTGGTGGCAGTGGAAAGAGGGGAGAAAGGCTGTGCGGGAGGCAGCAGAGGACGTGAGTTCTGCATGCATGATAAAACACAGCTGTGATTAGGTTAAAGGTTTGAATGATACCCCAAAGGATGCAGAGGACACAGGAGGCCCCACTGCTGGGGAAACTTGGGTGTGTAAAGCAGTGCTCAGTGTCTCTTTGTAAGAAGCCTGTATTTGTTCCACTAGCATGTTTGAAGGGACCTTTGTGTTAGAGTAGCCAGAACCTTCTTTGAGTAGAAGAATCAATAAAACAGAGGGTTATCTGACTTTCCCCAGTGTGGATTAACCATCCTTTCCAGTGATTTATCTGCTTAAGCGAAAACCTCTCCACCAAGGACCCTGTGGGAATTAAAATCTGCACTTGGATGCAGAGCGTAGAATCCTGTGTTATTCTCAGATAAGAAACCACATTCATCTCTCCCTTAAACCATTTAGAACAGCAAACGAGGCTGAGAAAGTAGCTGGCGAAGGAAATCATCTCCTCAGGTTTAAGAATCTGGCTTGGGGTTAGCCAGCACCACAGTTCTCCAGAGCAGAGTGCAGTGCAGAGCACAGAGCCAGGAAAGACTTGCAAGCCGCGCCTTCAGCCCCAGCAAGTCCTGCTCATCATCAAGACACACAGGCCTCAGCTGGAGACGTGGTGTGGCGCTTAGCACATGTCTTGTTCTTGCAGAGGTCCTGAGTTAGACTCCCAGCACCAACATGGCAGCTCAAAACTACCCACAATTGATTCCAGAGAATTCAGTGTCCTTTTCGGACCATGGAGGACACCAGACATTCAAGTGCACAGACATACATGTGCATAAAACACTCAGGCACATTAATATACCTAATTTTACTTTTTATAAAGACAAGAGACTCCAACATTAAGGGTGCTGTCTTTTCATTCTTGAGCATCTGGTTCCTTTACATACTTCCTGTGTTTAGTGTTAGCATCACAAAGTTCTTGAGTAGCAATCTGAATAATTCTTTTGCATTTGAAAAGAATTTAGAACATTTTTTTTTCTTTTAGGAAACATTTCTATTGACCGATACAGAAGACAGTGAGAGATGGATGAATAGTTAAAGTGCTTCTTCCTGCCACGTGTTTAGAGACAGGTAGGAGAGGTTGCTTTTCTTTAAGTTTCCTTCACTGAAGGCCAGGCAGGTCTCCGGCTACCACTGCCAGTAGTCCTGACACACTTGTCACCTGTGCATTCTGAGGTAGCGCCCATGCCTGCCCATCTGTCTGAGAATGGTTCTGTTGTTACAGGTAGGTATATTTGAGTTCTTGGCACATTGGACTGCAGAGGTATAATTAGAAAGAAAGTTTACATCCTAATTAGGATAAATCACTACTGTTCCTTTAAATGGCAGCTTATACTGAAAAGACGCTGTCTGGTGTGGCTGAAGCAGAAACGTTGCAGAGTTAAGGCCAGCATCGGGTTAATTGCCTGGAGCTCCCTTTTCTGTTGGCTAATGTTTAGTGTCTGTGTCTTACATAGTTTGATTTGCCCTACCAGACTTCGGTGTCTTTTGATGAGAGCGTGAGTCGGCTTCCACCGTTGCCATAGGATACCTGGTCTGGAATCATACCCCAGAATTCACTAAGTCAACTCACTCCCCACATACAAGGCAAGAGGAAAGACTTGATAAGACTGCGTAAGGAAGGAAAACCACAGGCTACTAAGCATGGAAGAGCAGAGAGCTGGGCCCACACTTCTCTTGCCAGGGTGCTGGCCATGCAGCCTGCTCTTGTCCAGTAGGTGGCACTGTTTCCTCACATTCTGAGAAACCTAAATTCAGAGGAACAAGAAAGTTGCTGCTGCAAGTGGCAGAAGCCACTGAGAACCCACAAACCTACTGGCTAGCACTTCACTCCAGAGGGTGGGGCGCTAAAGAGCCCCATAGAGAGCAGAGACAGCCATTTTCTTTGGTACCCAGTGTCTAACAGCCTGGCACATAGCAAAGACAAAAATTAAATGAGTGCCCTAAGGACCACAGTGAGCTTAGAAACACAAGGTTTGTTCAGCTGCCATCGGGGCTGCTTCCTGTGTAGCTACCAGTGCCCCATTTTCCACTGTCCAGAGTGACTTAAGGACCAAGCTGTCACGGTTTCTTGGCCCTGACTTCCTCGTTCTCAGTGACAGCTTTGGCTCAGATTCCTGATTGAAGCATAGGTGGCATGCTGTGGCCCTGCCGATCACCAGCCCACTGTTAGGTACATCCTCTCCTGATGGGGAATATCCAGGGTGTTAACTGCTGAAGGCACCTAGGTGCGGCAGAGGACAGGCCTATAATTCCAGAATTTAGGATGCTGAGGTAGGTGAGCTGCCCAGAGTTAAAGGGCAGCCTAGGCTAGAGTGACCCCAAATAAAGTAACTATAATGAACAAATAAATGATGACTTATCCCAGTGCCACAACTAAGCTTCCCTTCATTTACTTGCAAGCAGCAACAGTGTCCGCCCGCTGTGTTCCCCAATATTGTGTGGGTGGGTTCTTTTTCAAATGTATTTTAAAATCATCAGTGGTACGATTCTCAAACCATCACCCCCAGCAACACCTAGGAACTTGTTAGAAAACCACGTTTGGGAGCCACCTCCAAACCACCTAGATCAGGAACTCTAATGCTGATGCCCAGTAATCTGTGTTATAACACACCCATCCACACCCAAGAGACTGACCGCAGGACCAGCTTTCCTTCCCAAGCACGTTCATTCGCTCACTCTAGAGAAGCCTCGCTGAAACCTCACCAGCGTGCAGCAGCAGCCCTCAGGGGCTGTGACGGCTATTCTGGTTGTCAGGGTGACCACATCTGGAGTTAGCTAAAACCCAAAAGTGGCCACACACACCTGTGAGGGTATTTTGCTATATAAGAGTGGTTCTCAACCTGTGGGTTATGACCGACCCTTTCACGGGGGTCACTTAAGACCATGGGAAAACACAGGTACTTACACTACAGTTCATAGCAGTAGCAAAATTACAGTTGTGGAGTAGCAGTTAAAACAGTTTTATGGTCGGGAGTCACCACAACACAAGGAACTGTGTAAAAGGGTTGCAGCATTGGGAAGGTTGAGAGCCACTACTCTGCGAGGCCACGGAGGAAGGAAACCCCCTCTTAGCCTGCTGGCTCTAGCTCTCGATGGCAAGCCCACTCCTTCACTGGCATCAGAGCCTACTTCTTCGGGATTCCAGTAAATTCTGAAGACCAACTAAGACATATAGTTAGGCAAAAATTTCCCACTCAGATCGGACTAAACTATTGTGTTCTTAGATTTTCCATTCATAGGCAGCCATTGTTGGATAAGCTGGACCACATTCTAAGTTGTTCTAATAAACACCCTTACTAAATATAGAGAGAGATTCATTCTATAAGTTATGTAACCAGAGAACCCTAATACACTGTAATTCCTTCTAGAACTCAAGGTTTTTCAATGAAATACTACCTGTGTGTACATTACCAACTACACTGACCGAATGAGATCACAGCTTAACACTACTATACAAATAGGGCTGAGGCTATAGCTCAGTGCGCACATAGGTTAGACCTTGATTCAAAATACTGGCATTTCCCAACAGGCTTTTCCTTAATGAAGCAAGGAAACGGCACAGGGAGAGAAATGATCCTTACCTTTCACATCCAACACTAAATTTGGTTTCAACTTGCTGTAGATCCTGCCGTCGGACTTCATGCACCAGAACTGACTGTCGACATTTTGATCGAGGGCCAGTCCTAGTTTGGAGCCAGATGTGACGAGGCTGCCCACGATCGTCAGGCAGCAGTCTTCTGCTATCTGCTTAGGAAACAACAGGCTGTCTCAGAATTCCTACTAGGACGTCCCTGCCTGGCTCTATCTCACGCTTTAGCCGTTTTAGCTATTGGCTTCAGGAGCTGAAGCCCAGCAGCAGGACTTTATTTCAGATGATGTGAGCAATTTCAAGACTGCCCCTTGTAAGACTGTTGCCATTAGGAGAAGCCTCAGGGGGACTAAGTACTTCACACAGCTCCTCTTTCGAAGCACCCACATGGTGGCTAACAACTGTCTGTAACTCCGGTCCTGGGGGATCAATCTTATGCCCTCTTCTGGCCTCTGTGGATATGAGTACGTATACATGCAGGCAAAATATCCATACACTTAAAAATTAAAAACAAAAACAAAACAAGAAAACAACAATAAAAAGCTAGAACAAAAAACCCCAAGAGGAGCCTTGCTGTAGTAAATTGCCCACAGCTTGGGTTTCCCAGTCAGCAGTGCGCATGCTCAGAGGCTACATCTGAAGCTCATACTCGGCCTTAGTTTCCAGCGCATGCCTGCTCTTCTCTGTAGCTGCTCTAGAGCGGCCAGTGAATATATTCCCCCCCCTCCTTAAACCTGGAGTTACATTCCCTCACTCCTCGTCTCTCCTTCATGAGAAACAGCTAAAATTTTCTAAATTGGCACACTATCCACGTATAAAAAGTAGAATGCAAACCCAGAAGAGGGCGCTTAAATGCAGGGATTTAAAAGTTCTCCTGAAGTATGGCTCCTGTAGCATGGCTCGGCACTAGCACCATGCTACCGTGAAAGCCTGTTAAAAGTGGACTGTTTGGGGCAGGGGGCGTGGCTCGTATGCGTGAGGCCTTGGGTGTGGCGCGTGTGCACAAATACACGTGTGCTGGTCAAAGTCTTGTGAGTGTATGGGAGATTTCACCTTTTCTCCTTGACCTACTGAAATGAGATATCAAATAAGATCACTGAAACGTTGGGACCGCTGAGGGTGCCACTCTTCTGTACTGAGATGACCTCAGGCAGAACTTGCCTTCTTCTGTGTCTAAGCAGCACCTCTGCTCACAAAAGCACATCTGTGTCCCCGGAGGCACACAGACAGTGAGCGGGCAGGGCACGTTCCTGCTGATTCACAGGCAGCAAGCAGTCAGGCTCACAGAGTCAGGGAGCGAAGAGGATGCCGCATCCGTGTGGCCCAGCATACACATCTCTCTCTCTCCCTCCACCCTGGGAGTGACCTCTGATGTCTGAGCACACTCATGTGTCACCACTCATGTGTCACCACTCACGTGTCACTACTCCCTTGCTGGATTCTCCTCCTATTATAAGTTCCTAACCCTGATTCTGATTCTCTCACAACTGGGAAGTATTTTCACAGGAAAACCTTCCAATTTATTTCTGGAAGGTCTCTGGAACGGTGTCATAGCATCTTCCTGAAAAGGTCAAAGGCGTAGTAAGGCAAAGGTCCGCACAGCCCTAAATGCTCACCCTGCATTTGATGCACCCTTCTTGATAGATCCAGATCTGATCATCAGCACCGACATCTTCCATGACCTGGACTCGGAGAAGCTTCAGGTCCTCCAAGTTCCCGTTGGTTGACATAAATAGTCCCGTTGCTTTGTTTCGAAGTCTGAAGTAAATTCGTTTCTAGAAGACAAAAAAAAAAAAAAAAAAAAAAAAACCACAGAGACAGTTGTATGTGTGTGTGTGTGTGTGTGTGTGTGTGTGTGTGTGTGTGTGTGTGTTTGGAAGAACTGAGACACCGGCATCTGGAAGAATCCAGAGTGGAGCATAAGGGTTAAGGAGGGCGACCACACCCAGGGGGCCCGTGCAAGGGTCTAAGTGCTGTTCTCAGGCTAGCAGTGTGGGGACCTTCCAGTGTGACCGAGGCATGGGGTGTGCCATGGACAAGCAGAGCTGACACTATGCTGTTGGGCGTGTCGGCATGTCTGAAACACCCTTGCTTCTAGTGCTGGGAACTTCATGTCCAGATACTGAGGGAAGAGGACCCACCGTCCAGCTTCCCATCAGAACTGAAAGGATGAACTATATTTACAAAAACACTTTTCGAGGAGACTCTGCATAGCACGGAGGGAAATTTCGCACCTGAGCAAAGGGCCGGAGGGAGCCTATTTGGCGACAGGCACTGAACTCATACCAGTTTGGCACTTCTGCAGGAGACAACAGGAACTGCCGGCCTCTGTAATTGCCGTATTCATAGGTAACCCATCTGAAAAGAGGAAAAGAGGACAAACCACAGCTGGTGACAACTTCCATGTGCCGGCGGGCCCTGTCAGTTACATTTGCTTTCAGAAATGCTGTAAATTTCTTGTCTCATCTCATGTTTCTCTCTCTCTCTCTCTCTCTCTCTCTCTCTCTCTCTCTCTCTCTCTCATCCTTTTTTTTTTTTCCTTGTCTGTTTTTGGAACAGGGTCTTTCTGTGTAGCCCTGGTTGTCTTAGAACTGGATATGTAGATCAAGCTGGCCTGCCTCTTCTTCCCAAATTTGGGGATTAAAGGCATGCCCCATCATGCCCAGCTCAGAACATGCTGAACTTTTAATGCACGTTGGAGGGGAAATCAGCCTACGTTCTAGAGCATCCAAAGCTACTTCTTGATAAATAGTGAACTTTTGGAGGATCAGAAGTACTTCGGATTTGTCGGAATTCATTTTGAGGAACAGATAAGTTTTTCTTTTCCTCCAGAGAAGCGATGCTGCTCTCTCAGCGATGCTCTCTCAGTGGGGCTCTGCCGTTCTTTCTGAAAGTTGTTCCTAAAACACATTCAGGTTATGGATCCTAAATGTTATGCTATCCTACATAATGAACATTAAATGAAATGCTATCCTAAATAATGAACATTTACCAAGTTCTCCTGTGTACACTGGTGTAGTGTGATGCTTGGATAAAAAGAAATTCTTTACAAGTGGAGGAAGGCGGGTCTACAAAATAAAGTGTGCATGAAGGTTTGATGGAGCCTGTTACTTTGAGGCTAATTTAAGATACATTTTAAAACAATTACATAACATTTTGTTGTTGTTTAAAATAAGAGTGACCTTCCCCAAATCCCCAAAATGTTAAGCTAAGCTTCTTCCACCCACATGCTGGCTTGCCAACCTGAGGCTCCTACAGATGGAGTACCCATGATTCTCCTGCCCTGCCGATCGTCGGAGAAGGTTGATCTCTCTCCTAAGCCCCAGAGCTCTAAACACACACATCTCATCCACCTTACTAAACAGTCCTAAAATTTACTGAAAAAAAAAATCATTAAAAGCTTCGGCCCTAATAATTCCTTAATTATTTTTAGTGAGTCTGCTTCAGCCCATCTACTCAGAGCAGATGCTGTGTATCCCTTCAACAGCTGAGCGTCTCAGCTTGACTTAACATGTGATTTAGTAAGAGAAGAATGTTTCATAGGGAAATGTGTTGCATTGACATGTATTTATTTATGCCCAATTTAGTTTTAGAATTACACAGAGTAAAACCAAAGTCTTCTCAAGTTTAAAAACAATTGGCTGATGGGGGCTGGGCATGGTGATGCTACCCCAGCATACGGGAGACAGAGGCAAGCGGCGCTCTGCGAGTTTGAGGCTAGACTGATCTATACAGCAAGTTCCAATCCAGCCAGGACTCCCACAAAAGAGGGAGGGAGGGAGG